>NC_034601.1:45976075-45988197 GCF_900095145.1 Mus pahari | reverse complement strand
GGGGTAGTCTCTGGATAGTCCATATTTTCATCTTAGCTCTAAATTTTGTCTCTGTACCTATATCCTTTCATGGGTATTTTGTTCCTTATTCTAAGGAAGAATGAAGTATCCACACGATGGTCATCCTTCTTGGTTTTCTTATGTTTTGCAAAATGTATCTTGGGTATTCTAAGTAATCCAGCCCTTTACGATGTTTCTGATTCCTTGAGTATTCTCAGCCTTCTTTGCTCCTTTGTCACATTGCCTTGCTGTGAGAAAAAGCATCATATCATAGTAAGAACATAAAATACCACATAAATACATGAACAATAATCCCAGTACAAAAATAAAAATAATATAAAATGCGACTTGTACACCAGTACATAGGACAGGTCCACTTCATCTATAAGGTGGTTTTGTTAGTCTTTCAAAAATCAGATCCACTCTTAAGAACACACACACACACACACGCACACACACACACACACACACACACACAATGATTTTGTAGCTAGATCATATTTTAAATAGTGCTTTGAGAGTTTTGTACAGTGTTTTAATTATTTAGACATGTATGCATATGTGTGGGGGAGGGGAAGTATATACATACCTGTGTGCACATATGAACATAATAGGGGGCCCTGGATCCCGGAAGCTGTAGTTCCTGGGATTTGTGGGATGCTTGGCTTGTTACCTGGTACAGGAACCTGGTCTTTGTCAGCTCTCTGCAAGTTCTGTTAACAACTAACCCAGCTTTCCAGTGTGGCTAGGAGCTTTTAAAATTAGCTTCAAAAGTGTTTCAAAATAATTGAGATGGGATAAGCTCCTGGTTAAAGTTTCCAGAGTTAAATCCAGTGTTTTGATTCACTCACTGCCCACCATTTCCTTTCCTAAAGTATGTCTAATCTCTGTAAAAGACAGTTCCATACTTCCAGTGAGTCCATCTCTGGACACCCATAAGCTGACCTTCAACCATCTTCCAGTGTGACTGTCCTCTCTCTCATTAACCTTGCTTTTAGGTCCAGTCATTTATTCAGTTCCACAATCATTCCAGTGGTTTGACATCTCCATGGAGTTTCCTCTTTCCTTTTTCTTTCCATTCCCGGATTTGAAGAAACAAACATGATTATGTGACTCCTTTCAAATATTTTTTTAAGGATGAGGACCAGCTCCAAATTACTTGTCTAATTTTCCCATGGGCAAAATTTGTTCTTTTTTTTTTTTTTTTTCGAATAGCATGAATGATCATATAGTATACTCATCTATAGTTACGTAGACAACTTCAATTTGGTATCCTGAGTAATTCTCAGGTAATGCTTGATGATAACTTTAAGAAGTACACTAATTATAAAAAACATTAGATTATCCATTTCTGGGATTTATATCTTTAAGAATAGATCTTTTTTCTATTAGACTGACATTTTTTTTTTGAATGAAACAATTTCTCCTCCAACTTCCTGGACTTTACAACACAGGCAAACACAACACTGGAGAAGTCCTTTTTGTCCCCTCTTCTTTTCTGAATGCAAAGGAAAGACTTACAGAATAAGGCAAGGATGGGCGTGGTTGTGCATGCTTATAGTTTCATCAGTGGCTGCTGAGGCAGGAGAATCATGAGTTCAAAATCAGCTCTGGAGTACAAAGTCTTTTTAAAAAATTGTCAAAATTGTCATTTTGTTAGTTAGCATCTTTATCATGAAGAGGAAAGAGCATCCTCTGAGTAATTCTTGTAAATGTGCGTGGTGTTGTATTCACACTGTACAGGAAGTAGCACAAGGGGGATGGAAGCAAGTAACACAGTCTGCATTTCCCCTGTGCTGCAAATTCCAGGCAGTTCACATTCATTTCCTGTAGCTCACCGAGGTCATAAAGCTTCCCCAGGCCTTTGGGCATGTGCCTTTTTCTGCCTAGAATATGCTTTTTCCTCTCTCTTGCTACCGGACTATACATCCTTGGAGTTCTTATCTTAAGTATCCTGGTCTGTTTGAGGACTTTTCCACATTCTCTTCACTGAATCCCTTTCTATGGAATACTGAAGATGTTTATGCTAGTTAGTCTCATGGGTGTTACTTTCTTGAAAAGCAGTATAATATCCTTAGAATCTGTCTCACACACACACACACACACACACACACACGCACACCCTGTTAGGCTTAGTGAATAAAATAATAGACATACCTACCATTATCCCTGAAGAGACAAGCAAAAGCACAGTTACAGTTGTTAGGTGGAATACATATTCTGCAATCACTCCTTTTTTAACATGTAAAAATCATATAAGAGTAGGCTGATCATAACTTATTCTATCATCGACTATTGTAAGTAACCTATTCCTCTGTTCTTCTTCCTATCATCTACCTTGTTAGTCAAACAAGAGTGTCAACTCTCAACACTCTTGAAAATTTCACAAAGATGTTGCAAGAGTTGTTAGAGTGATATTCTGGGCCTTAGCAGCTCCTATAAGCTAGACTTGGGCAATATCCTGAATAAGCCAATTAGAGACACAGATAATGATGAGAATCAGGAAAAGTGTTCCAATGTAACTACTTTGTGAACAGGGTAGAAAAGGTTCGGTGACACTCCATGTCCATCTTTAGTGTCCCGAGTTACAGTTTAGGATTAATCAGAAACAAAAAAGCATGCATATCTAAACCATACTGGTCATGATATTCTGCCTGCAAGATTGTTGACAAGTTGTCCAAACAGTGTGAAATGTCTTTATAACAGACAGTACGCCTTTATGGCTAGCAACAGGACCCCATACTTTACCTTCTCCCAGCATGATATTAATGGGGAAATTTCAAGGGAGCCTCTTATTTTTGATAAAAAGGAGGAAAAACTGTATAATTGGTATCGTGGAGGGAAGCTGGCTTACATTGGTCTAGCTGTTATTTTTTCCTAATGTCAAACATCAATATGTTCAGGGATGCTGAACAGATGTGGAGTTTTCTTGTGTGGCTGCTGTATGCAGCTGGAGGCAAGGAAGTTAATGGAGTGTGTCTGCTGTGCACACACATTTCTCTCCAAATGTAAGTCTTAGTGTCTAGCCATTTGAAGAACAGTCTCAGGGGCAAGATGTTTTCTAATCTAGCTTTATCAGGTACAAATCAGAGACACTTTCAGTCACAACTTATTCTTCTGTGTATTTGGAACAGAATTTGTCTTTGTTGGATTAGAATGACATAGTCAAAGACAAATAACACTTAGTAAGCCTTGTAAATGAACATAATTATATACACATATACTCCTCATATATCAAACCTGCAAAATGTTACAAGTGGAGAGTAAATTCAGGTTACTTTCATGAACTAGTAGGGATGTTTTGTGAAAATAGATAATTGGATGATACTGCCAAGAACTCCATTAAAATAATAATAACCAGAAATTGGAACTTAAAACATTCAGAGTCATCTCTCCTCCTTTACCATAGGCCAGTGAAATTGTTTGACATTCTAGAAGTTGTTTTCTTGTGGTTGACATTATATAATCAAGACTTGGTTCTATTAAGATGATGATTTAATTTGGCTGCTGCATTTTATTACAAAAGTTGGATTTTACTGAGCTCGTCTGTCTGTGACCTACTTCCTGATGCTTTTTCTCCCCTCCCCCAAGGAAGGAAGACATTTATAAGTGCTTAGAAGTGTGAAAAAGACAGGATCATAATTCTTCTTCCCAACCTGGCATTCACTTCCCATCTGTGATTTAGGTCAAAGAGAACAAATTTACAGTGGCGATGGGTAAATTCGGTTTCTTTTCCTTCCATCCTCAAAAGGGTCATTCCAGAAATTAGTTAGTTAACATTTCTCCATTATACAATGAAAGCCTTATTTTATGCAAGACAACTTCAAATGTGTGACTCATATTGAGGAAATGCTCTGTGGTAGAGGAATATCTAGGGAATAGGCTGGACTGGAGTTTCCTGGAGAAAAAAAATGAATGAAGAATAGCCAGGAGAGACTGCTATTAATTTTCTCTGGGATGTGGAGAATGGTGGGAAGGAGTAAGGATTTCAGGTAAGGTTAGACCCCTAAGGGTGTGTTGATGAGTAGATTCCCATGAGGAACTCTATTTTTGTGCTTTTTCTTTAGATACTTAGAGTTATCTATTTGTCATAAGCTTTAAATTTTTCTCTTCTTTGGGTTAGTTATCACTTCAATAAAAAGAATGCATCTAATTGTATATGTAGAGAGATCATATTGGGAATGATGGAGGATGAGACAGGAAAGAAGTAGAAGAGAAGGAACTGAGTGTATGCGAGGGAGTAAGCAAGTGACGAAGACTGTAATCACTATCGCAGGAAAGGTGCAACCTCAACCAACTTCTGTCTTTTCCTCTATTCTAGACACAACTCCTCTCTGAAGATTGGACAACTGCCAGCTTGTTACATGGATAAAAACATATGCGAGGTGGGGAATCTAGTGAATATTCTGACCAACAAGAACAACAACAAAAAAAGTGGAACAATCATTTGAATATTGACTAAAATGAATACAAGTTTTAAAAAAACTACAAACAAGAAAATTATAGTCTTCCCTCATAATTGAGGGAATGATGATGCTAGAATATGGGGTTCTGAGGGCCTGTGAAACCCCAAAGAGTTCTCAACTATTGCTTTTGTCTTTGAACTTGAGTTTCAAGAAGGTGACATCCTGTGTTAGCATCACAGCATGTGGGATGGGGGTACAGATATGGAAGGCAATCTTCTCTTTGTACTTTGTGTCACTTTATGCTTTGCCTTATGGCTACTCTCAAACAGCCTCTATTAATAGAGATGCAAACCTCTTCCTGCCCCCAATCACCAATCAGCCCAAGAATAACAGCTTCCCAGTCAAGTGTGCCTGATGAGCTCTGTGACCTGGCTTTCCCCTGCTGTGTCTCAATCTTCCCCTGCTCACATACATTTATGACCTATTTAATAAGTCATAAAATTATATACTAAATTACAAAGATGATGTCTTGTAATGCTACATGATGAGAGAGTAATGCCATCAGGAAGACATCCTAAGCAGGGCGATTGCTTTTTAAAACTTTCAGAAATATCCATAAGTTCTGCTTCGGGGAGCTGGTTGGAACTTAATATAAAGAAATTAGCCCTGTAGCAATTTGTCTCACTGGAAAGTTCACTTTCTCAGCATTTTGAATTGACTTGGGATTCAGAAATGAACTCATGTTCATAGACAGTGTAGAAACTTAATGGACACCGCAGTCATGTTACAAAAATCATCTGACCTGCCCAAGTACATATTTTTAGAGAGTTTAAAAATAGTTCCTTCCCATGGGATACATAGTTTGTTCTGATTTTTTTTTTTTTGTATGTGTGTGTGTGTGAATGAATGTTCCCACTCCTGTGCCCTTCATTTACAGGAAGAGGAAGAAACAGGAGGATTACTAAAGAGAGCATGACTCTTTTTCCAGACAGTAGATTCAACCATGTGAACTAAGGCGTCATTTGGCAAAGAATGTCCCTTCAGTCCTCGGAGACAATGACACTGCAGGAACACCTCACCTCCTCACAGTTCCGGCAGCCTTATATGGTCAGGAATACATGATGAGAAATGGTTTGTTTTTCAGAAGCCTTTCTAGAGGGCTTTCAATTCTATATGTTTCTAGAGAACTTTTAATTCAATCATTTGGTAAAGAGACTGAAGACCTAAAATGTATGCTATTTAAACTATGAAAGTCAGTTCATTGTGATTTGTTCCAAGTTTAAAAAAAAAATCATGAAAAAATCCTATGTTTCCCCTATTTGTGCTTTGATTTAAAGAAAGAGTTCACTTTCAAAATCTTTTAAATATTAGCATCAAAGAGGTGATTAAAAAATAAATTGCCAAATGTAGAGGAAAGCACAAAATTTTAAAAAATAACAAATATTCAGGGTGGAGTTTTAGAGTAAAGATGTTCAATTTACATCTCAAGTAAATTATTTAGACTAATCATTCATATTTTTTTTCTTCCAAAACTCTCCCCAGAACCTGGCTGGACTCTAACTTCACTATACCTTTAGGAGCTTCCAGTGAGCGCCTGCCCTCTTCAGGTATATTGAAATCCTGATTCCCAATAACTTGGAAGCAGAAGAAAGTCTCTGGGGAACAGAAAAAGAAAAGGAAAATGAAAAAGAAATAGAAAAAGACCATATCCTGAAGACAGCGATCTGTTTAGAAGTGTAAACACAGACAGCAAAGCAGTGGCTGACGAACGCTGTGATTTTAATGGCTAACTGTCAAAAACATAAACGATGTGAGTCAGAGGCAAGCTCAAGATTTGCTAAGCCCATATCAGCTAACATCAACACCTCTGGAAAAATTAAAACATAAATGTTACAACCCTGATTCTTTCCAAGAGAAGCTCTTAATGCCACTGAAAGTTAAGGTGCTAAAATGTCCTGATCCCTAAGAGATTTCCACTTGGTTCCTGAAATAAGGAACCAGGATATCTCAAGTGTTTTTTGTTAGAATGACAAAACAATTCATAGTTTTAGAAGTTCCCTTATCTCACACTTACATTCTATCTACAGTTTTGTCCAGTTATAAAAATTTTACTATAAATTACATAGAAATGGGTTATAGCCTGACAGTGCTACATTAAATGACTGAATGTTTGATAAAATTCGATTACACTACTTTAACTGACTTTAGTCATATGGGATAGTTAAGAATACACACACACACACACACACACACACACACACAAACACACAGAGAGAGGCATGCATATATACACAAGCACATGTACACACACATAAGCACATGTACACACATATACACACACCTGTATGTACACACATATATGCACACAATAAACACCCTCACATAAATGTACATATGCATGTACACATATGCACATACACGCACATATATCCACATCCTTACACAAACACACACAGATATATGAATAAACACACACACACACACACACACATCACACCTACACAAACAGATAAGAAAGCCCTCAACTTCACAAAAGACTCCAGAACTGTAGATTTAGATGGGCTGAAACTGCAGCATTTTAATTTTAAAGACTGCTTTTGGCTTTCCAAAAGGAGATTTACTCTGGCAAATCCTGGCATAAACAAAATTAAAACTCAGAGGCATTTTCTATCAATTCAAAAAATCATTTTCATGTGGTTGGCACTTAAGCAGATGAGTGGGCCAAGCTCTCCCAGTAAAAGTGTATGGAATAAACTCAGGGGTTCCACAGCCCAGCTTCTGCAAACCATGTAGGAGCTCAGAGGAGAAAGGTCTACTGTGATAGGCCAGGACTGGCTAAAACTAGAATCTAAATACAATCTGCAAAATACATATCAGTAAAACCTAGTAAGTACAAAGTTTTATATGATTCTACTATATTTCAGATGAACAGAAAAAATACAAAATTTGGTTCCAAGAGAAAAGTCACTAACATTCAATAACACCATCTATACGTAATATAACAAGGATGCTGTGGGTATCTTAACGAAGGTGAGGAGGGATGGTTAAAAGTGACAGAATTGTGGGACAGACCTGGTGGTAGAAGAGAAAAACAAATCATGGGAGAAATCTAAATTGTTTAAGAGACAAATGAAGGGGAATAATTCAAGCAAGGGGCATGAATTCCAAGGAGGGTTTGAGCAGAGATTAAAAGGGGGGGGGGAAGGAGCTGAAGAGAACATGAGTGTAAAGAGAATTTGGCATGACCACAATGCTGTGGCTCATGTGGAGCAATCCTCAAATCTCCAGTGAGTTTTTTTCTCATTTATTGTTTCTAAATATCTGTGCCAGTTTTTAAACAAAAGAATAGATATTACTCTACAGAGAAAGAAATTGAAGTAGCATTGCTTTAGATTACAACAAATAAAATAAAACAAACAAACAAAAACAGAGGCAACAAGGTTTGGGGAAGTTTAGTTAAGTAGTCCACCTGAAAACCTGAATTATGTTGTAATTTTACTTTAAGAGACATGGGTTAGGAGGTGGAGAGAACCAGAGCACAGCCTGCAGAGCTCCTGAGGGGCTCTAGCGTCAGCTGTGGAACAGAGACCCCCTCTCCCTCAACACACCCCTCCTTCCTCACCCAGCTCCAAGTATTCTGCACCAGGTAACCTAGTTTATGTGCCTGGACTATGGTACCATCTGAGGGCATATTGATGTATATGGTCTGTAGAGCCACCAGAGACCATACAGAGGTCCATGGTCCTGCTGATGATGACAGAGACCATGTGGAAGTCTGTGATCCCTGCAGCCACCGAATGTAAAGGCTAAGAAAGCTTCTTTTGTCCTGTGTTGATGACTTCAGACTCACAGTTGAGAATCAGAGACACAGAAAGCTTCTGTGACACCTCCCCCTCCCCCACAAAACCAAAACAGAGTCTCGATAGGAATCAATCGAAAAGAACTCTTAAAATACTGTGGTAGGAATTCTGAACTGTAGTTCTTCACCACCGAAAGCTCCTGGCTGGGGTGGGGGTGAGGAAAGGCTCAAGTTTTCTTTAAGGGCTCAGCCACTGGGAGTTTGATCATGCTCCAGTGAGTATATAAGCAACACAAATTGGACTTGGTATCCTTTCTTCTTTCCCTTTACTTCTTTCTTTTGCAGGGGTCACAAGGATGGGGAGTGGACATGTGGAGATGGGCAAGTGAATATGGTGCATTATGTGAGCTTCTCAAATAATCCACAAAAATATTATATTGGCAAAAAGGAGAGAGATGGGTCATTCCAAAGCAACACTGCAGTGTCCATTTTATAATTAAGTTAAAGAAGTTTGAGTGAGTAACACAGATGATGCTATTCATGTCCTGTTTGTGGAAGTTTTGAGAAGAAATGCCAGTGCATTTGAAAGTGATTTTTGGTAATGTGTATATGTACATGTGTGTGTGTGCGTGTGTGTGTGTGTGTGTGTGTGTAGCATTCACACCATGCTGAACATGTTGATATCAGAGAACCCCTTTGTGGTGTTGGTTTCTCTCCCGCACATATGTGCATTTCAGGGGTAGATTTAGGTCACCGTGCTTGAATAGCAAGCAGTTTAGCTGCTGAGCCATCTCCCTGGCTCAGCTAAATATTTCTAATGAGGTTTGCTAAAACCTAACCAAAAAAAAAAAAAAAAAGGTTGAAGTGGGCTTCAGGAATGCTTCATCACAAAGACATACAAGAATTCTCTACCTCTTCGTTAATATTGTGGACAATTTGCAATGTCTCTCTTCCTCTCTTTAATCACCTTAAACTCTCCACAAATCCAGGCTAAGATGGCTATAGCCTTTCTTCTTTTTACCCACTGTCTTTCTCTGTCCTCAATGTGGGCAACTTTAGGTTTTGCCTGCATTGAAATTTACCATGATTATACAAAATTAGAGAAGTAAGCCAGTTGAAAAATTAGCAAATTAACATGTGCCTTTTACTTGTTTGCTTCAAAAATGCCAATGCGTTTAATGCCTGTTCTTGGGCTTCACATGCTTTATTCTGCTTAGAAGAGGGATAAAGTATCAGAGAAGTATTGCTGCATATCTGAAAACGTAAAAGGAGCATTTCATCTGTGCTACCATAACTCATATTCTGTCCTTTTCTTTCATGATTGGAATCATATAACAGTCAAAAGCCTGAATTAAATTAGGTTGATAAAATTTAAGGCTTCTTCACTTTTTTACTTATGAGAGGTGCCCCCCTGCCTCCAGAAGCAAGTAATTTAGCTGCTCTACAGCTGTATTTCCTTATCTGTAACAAGGGACAGAGATAATATCATTGAACTGACAGTTATCATGAGGACCAAAGTATATAATATTGATAATATGCAATAAGTACTCAATAAATGTTAACTATTATTTCTTTAATCACCTATACAGAGAAAAGAAGAAAACCGTGGTCAGCGACAACAGAAATTAAACTCATGTCAATTTATCTCTGTAAGTGTCTGTGAAGAGATAGACACTAATCAGAAATTTTGACTTTGGGTCCATGGAAGTACATAAGAGCTGGTGAATCATGGAGGCCTTTGAGGGGTTTGCAAGGAGGTTCTTTGGAAATAACATCACTGGGTAGTGACTGTAAGAGTAGACTGTGTACTTGAATTTGACTTGAAGTGAATTAGGGTGATGATCTGTAACAGGTGGCCCTTATAGTTGGGAATAGAACAAGACTGAGAACTGATTGTGAGAAATAAAAAGGTTTATTGACGTCATAACAGGCTATGCATCCATTACATTATTCAACTGGTTTTAAGAAAATTAACTCAGTGAAATAGTATTATGCTTCAGTCAATAGTTTTTTGTTTAAAAAACCTGATGGTAAAAGATGGCTGGAGAGATGGCTGGAGAGGTTAAGAGTACTAATTGCTCTTTCAGAGGTCCCGAGTTCAACTCCCAGGAACCACATGGTAGCTCACAACCATCTGTAATGGGATCTGATACACTCTCTGGTATGTCTGAAGACAGCTACAATGTACTCATATAAATAAAAGAAATCTTTAAAAATTATAGTTCTAGACTGAACATTATGTGTTTTGTATTACAGATGAAGTGACTGGAGTCCCCACTGATCATTGATAGGAACAAAACAAATATTAATTAATTAATTAGTTAGTTAGAGACAGACTTTTCCTTTGTAGCCCTCCCTCTCCTGTATCTCACTATATTGCAAACTGACTTTGAATTTACAACATCCCTCTATCCTCCATCCCCTATGTGCTATAATTATAGTCACATGCTATCATACATACCTGTAATCACTAAATATAATTCTTGAGATTATAACCTGTAATATGGAGCTATGAAACATCACTACATTATGTTCTCAGATTATTATAAATTCATAAGAAGAAAGCATGAAGTGATCTCTACTGCTCTGAAACAACCCATTGATAGCACAAGCTGTTTGTCACTTACTGTGTCACACTGTATTAAAGAACATTTTGTGTTCTGAGTCCTCAGCTTATGCAGTCCTTTTATGTAGAATTATTTGTACCCTAGATAATTCCATCTTGTCTTCCACCTTGCACCTTAGGCCGGGATGAGTCATGGAAAAACAACAATTAGCAATTACGGTCACTCTCACAAAGACCTCATCTGTGACTGTATACCCTCTCTGAATGGGGACGGATGTCAATGCCCTGAACTCAGTACCTATGGCCTAGCACAGGACAGACACAATATGTGATAGAAGGAATTGCTAGGAATAAATCATATTCGTTGAAATGTGATAATTTGAATAAATTATCTTGGACAATATTATGAAATCCATGAAGCTGGCCTTTGATATATTTAGCCTGCATGCCTCGTATTCTCTGTTATTCTAGAGACACATCTATTCACCCAGATTAAGTGAAATGAGAAGGCTTAGTCACCCACGCAGTTCTCGGCTGCCCAGGAAGTGCTGCTATCCACATCTACCTTACAAAAGAGAACAAAAGTGGACAAGTCCAATCCCTCTGAAGTGTATGCCAGCACTTGAATAGGGCAAACTTCTTTTTCTTTTTACAGTTTCTTTCTTTGAGAGGGGATCCCTTTAATTCCTATAGACACTAGAGAGACCGTTTTGATTTGTGAAACAAGAAGAATGTCACAGTATATTAGACCTTCCAGGTCCTGGTAGTTCTGTAGCTGAAACATCAGTAGCAATGTTTCAGCCAAAAGGTCCCTTTGGAGAGCCACGGACCCTTGGAAGTACAAAAAAGGCAGCTTTTGGCATCAGCACTCCCTTGATGTTAGCGGCAACAAGCAAAAAGGCCTTCACTCTCCAACCCCTCATTGATCCACGGTCCAGCATTTCAGCTCAAAGGATGGGGGTTTTGGAATGATATGTGGCTTCAACCCTGCTCATAGTCCTGTCCTTTATTTTCATGTGTTAAAGTTGGATAAATCTCTGCGTCTCTGAACCTTAATTTCAATGAAAATAATGCAGTGGCAATAACAATTATCTCATGGGCAATAATAATGACTGAATAAGGCCAATTGAGTAGGTAACTGGAAAGTACTTGTGTAGAACAGGATTTTTACTGGTTATGTAGTAACACATCTAGAATATCCTGGGTAGCATTCACTTCATGGGATGAATTGCATTTTTCTTCAGGATAACTGATAAGAAATACCAGGTACCAAAGTTAAATCAGGATCAGATTGATGACCTAAACAGTCCTATATCACCTAAGGAAATAGAAGCTGTCATTAATAGTCTCC
>NC_034601.1:45969666-45976064 GCF_900095145.1 Mus pahari | reverse complement strand
CAGTGGGAATAGAGGCTCCTTGGTCTTCCAAACTCCATATGACCTAGCACAAGGCAAGGCCTGGGCCAAGTAGTGGGAGTGGGTGGGTAGGGGAACAGAGGTGGGGGGAGGGGTATGGGAATCTTTCGGGATAGCATTTGAAATGTAAATAAAGAAAATAATAATAATAATAAAAAAAAAAGAATAGAGCCTGTATTTCAGAATATAGGGTGAAGAGATAAATATATGCACATCAGTGGTTAAGAAACAAAAACAGCCATGACAGCCCTCAGAACGATATGTATTTAAAGAATAGGTACATATTCATGATGTAATTGTTTTTTTTTGGGGGGATATAAAAGAGAAATGAAATTCTGACTTTTGCAAGAAAATAGCCTAAACCTAAGATCATTATACTAACTGAGAATCTGGATTTAATTCTCTCTATGTCTGTCTGATTGTCTGTCAGTCTGTCTCTCTCTCTCTTCCCCATCCTGCATGTGTGTGTGTGTGTGTGTGTGTGTGTGTGTGTGTGTGTGTGTGAGATGAAAGCAGAAAGAAGATCCGGTCTGGAGAGGTCATAAGGTAAAGGGTGTCGGGAGTGCAATAGAGAGGCAGAGCAAAGTCGGGAAAGGTAGAATGGGAAAAAGACAGGAAAAAGAACAAATTATCCTATGCGTATATGTGAAATGCCTTAATGAAACACATGTTTTAATATGAAATTAAAATTAATTTAAAAAACAACAGCAAGATGCAAGTTGGAAGCATGACCCGGGGCTTGCTGGTCATGTGATAGCCTGTGCAGTGATGGCAGTTGATAGAAGAAACTTGATATCCATTCATCTCCAGGATTTTATGAGCTACAACTTGTTTGGAAGAGAGTCTTCTGATCAACAGCCCAGGACTGAGGCCAACACATTCCATAAGAAAGAGAACTTCAAGGGTTCCAAGTCTCAGTCCCTGGCCAGCTTTCCCCTCACAAGCGGGTTTGCACCATTCTCCTGGTGCTCATATTTCTAAAGTGTCCGGACTCAAACTGCTCCCTTTCATTATTTTCCAAATCTCAAAGGCATTCTAAGGACTTAGGGATCTCTCCACTTTGAATTAGGATGTATAGATAAAACCACTCACCTTCTTGTCTTGAAATGTTTTGTTGTATACATCTTTCCCCGCTTCTCTTTCCTTGTCTTATGATCCAAGCAGTAGGAAACTAGGCACTCAAATTCTGTAACTGCACCAATTATCATGGGAAAGCATGAACTGTCAATATGAAAGTAGGACTTAAGACTAAGTACAGTTGCCAAAACTCATAAAATAATGATGAAATATTTGGAACAAGCCAACTAGCATAAGTATAATATGTTCAGTGTTGAGCAATCTTTTGAAAAGCCATTGCCACATTTCTTATTGAGAACATAGATGCCCAAATGGGATACAACTACAGGATATGAAATTATTGCATTGCCATTTATAGTACTTCATTTCACTCTTTCAATGCAAATAAAAACAAAATTCAAAACCTGATAAGGCAGTCTGCACTCTATCAAATGACCTACCTGTTTCACATCTTCCCTCTTTGTCAATCTTCCTGAAAATCAGAGGCATGCATTCAGCTGTACCTGTAGGAAAGTTTGCCCAGGGCACTGATATGTGCTCAGTGGGCAATTTCAGTATGGAAGTTCAACAGGTTGCTGCACAAAACCTCAGTTCTTGTTACAGAGCCTGTCATCTCTAGTTTGTATTTCTTCAAGTGCCTGCTTTGATAACATGTCCTGTTTCTCTAACCAGGTATCTTTTCTTCTTCTTATCTTTGCTTAATTTCCTTAGCTACTGAAATTAGAGCCCCTGTTCCTTCCTTCTCGGTACATATTGGACTCTTTTCTCATTGAGGAAGCAGTACAACCAAGGTGTGTTCTAGTTAAGGTCTAGCTCTTCTGTCACTAGAGACCTGGGCTTTAGTTCCCAGACTGGATTATATCTGGGAAGTGGAATGAGTCTCTGTAAACAAAAGACATTATTAGAAATGGGCTCCCTTAGTTATAGATGAAGGCAGACGAATTGTCTTTGGGCCAGGGTTCTGTACTTTGACATCATGGAAGGAATCGTTCAAGGTAAATTGCAGTTAGACTCTGTATTGCATACTGGTGAAAGGCCAAACCAAATTTAAAGTCTTATTTGGCATCGATGCTTCCTGCAAGGTCTTGGCAAGACATCAGGACCCACATACGAGTGTCTGGTACAATGTAAATGTCTCTGGGGAGTACAAGGATAAGTAATAATCAGAAAATATATGAAGAAACCCTTCAAGTCCTCAAAGGAAGTTAACAAAATTTCAAGAGGTATTTAATCCCAGCACATATAAATTCTTCAGAGTCACAGAAAGAACAAGACAACCCCCCCACACACACACACAAAGAATTAGAATATATAGGAAAAAGATTTTCATGGGCATATACTTTTGTGGCTGTCATTTTTAGTTTTATCACTAATAACCTAAAATTAGGATTTAAAAGCTGTGCTAGGGTATGTTAAACTTCCCCAACTTCCATCCTTGAGCCAATTAGAGATTAGTCAGAGGCAGGCACAAGAGGAAGGTTGCATTAAGTGACTTTCATGTAGACAGGAACACACTAGGGTTCCTACCTGGCCACAGGAGGCAGTCTCCCCAGGCTGCATATCCCCAATGCTTTGAGTCACAGCTAAGGGCACCCCCATTGATTCTTGAGTGCTTCCCCTAGCCTAGGTCTCTGTCTCTTCTGGGAGATTCCCCTACCCCCTCCTGTCAGGATGAGGGAAGGGTTGTGGGAAAGGATAACAGGGAGGGGACAGTGAGAGAGATGTAAAGTGAATAAGTAGAAAATTAATTTAAAATAGAGGCTTTCATAATATAAGGATATAAGGATGTACGGAAAGAGTGTACACGAATACTTCTGTTTACACACAGGCCCTATCCCTAAGATTCCTCATGATGCACACAAAAGTGTTCTAGAATGCAAACACATCCTAAATGTAATGCATTTTGGTTCCAATATAGAGATAAAACATGCACAATATGCACTCTTATAAAACCTGTTAAAGTATGGATTAGAGCAGCCAATAAGAGATTTCTGGAGATAGAATATAAATTTGTAGCTAATTTGTACTATACTATACAGATTTTTTTTTTAATTTTTATTTTTTGGTTTGTTGAGACAGGGTTTCTCTGTGTAGCCCTGGCTGTTCTGGAACTCACTCTTTAGACTAGGCTGGCCTCGAACTCAGAAATCCACCTGTCTCTGCTTCCCAAGTGCTAGGATTAAAGGCATGTGCCACCACTGCCCAGCTAATGTACAGATTTTAAGAAAAGGATTGAGAAACATGGGCAGACTAAGAAACCCTGGAGTTTGTGTAACATGATTCCCAGAAAGAAAATTGAGAAAAGGCTGTCTTAGTCAGGGCTTCTATTCCTGCACAAACACCATGACCAAGAAGCAGTTGGGGAGGAAAGGGTTTATTCAGCTTACATTTCCACATTGCTGTTCATCACTGAAGAAGTCAGGACTGGAAGTCAAGCAGGTCAGGAAGCAGGAGCTGATGCAGAAGCCACGGAGGGATGTTCCTTACTGGCTTGCTTCCCCTGGCTTGCTCAGCCTGCTCTCTTATAGAACCCAAGACTACCAGCCCAGAGATGGTCCCACCCACAAGGGGCCTCTCCCCCTTGATCACTAATTGAGAAAATGCCNNNCAGCTGGATCTCATGGANGCATTTCCCCAACTGAAGCTCCTTTCTCTGTGATAACTCCAGCCTGTGTCAAGTTGACACACAAAACCAGCCAGTACAAAGGCAGTATTTAAAAATGTGTGTTGGGTATAAACTGCAACCTAGATATTTCATGGTGGAATTAATGTTACAGTAGCAGAAAAGACAATAGAGTCTTCCAAGACATCCCACCCCTCCCCCACCCAACTATGGAACAACTTATTAAGCAGTAAGCAGAACACAGATTCCAACTCCTTAGGCTGGAAGATCCTAGAGGAAACCTCCTTCACCAGTTTTTCTAATCCTGTTCATAAAGTACCTTCCTTACCTCCTTTCAATGGAGTAAAATAGTTTCTGCTCCATATACTCTCTTACTATATGATCCTGGACTTACTATCTCTTACCACTATTGGGAGAGGGCTTCATAGTCAATTAGACCATGTTCAAAGATTGCACATGAAACAGCTTGCCACATTCACTAGTTAGCGACATAGAAGCATGTTCATGCAGAGAAACATGCAGTACTGTACTTAACTGCATAGTGCTAGTCACAGAAGATGTATTCTAATCTACAGACACACTGAACTATCATATTCCTCCAGCAATTTCCCTCCCAGGAACAAGCAACAGTGAAGAAGAATATGAAATATAGACAGGAAGGCACATCATAATGTGTCAAACAGACAAAATGGAAATCCTTGCCCCATGGCACAGAAAGAAAGCTCTTGACCTGAAATGTTTACACGTAGTTATACAAAACCTGACATAGGCTATTGGTTTATTATGGAAAACATGAAAGAATAAAAATTCAGGGAAGTAAGGAGGACCTTCGCCAGAAGCTCTGAGAGAGGTGTCTGAGGATCTGATTAGCCAGGATGCCCTGTAAAACATCAGCAAGTAATCATAGTATTACTCTTTAAGGTAGTGAGTTGCCCAGTCAGATTCTGCAGAAGTTTCTTTTGTGTGCTGCCTCATGAAAGGGCAAGCACACAAAATGGACAGATGTGTGAGCAAAGCCTGGAGCTAGGGAGACTCTCTGCCCTGCTGCCTGTCCTTTGTGCAAATCCACACCGGTGCCAACTGAGTGACTTGGTTGGTGGTTGTTTTGTGAAAACTGAAACACAGGCTCAGGTGATAAAACTCTAGGATGCTGTTTTATTTGCTCACTGTTTATGGTTGGAATGCTTGGAAGAGGTTATTGGGTGCTTAGCACAGCTCAAATCCCTTTCCTGAGCCACC
Organism: Mus pahari; assembly: GCF_900095145.1. Classification (NCBI taxonomy): domain Eukaryota; kingdom Metazoa; phylum Chordata; class Mammalia; order Rodentia; family Muridae; genus Mus; species Mus pahari. Next base: position 45,971,107 of record NC_034601.1, on the reverse strand, counting down.
TGCCTGCCCTTGGTCTTAATTTCTGCTTCTTGACCTTAATTCCTCTCACTCGGATCCTGGTTTCAGAATTTAGTTAATGCTTTTTATTACACTATCTCAACCGAAGGAGACTGCAGTTTACAAAACATATTACTATGTACGATTAAAATTGCATTGATTCATAAGAACATGCTAATATGAAGTGTTTCGGTTCAGCTTTAATTTGAACGGAATAGAATGGGACTTCACACACTTTCTACTTCCTACCTTCCAAGGGACTGGTCTAGCGCTGGCCGCCTCAGCCTGAAGGAGGAGTGCCTGCCGCTGCAGCCCTGATTTTCTCGCTCCATATTTCAGTGTCTTCTGTCTTCAGGAACCTCAATGCAGATTTCCATACTGTTCACGCCTAAGTTTGCCAGTATGTTTGAGGTCGATTTTCTTCTTCGGATCCAGTTTCTGCTTCCCTTCCCCCTCTCTTCACTTCTGCCCTACAAATACCTAGTCTTATCCTGGTCTTTAGGTACAGACCATATCTGCATCCTTAAAAGATAGCCATGTGCATATCTCTATAAGTCAGTGTTTAGCCTTCATCTTCATTTCAGAAAAATAAGGCTGTGCACTGTATTTTCGGATGTAGTGCTTGGTCTCCTTATAATCTCTTTTATGAGCACATTTTATAAAATTCAACAACAAAAAACAAACAAGCAAACAAACCCCAAAAGTCAGGAGTAAGTTTAGTTCCCTTCTTGGTGAGCCATATGGGTTTCCATATTGTGCATAATGCTTATTTAGCACACCTGTAGGAATGCTGGAGGCTTCTTGACCTGCCTTATGAGAACCAATGTAGCAGTAAACTGTTAATCTGCTTTTTACTTCCCTGCTGGGGAAGGCAATTCTACCCTTCCCAGTAACTCCGGAGTCCCAAGATGAAAACCACAAACATGCAGTGTTATTTTTTTATTATTATTTTCTTTATTTACATTTCAAATGATATCCTGAAAGTTCTCTATACCCCCCCACCGCCCCTGCTCCCCTACCCACCCACTCCCACTACTTGGCCCTGGCCTTCCCCTGTCATATAAAGTTTGCAAGACCAAGGGGCCTCTCTTCCCAATGATGGCTGAATAGGCCATCTTCTGCTACATATGCAGCTAGAGACTTGAGCTCAGGGGTTACTGGTTAGTTCATAATGTTGTTGTACCTACAGGGTTGCAGCCCTCTTCAGCTCCTTGGGTACTTTCTCTAGCTCTACCATTGGGGGCCCTTTGTTCCATCCAATAGCTAACTGTGAGCATCCACTTCTGTGTTTGCCAGGCACTGGCATAGCCTCACAAGAGGCCGCTATATCAGGGTCCTTTCAGCAGAATCTTGCTGGCATGTGCAATAGTATCTGGGTTTGGTGGCTGATGATGGGATGGATTCCCGGATGGGGTAGTCTCTGGATAGTACACCCTTTCATCTT
>NC_034601.1:45964279-45969061 GCF_900095145.1 Mus pahari | reverse complement strand
CAAGCTTGCAATCCCACCAGCAATGGAGGAGTGTTCCTCTTTCTCCACAACCTCGCCAGCATCTGCTGTCACCTGAATTTTTAATCTTAGCCATTATGATTGGTGTGAGATGGAATCTCAGGGTTGTTTTGATTTGCATTTCCCTGATAGCTAAGGATGTTGAACATTTTTTCAGGTGTTTAATGGTTGGGCCACTCCTGAACCTCCACGTGGATAACACACTCTCCTCCAATATTCTTGAGTAATTTCTTTCTAAAATCTATACTTTATCTCTGCTACCTCAGACTTAGTCGAGGGATCAACTGCTGGGGTCACTTTTCCCTGATTCTTACAAGGTTAGTTCTCTGTCTTCCACAGCTCTCCTGTCTATAATCGCTTCCTTCTTACTCCTTCTCCCTGTCCTGTGTTTCCTCTCTGGGAATCCCCAAAGTTCTGCCTCTTTCCTCCTGCCCAGCCATTGGCTGCTGACTCTTTGTTGACTAGTCTGAAAACCAACTGTTTGTAGGGCCCTGCAACAGACATGTGAATTCCCATGTAAGCATAAATCCAATCCCCCCAAAACCAATTCTGTGAATTTTCCTTCAATTTTTATATTTAGTATAATAATGTTGATAGCTTAAGCAATCATCGAACTACAGAAAATATCAAATGCAATAAACAGGTTTTAACTTCACATAATCAGTTAATGAACACACTTCTTCCTGAATGAGTGTTTGTGTGTGTGTGTGTGTGTGTGTGTGTGTGTGTGTGTGAATGTGTGCGTTTGTGTGATTTCCTCCATTATATTCTCTAACAATATTCTAGGATAAATCCCATGTTTCCTTAGTTCCTGGTCATTATATATCTAGTAGGCAGATTTCAGGAGTAGGATTGCTGAAGTGAAGAGCTTGTATTTTATTCATTACATATCTTTTCATGCAATATATTTTGACACACATATTTTTAACTTCATCAGATGTTATAGGATGCCTTTCTTGAATTTCTGCAACACCTATTTCCATGAAATAAATATCAGGTCTGCATATTGATATTCATTTAAAAATTAGGACTTCACTATAAAGAGCATATTGCACCCTTAAATATTCCATAGTTTTTATTACACATATTTGCATATTACACTGGGGGGAATCATTGGTCGCCAAAGAGAGATTCTCCAGTTTACTTGGTGACACAGGGTACAGAATCATAGTAGAGCCAATAGGAAAGCAACAGTGACAAACATCCTCTTCTATCATAAATTTTCTAGTTTTCCATTCAAATTATGGTATTAATTATTGCTAATTACAAGTAGGCATGTAACATAGTTTCAAATATGTGTAATAAAAAGTGTTTGTGGAGTATTTAACAGTGCAATACACTCTTTATAGTGATGTCTTAACTTTTAGGTCAGTCACAATAAGTGGAGCTGATATTTATTGCATGGAAATATTTTAAGATATTTTTTAATATAAGGTTAATTTTCTTCACAACAATCTTCAGATACATGTCATTTTTTTTTCAGAATTTAATAATGAAACAGCTAGATAGTATTAAGGAAAAGCCACATAAGGCATAGCAATATAGTCCATAAGGCATAGCAATATAGTCCATAAGGCATAGCAATATAGTCCATAAGGCATAGCAATATAGTCCAGCCCAATGAATTCTCATGACTCCTCAGCATTTCTAAATATAAACTGTCGTCTGGGTTTTAAAAAAAAAACATATGAATGAGTTAAATCTTCTGTAGTGACTTGAAGAAATATTATGAGTAGTTCCACTCAAAATTCTTCACAAAATTTTACAATTAGTGTTTCTATGAAATTAATGTAATAGCTAGCATTCATTGTTTAATATTGTATTATTTGTAATAACTGTTCGGTACAAGCCATATTCAGAAGCACAAAAAATATAACATGGAAAATAAGTAAAATATAATTTAATTTATATAAATTTGCTGTTTTAAGCAGTACTAACCTTTGATAGTAAATACGTCCTTAACTTAAAAGACTAAAGCCATTTAAAAGACATCAAAGAAAAAGTAAAATGGACATTGCTCACAATTACTAATTTGATTAAAACTTCTGAAAATTTTGGATTTCTCATGAATGTGTTTGTTCTATGTATTAAATAAAAAAAGTGTGTAGTTTATTTAAAACCACAATCTTTTGAGAGGGTTAAAATTTACAGAAGAGCCTTTATGAATAGCATGTGTTGCACTGATGAAGCCAATACATAAATTCTTTCCTATGATCTATGATCTGTGAATAGATTCCTTTATAGTAGTTTAATGACTCTGAAAAGCATGCTTTAGGCGTTTGAGTTTATTAAATGATGGAAGAAAGACTGATGGATTTAAGAGATCATTCTAGGAATAGGAGAGGGAGAGGAGGAGAGGGAGGGAGAAGGGGAACACTGGCACTGAGGGAAGGGAGGATGAGCAAGAGCAGCAGAGAGAGGCAGAGGGTTTGGTTTTTATAAGTAAGCATCTTTGTTTTGTTTTTTATAATTGAACTTTTAAGTTTTGGTGATTTCATTCACGAGTATTATATTTACATCATTGCTATGCTTTTCCCTCCCTCCCCCCTCTATTTTCTCTGCACCCCCTCTTGCATTCATTGCCTCTTTTTTCTTTATGTTATCGAGGACTGGCCTACCTATACTCATGCCACCAGAGCCAGCTCCACTATGATACCCAATCGTGCAGGTTGCTGCAAAACTGGCCATGCCCCTCACTGGCTGTGCCACTCCAGAGAGCTGGCCCCACACTTAGCTGGCCGAAACATTTAGAAGAGTGGCCCCTGCACCTTGCCTGGGCAGCACAGGAGAGCTGACCCTAGTGACAGGTTTGGGGATGAGCCAGCATATGGTGGTATGGGTGAGGGAGAGACGGCTACCCCCACTTTCCTCCTCTCTCCTTTCCACCTGAAGGAGGCCTAGAGAACTGGCCTCAAGGTCATGGGAGCGGGAGAGCTGGCTCCACCTTTTGCACAGCCTTTGGACATGGTCCCAGGAGGTAGCCTAGATCATGAATGTGTACATGGTCTTTAGTGGTAATATGAACCATAGACATAGACACAGATCCCTTCTGCCACATGGCCACAGACCCTGACATGGCTCTCAGTGGCAGCATTAGCTGGAACGTCATCCTGGCAGAGGTGTCAGGGCAGGCTACTCAAATCAGGCGATGCTTCTCTGCCCTCACATTTCCATCCACCCATGGCCTGTGGCGTGGTTGCTGGTGGGCCTCTTGCTAGTTGTTCTTTATTTAGAGGTGAGTCCTTGTGAACACTCCAACCCACTACTGTTGAATGTTTGACCTGATAGTGTCATTATGTCACTCTTGTTTACTCAAGCGCATGGCAGGTGTCGTGGGTCCAGCATCTCTCGTCTGTCTAGAAGAAATTAACTTGCGGCTCATATCCTGGTCTTCCGGACCTTACAATCCACGACATTTGCAATGGAACCCTTCTACCTGAAGAAGAAGGGATGGGAAGCCTTAAAGTGCCAGAGAACATGTTCACATGTGTTCTTTTTTTTTTTTTTTTTTTTGTTTTTCGAGACAGGGTTTCTCTGTGTAGCCCTGGCTGTCCTGGAACTCACTCTGTAGACCAGGCTGGCCTCAAACTCAGAAATTGGCCTGTCTCTGCCTCCCAAGTGCTGGGATTAAAGGCGTGTGCCACCACGCCTGGCTCATATGTATTCTTGAAGAACGTGGTTCTTTAGTTCTCAGGAGATAACATACAAATCCTCTGAAATGCATGTCTTGCTTATATAGCTTATCTGTCTTATCCACAGCATTTTCTTACAGGAAAAAGAACTCTATTACGTAGGTCTTGATGTCTATAGCCATCAGAAGCCTACCTCCACTACATAGTCCTTGAAAAATTCTTACTTCAACATAATTTAAGATGCTATCTGTTCCCCAGTATTCTATAAATTATGTGAACTGAGTAGGTCTTTTTACTTCTTGGATCAGCTTTCTAAAGTTTTTGCTGTTATGATTCTTATTTTTCCAACTACTTAAAGTTTTAGATACACATCTTCTAGTTTGTTAGGAATTCCTTGATGCTGAACATACACTTTATTTTTCTCTGAATTCTAAAATGAAAATATGAGGCAAAATGAGATTACAAGTAGACCTTTATTAAATGGATGATTATACATATTTGCGTGGGAATAAAACTAATTAAGAAATTTTAATAATTACTTTTGGGTGATTCTTGGAGGACCTAGTAATAAAGGAAAAAAAAATGCTGCAACAAAGTTAGCCACCCTGGGTTCCTGTTTTGACTCTCACTAAACCTTCATGTCCTTGGAGTAGGCAGGAAGTTCCCTTGAACTAAAACTGAGTTCTTGATAAAATAAGGATGTTGACTTTAATAGCTGCACCTTTGCTTTCTAGATGTAAACTTAAATGAAACTGGGGGCTTAGAAGCAAAAACAAATGTAGGAAATAATTAATTAAATTGTAACCAATTTCCTATAAGCATTAGTTGTGAATGAATAATTCAAAAGAATCATCAGAGGTTTTCCAACTCAAGAATAATGCTTCCTCTTTCCTTTTTTTTCTCCTTTACTTTTCCCTTTCTCTTCTTTTCTTCTCCTTTTCTTCTTTCTTTCTTTCTTTCTTTCTTTCTTTCTTTCTTTCTTTCTTTCTTTCTTTCTTTCCTCCCTCCCTCCCTCTTTCTTTTNTTCTTTCTTTCTTCTTTCTTTCATTCTTTCTTTCTTTCTTTCTTTCTTTCTTTCTTTCTTTCTTTCTTTCCTCCCTCCCTCCCTCCCTCCCTCCCTCCTTCTTTTCTT
>NC_034601.1:45931738-45961774 GCF_900095145.1 Mus pahari | reverse complement strand
CCTACAATCCTTCTTCCTCAGAAATGGAAACTTCTGGTTTCATTGGAAAGTCAGTTGTGCCAGAAGATATTTTGCTGGGGCAAACATGTGAAGGATTTTTTTTTTTTTTTTTTTTTTTTTTTTTTTCTGAAGTGGACACAAGTGAAAGGATGTTTTACTAAAGCAAGCACCAAAAAACTTATGGTGGTGTTCTGGTGGTCCCTTGCTGTTTCCTCAAACTGGTCAATTGGCAGAGTGATGACAGGTGATACAGACTCACTTGGAGTTTTGCTGAGTCAAGGCACGTGGTGAGGCAAGACCTGTGGAAGACACATGATGTTTGGAAGGAGTATAAATAGGGCTCAGTGGACAGTAACAGGTTTGGCTTGTTTACATAGCTAGCTTTGCATCTTGATCTCTACTTTGCTGAGAGAGGCACAGCTGAGAACATCTCCTGGTGTCCCTGGCAGTGTAAAGCCTTTGAGCTGATTCGACTGAGACCTGGCTGTCTTGGCTAGGTAGCACCACCTCTGTTGATCTGTGTTTGCTATCTCAACACTACTGAACTGAACTGCTGGTGTATTTACAGAGGGTTTGCAAGGAGATCGAGTTGCCACTCACTGCTGAATTCTGTGAACTGAATTGCTGATTTCCTGACAAAGTAAATGGGTTTGCTCCAAAGAATAATTTCTAATCAGGTCTACTTCCCCTGTATCCTAATAACCCTTCTTTTCTACTACCTCTACTGGAGGGTTGGTTAGAAGGGAGGTTAAAGGATTTAAGAACCGTTATTAAAATTAGGGGTGAGAAAAATCAAAGAGTACACTCATCTCCTGCAGTTGAATAATGGTTTTATAGTCCTTTTAATGTTAGGCAAGTATCACCAACATTCTAGAATTAGACAAACATTCTCAAAAGTGCAGTCAGTGCTGGTAACCAATAGCTCTTTTCTCTACAGAAGCATACAGAAGGTTGAACCATTAATTCCCTATTTTTTCTCACAAAGATTCTTTAATATTTATTATTCAGCCATATTCAGTTTATGATTCACAGGACATCATTGTGACATCGGCATGCATGTACACACTGTTCTTTGTTTCGATTCACCTCTGTCTGTACAATTTGTTCCTTTTTTCTTCTCCCCTGCACTCAGACACGCAGCATTCCTTGTTGCCCAAACAGCAATGATGAAGAAGGTAGGATGAGGTCCATGTTAACCTAAATACCATCACCTTTGACCACCAAGTATGTACAAACTTATTTATGAGAATACTTTTAAAAAGATAAATCCAAGACCTTCTTTGTTCTTCAGGAAAACAGATTATGCAAAGTATGATTGTGTAACCTGATACGGACAGAACTGAATTTTTTGGTGAATTCTTTCATTCTCCTTCTTTCTTCACTCCTTTTATGGTTCATTGGGCAGAATCACCATCAGTGACATATGACCCAGTAGCATCAGCAGTGACCTTGTAGATCCCTCCCAATCACTAGTCATCTTCACTCAAAAGTGTATGACTTTGTGATTGTACTCAGGACAGTTCTTGAGGCAGAAGATGCTGGTTCAACTGGTGGTAGAAGAATGCAAATTGATCCATTCTTATCTCCTTGTACAAAGCTCAAGTCCAAGTGGATCCAGAACCTCCACATAAAGCCAGATACACTGAATCTAATAACAAAGTGGGGAAGAGCCTCGAACACCTGGGCACAGGGGAAATTTTCCTGAACAGAACACCAATTGCATATGCTCTAAGATTAAGAATCAACAAATGCGACCTCATAAAATTACAAAGCTTCTGTAGGGCAAAGGACACTGTCAATAGGACTAAATGGCAACCAACAGATTGGGAAAAGATCTTTACCAACCCTACATCCAATAGAGGGCTAATATCCAATATATACAAAGAACTCAACAAGTTAGAATCCAGAGAACCAAATAACCCTATTAAAAATGGGGAACAGAGCTAAACAAAGAATTCTCAACTGAGGAATACTGAATGGCTGAGAAGCACCTAAAGAAATGTTCAACATTCTTAGTCATCAGGGAAATGCAAATCAAAACAACCCTGAAAGTCTACCTCACACCAGTCAGAATGGTTAAGATTAAAAACTTAGGTAACAGCAGATGCTGGTGAGGATGTGGAGAAAGAGGAACACTTTTTCATTGCTGGTGGGATTGCAAGCTGGTACAACCACTCTGGAAATCAGTCTGGCATTTCCTCAGAAAATTGGACATAGTACTACCTGAGGACCCAGCTATACCACTCCTGGACACATACCCAGAAGATGTTCCAACTTGTAATAAGGACACATGCTTCACTATGTTCATAGCNACCTTATTTATAATAGCCACGAGCTGGAAAGAACCCAGATGTCCCTTAACAAAGTAATGGATACAGAAAATCTGGTACATTTACACAATGGAATACTACTCAGCTATTAAAATCAATGAATTTATGAAATTATTAGGCAAATGGATGGATCTAGAAAATATTCTTAGTGAGGTCACCCAATCACAAAAGAACACACATGATATATACTCAATGATAAGTGAATATTAACCCAGAAGCTCAGAATACCCAAGATATATTTCATAATCCACATGAAACTCATGAAGAAATAAGACCAAAGTGTGGATACTTCAGTCCTTCTTAGAAGGGGGGAACAAAATACCCATGGAAGGACATACAGAGACTAAGTATGGAGCAGAGACTGAAGGAAAGGCCATCTTGAGACTACTCCACCTGGGGAATCCATCCCATATATAGTCACCAAACCCAGATATTAGTGTGGGTGCCAACAAGTGCTTGCTGACAGGAGCCTGATATAGTTGTCTCCTGAGAGGCTCTGCCAGTGCCTGACAAATACAGAGGTGGATGCTCTCAGCCAACTATTGGACTGAACACAGGGTCCCCAATGTAAACGAGACCCAATAGAGAAAGAACCCAAGGAGCTGAAGAGATTTGTAGCCTCATAGAAGGAACAACAATATGAACCAACCAGTATCCACAGAGCTTCCAAAGACTAAACCGTCAACCAAAGAGTACACATGGAGGGACCCATGGCTCCAGCTGCATATGTAGCAGAGAATGGTCATCAATGGAAGGAGAGGTCCTTGGTCCTATGAAGGCTGGATGTCCCAATGTAGGGGAATGCCAGGACCAGGAAACAGGAGTGGCTGGGTTGGTGAGCAGGGGGAGGGAGAGGGGAGAGAGTTTTTGGAGGAGAAACCAAGAAGAGGATGACGTTTTAAATGTAAATAAAGAAAATATCTAATAAAAAAATTTAAATGGCAAATTTTAGTACTACATTGTAATATAAACTATTAACATACCCTTATTTTGACTTTTGCTGTAATCCAATTCTATTGGATTATTCATTTGTTTGCTCTTTGGATATTACAAGCAGAAAATTTGACAATCGTGTTTTTCATTCCATACCACACTACTATCTTATGTCCATGTGAAAATCATCTTGCTTTATTTAAGCATTTCCCTTTAATTTTTCATAGTCTGTCTTGTCTCTTCTAATTAACTCAATGAGTTTGACTTATTTCACTTAATGCAAGTGGAACATTCTAGAAAATCTTACTTTTTATGGAAAAGAGTATAAGTTTATATAGATAATATTAGATGGTAAATCTCATTCCTCTTATCTTTTTCCAGTTCTGTTTTACAAGTGCATGTTGCTAGGCACCATGAGCTATTTTTATCACACTGACTCCATTTCCAGCATTTACAGATTGGAACATTTTGGATTCAAATCTAGACTATTGGCTTCTCTTTTAGTCTACATTCCTGCATACCAAACAATCATGGGGATTTTATCCACTGTTGTCTTTATGGAGAAAGACACTTTCTGTTCTACCCTTAGGGCCTGTAATTCCTTGCTTCTCCCCGTAAGCATTTAGATTTTTAGTTAGTTGAAACTATGAAACATGAACCTGGTCCATGGTCCACTGCAGCCTGTTAAACTTTTACATTTCCTTCTCTTCAACCTGACATTTTCCATACTGCCGAGCCTCCGGTTAAATCTCCAACTGCCAATCCTTTTCTCTGTTATTAGCAAGTTTTTGTCAAAGCACAAAAAATGATTTTTTCCAAACTCCATAGTTTTAAATCACTTTTCCTTTTACTTTACTATTATTTGAATTTGTACTTTTGTCTTTATTTATGAGATATGACTTCCTTTACAATCTCATTTCCTTTATTTGCCTCATAACCCCATTTTTCTCGATCTTCTACACCCTTAAATAGTAGTCCTTTGTGGGTCAAGTAGAGCCATGTCACTAGAAAGAAAAGCTGGTAAAGTCTACTAGATTAAGTATCTCAGCAATTCTCATAATTGAGAATGGTAGATATTTGAATCTGCTCTGGACCTGGTTTCTGTCCTGCGACACGTGACCATGACATCTCACTAAGGAGGATTATGACCACTGGTCATGTAGCATAGAGCCCAGAGTTGTCTAGGCTAATGAAGTATCTAGACGGGCCCTGAGAGTTTAACCAATATGTTTCCCATCCTAGGAATCCCTTCCTGCAAAAGGCATTTTATCTCTGGTCCTCCCTGAATAAGTCATATGCATTGATTTTCCACCATGAGAAAACTGTCATTTTCTTCAAGGGCTGCTGTGGGGGGAAGCCTTCTTCAGAGTCTAAGTCTCTCACCACAGGCCTCTCCACAGCCCTGGTACTCTCCTCTGAGCGAAGCTGGATTCTGCCTCCCCGACAACCCCAGCCACAGGCTCATCTCAGTCCAGTGGGCCCCTTCCTCTGGGTGCCTAGTAGTTTGGGAACCACAGCCATGGCACTAGCCTGCGCTGTTTCTCACCTTGAGAATCACGGGCTGGGGCACCCTCCTCTTAAGCTACTTTCCCTTCTCCTGAGCAGTGTGTCAGTGTCCCTCAAGCTCAGCACCCCAAACAGGGGAGAAAAGAACATAGCCAAATGCCTCTATGTTTTGCCTGCCTGCCTGGTGTCCCAGTGCCCTAGTGGCAAGGTGAAACACAGCCCAACAGTGCTTTCTCAAAGCATTTCCATCGTCAAACATTCCTCTCAGACATTGGCTTTGTAGAGGAACCGGTACACGCATTATGTGACTGGTTTATTTCTTGGCTTCTAACCTTGTATCTCTGCTGAGATTCACAGCTGGGATGGACATTGGATGGTCCATCCTTTTCTTTAAAGAACCTTCTGGGGGGGTTGGTTTTCCTATAGATTTAATTTGACTTATAAACCCTTTAACTTTTGTCTGGCATTTTTTTGCCACCCAGAATGAAAAACCTGTCAAACACTCAGCCATGAAGTGTAATGTCACCTAGCCAAGACAGCCTGATTCACTCGGTTTATGTGTGATCCTTTCTTCAAGGACGAAACTTTCCTGTTGGTCCTCAGCTTTCTATCAGTGCAATCCCATCATCTGGTGTTCTGTCGCTCTAATGATTTTAATAGTTCTTAACATAAACTAGGGCTAATATTATATACTTATTCAGAAAATATATAGGTAAACACTATCAACAGGAACTTGGATTTTGCTGTCAATAATGCTTAATGCTCAAGAAAATAAAAATTTGACTGCAGGGATGGAGAGATGGTTCACTGGGTAAAAGGGCTTCCCCAAGCCTGATGACCTGAGTATAGTTCTCTAGGTGGAAGAAGAGAGCTAGCCTTCGGAATCTGACCTCTCGCTTCTGCATGCAGGCCTTGGTATACGTGCCTACTCATTGTCACATAAAATGAGGAAATAGATACATAAACATTGAAGCTCAAAAACTATATTTTACTTCATTAGCTCTCTAGCCACCTTTGAACATATAGGTTAACCATTAGCCAAAGTTTTTCTGCATTAGTCACTCTTCTCGAAGGATTTTCACAATTTCCATCCAAATAAAATCATTCTTATTCAGTCGTTGGGTATGCAGGCCTTTAACGTCAAACAGTATTCCCTGCAATATGGATTTGCAGTGTATGGTCCATTCTTTAAAGAACCTTCTGGGGGTTTGATTTTTCCTTTAGATTTAATTTGACTTATAAACTTTTTAAACTTTTGTCTGGCTTTTTTTTTTTCCTGGAATGAGAGAACTGTCAAACACTCTGCCATAAAGTGTAATGTAACCTAGCAAAGACAGTCTCCTCGGTCTTGGAATATTTAAAATCATTCCACATTCATTTCTCTGTTCTCTTGAGGCGATTGATAATGTTGGGTATGCACAGTCTCTGTGTTGAGATCCATCTGACATTGAGATAACAAGGATCACTAGGAAATGATGATATATCTGTACTAAAAAGAAGAGATTAAGAAAGGAAGGAAGAAAAGAAAGAGGCAAGGAAAGGAAAGGAAGAAACAAGCTTAGGACAGAAATGGGAGGAGACGGGGGAGAAGTACAGAGGGTCAGAAATTTGAAAGTAGATGTGTAGCAGTGGGGAGGGGGAACTGAGGGGCAGCCACTAGAAAGTCCCAGATGCCGGGGACCTAAGAGGTTCCCAGGACCCAACAGGGAGGACTTTAGCTGAAAAACCCATCAAAGGCGAGATAGAACCTGTAGAGACCATACCCAGAGGTTAGGCACAGCCCCCAGTTGAGGGATGAGGCCACTCACCCACCTCAAAAATATTAATCCAGAACTCCTCCTGTAAAAAGGAAATGCAGGGATGAAGAGTGGAGCATAGACTGAAGGAAAGGCCATCTAGAGTCTGCCCCACTTAGGGATCTATCCCATCCACAGCCACCAAACCCAGATACTATTTTGGGTGCCAAAAAGTGTTTACTGACAGTAGCTTGGTACATTTGTCCCCTGAGAGGCTTTGCCAGAACTGGACCAATATAGATGTGGATGTACACAGCCAAACATTAAACTAGGTGCAGGGACCCCAATGGGGAAATTAGGGCAAGGATTGAAGGAGCTGAAGGGGTTTGCGACATCGTATGTAAAACAACAATATCAACCAACCAGAACCCCCACCCCCCACCCAAAGCTCCCAGGGACTAAACTACCAACAAAAGAGTGCACGGTGTATGTGCAGGGAGGCATGACTCCAGCTGCATATGTAGCAGAGGATTGCCTTATCTGCCACCACTGGGAGGGGAGACCCTTGCTTCTGTGGGGGCTTGTTGATCCAGGATAGGGGAACGCTGGGCTGCTGAGGCACAAGTGGGTGGGTGGGTGTGGGAGCAACCTCAAAGAGGCAGGGGGAAGGAGGAGGGGAGAGGAGTTTTATCGAGGGGAAAGTGGGAAGAGGGATAACATTTGAAATGTAAATAAATAAAATAGCCAATAAGGAAAAAAAAAGACATTAGAAGATTCTGTTCACTTTTGAAAGTGATTTCTACGGAATTGATGCTCTCATCTCAAAATGTAATAATCTTTGAGGTCTGATTTGATGCGTCTCTTCACTAAACAGGCAGTAAACTGTAAATTAGGCAGCCGAGGGGACAGCACAGTGGTTGTGTGTTTGCCAAGCATGCCCTCAGTTCTGCAAAATAAAGAAAAGGGCAAAAGAAATCAGATGCATCTTAAAGTGGGAAACTCATGCAGTTCAGTTCAGCTTGTCTCTGGTTGTCTCCCATGTTCTGGCTCTCTCAGCAATACCTGTCAGAAGTCTTCCCTTCATCTTCTGCCTCCTTTTTGGGACTGTGCTCACTATTTGTCACTGTGGGAAATGTCTTAGATGAACACATCCCCTAAGGATTTTATTTATGTTGATGTAAAGCATTACGTAATGATTATGGGCATTTGACAAAGGAACGTATAAAGAGCTAGCAGGTCTCGAGAATGATATCTGTGGAACACAGCTTGAATGGTGGCCTTGCTGGTGACGATTGCAGAGGGTATGTTTTGGGCCTATGTCTTCCCAGTACCCATTAAATCAAACCAAATTAACCTACCAGAGCAGACTAGTTCTGGGGAGAATAGAAGAAGCTGCCTTTTACATGGTGCAAGGTCCTTTTTTCATGTGGGGGAAGGGTGAGATCTGAAAAAATATAAGCTCTCTTCCAAGTTCTGAACAGTTGGCTCCCTCTTCACAGCATGTGAATATGTGTATGTGGCTTTATTTAATATTCTCTAATTATTGTTCAGCCAAGTACTGTCTTGAGACTCCTCTTTGGACTAGTTATTCTCTCTATGCAACTCATTAAATAAAGCATCTTCAACTTAACATGAATTACCTTATATTATACACTAACTATATAGATAATTTAAATCACATATATTGACTAATACATAAGGAGAGTCAATAAATATTAGATCCTGTAATTTCAAAAATCAATGTCATTTTTATGCTCTGTCTTCTTGAAATGAATATACAAGCATTGTATTTACAAATGAAACACATAAATCATATAAAGTAGATAAATATTTGTATAAAGAATGAATAAAGGACATCATGTATAACCTAAGAAAATATGAGAAATGAATTAAGATATAATGTGTAGAAGATTTTGGTATCAAGAGATTGTTTGTAACTTAAACGGAACACAAGGATTAGCCTTAGGTAAGGAGCACCTGCCATCTCACCTCTGGCTGTCTTTCATAAATTGTTTCCTGGCTGTTTAGCCTTGACATTTCCCATCTTGTAAGTTTCAGTTTTTCAAAGTACTGTCAAAGGAGAGACTGATGTGGATGTTAGTTGTAATTCAACGTTCAAAACTGAAGAAGGAAAAACTTGATGTGATGGTTGAGAGTTAAGAACTGAGTTCTACTTACTTACTTTTCACCCATCGCCTTAAGCTGGAGATCATGTCTGCTTTTGCAAGCAGAGACTTGCAAGTTGCATAAACTAGAAGTAAAGAAAGGCAAGCATTCAGGTTTGTGAGCAATCTTATCAGGACAGCATCTTGCTCTGGCAGTCACAGGCCTGCTCACAACAGCTGCCTCAGCATTGTGTCTATGTTGAGTAAGAGGTTGCGCTGTGTAAGAGGTCATTTCATAAAGTCAGATATATGCATGGTCTGTCCCCACATGCTGCTGCATTAAGAAAATCATCTCACAGGCTATGAAAGACTCCTTTCTTTGCCTACTCTTGATCTCCATTCACATTCTGTAAGGTCCCGAATGGCACTTTAGGAGTGCGGATAAGATCGAAAATAACATGACACCGTGTTAACAAATGTGTTTGTTATTGCTCTAGTAAGTCTTTTGACTTTAAAAGCAGCAGTGTGCCTCTGGACACTGCTGCCATTTCTCAAAGCATGGGTTGTGAAGTACCTGCCAGATTGTTGGCACAATTCTGTAACCACCATTGATAGACTTTCGTTCTTAGCCAGAAACTAACAGCCGTCAACTAAGGTTTACAAATGCAAGCTTGACAGTAAATCTATTACCAAAGCCACCTGTAATTCAAGGTGAAGAAACTTTCCAAGTAAATATATGACCTCAGCAGTGCCACAGAATGTCTCAGAAGCTCATTCCATATTCTAGGAGAAAGAAACCAAACAGTTTTATTCCTAGCTATCCTTCGTTGTAAAAGAAAGGCAAGGATCTCACTCACATACTTATGTCAGTTTCAGAAGTATCTGTAGAGCTTGTAAATTAATGATGTAAGTCGTAATGTTTCAGGCAATAGTTTATTAATGGAGGACTGAGTAGATTCTGGGGTTATGCTAACAGATGTCTAGGGAAGATCTCTGGAAGTTAAATAACCTAGCAAAGTATATTACAAGTGAGGAGCGGCTGTTGAATGTGGTCATACTGAAGACACAAACAGACTCTGGTAAGAGCAGTGACTTTGTGCTTTTGACGGCAATGTGCCTTAATCTCCTTTACCCATCCTAACAACCAAGCATCACCTCCTATTTAAGAACTCTTTAATTTTCTCCCTTGTACCCCAAAGCTGACCACGCTCTCTTCCTACATTTTCAGGTATCCTCTCATGCTCTGCTCAGCACATGTTGATTATAACATTTACTTAACTGACTCCATTTTTTTTTTTTTTTTTTTGGCAGACAACTATCAGAAGAATCAACACATTGCTTCTCCCCCTCCCCCATTTACTGTGAAATGGTATAATATATGATATGGTATAGTATAAGATTTCTTGTTACTATGATATGAATTTTTGTTCTCCCTTCCCCCCAAACACACATCTCTAATATAACACAATTAATTGGAATTTTCAGTCTTGAGAGAATTCCTGCTCCCCTCCCCAATCTCCTTCTTTATGTCTTCTCCACACAAGAATGTAGAAGAAGCATTGGTTTAAAAAAAGAATTTTTTGTTGTCATAATAATAATAATAATACACATATATCACATATATTTGAATATACAAAGAGAAGGTTTTCTTGATTGCAGTTGGGGAAAATAAAACAAAACAAAAAACAAACAAACAAACAACCGAATGAACAAGTCATCCGACACAAGCCACTTTGTCTCCATAAGTCCATTTATCCATTTCGAGTATAACTGTCACACAGAGAATGCTTCTTATTCACTGAGAAGGACCATATGCTTTAGCATGCAAACCTCCCGAAGGCCAGCGTGCAGAGCACTTCCAAACAGTGCGGCTTCACATAGGGCTCCTTGTCCTGGAGCCAGGAAACCTGCTTTTAAGGACCCAAGGGGACTGTGGGGCCTTTTCTGCTGGATCAAGCTCCTACTATCAGTTTCACTGTCTCTGGCCTTGGCAAAACCTGGGACAGACTGTAGGCTGGAATGTGCTGGCATTCGGGCACAGAACTGCCATCTGTTCCTTAAGTTCCTCCTCTGAACAGCTCGCATCTCACTAAAGTGATGAAAAGTACGGATGCTGGATAGTTTCATCTTCAATTTTACTCAACGTTCTTTTCAAGAAAAAACAAAATAACCACAGAACAATTGCAAAGGTGAACTCAATTGTTATTATAAAGGAACGGAGAAAATCATGGACATTAAATATTTAAGCCACAGCTAGTTAACAAGCCAGGGAAAGTGAAAGTCTTGGTAGCTTAATGAAGGGACAAAAATTTTTTAAAAAAATTCAGGTATTATGAAGCTCCCTTTGAGAAGGCAGATGTGGCCACTGTCATTGCTCATGCCTCTTTTGTTAACTACTTTGGTTTCACATTGAAATATCCTGAAGGTATTTCCTTTATACATATTACTGGTACTACTTATTCCTAATTTGTACTATACTGCCTTGCATAGAAGCTGGAAAATAATAGCTCCATTGAGAGGAGAATCTCTGTCCTTTCTCCTATCTAAACTAATTGCTAAAGCCTGAAAACAGTTAGACATTTGAGAAAGGATATATTTACATTAACATTTTAATTGTATTTCTGTCCCCGATAACACAAAATATAAATGCTACTCTTTCACGGATTTTCTGAGACCTCTGGAATGCTTGCGGAGCACTGGAGAGGGGTCATGTCTCATACACAGTCAGCAAGAAGCAGCACAACAGCTGAGATAGTGCCTTTCTCATAGGTGGAATCCAGATATGGGTGGAATGTGGAGCAAGTAAGTGTACTGAGAGACCAAGAGTTGTACACAGGAATTTCCCCTCCACACTCAGCAAATATTTAAAAGCATTAATATGCCACTCCCTTGAACTGCTAGACAAAGACATGGGAACTGGCCTAACATTGAAATAGGGGAAATCTGGGGCAAGTTAGTATCCATGAGAAACTCCTCACTACCACCAGCTATGTTTCTGTTCTCTCTCTCTCTCTCTCTCTCTCTCTGTCTCTCTCTGTCTCTCTCTGACTCTCTCTCTCTCTCTCTCTGTCTCTCTCTGTCTCTCTCTGTCTGTCTGTCTCTCTCTCTCTCTCTCTCTCTCTCTCCTCTCTCTCTTTCTCTCTCTCTCATCATTTCAGGTTTATTACGAAGAATACCTCGTGGCCACAAAAAAAAATATCTCAAATTAAAAGGGGATGAAAATTCTGAAGGCTGAAGGCAGTTAAGGTTACACTTTTTCCATTCCTCTTGGAACTAAGAAGGGAAATGAGAAAAGGCACACTGAAGTCCCTCGGCTACTCTGGCCAGTCCTCAGGAATTGGAAGTAAGGGTTTACAAGTTTGGCTTTTACCCCCGAAGGCAACTACATATTGGAAATTCAAATATGGCCAATTCCTTCAATTCTTGAGCCTCCTAACACGCGTGGCAAGAACTGCATTAAAACCACACATCTGTCTAATGACACGGTGTTCAAAATACAGTTACTCCACTTTTCTCTATTCTAGCTACAATTGATTTTATTTTTCTCATTTTGTATCTGTCCGTGGAAGATGAAAGAGGATTGATGGGTTGTGGGGTGGGGTGGGGGGCGTTTCTAAAGGGTCAGATTTGAGAGCAGCGCATGTAGAACGCAATAACATGGTCTAATACAGTTGCAAAATATCCTGGCAAATCCAGGTTAAGAGCAAAAGAAAAACCACATTGACAGGTGTAGTTCTTTTTTTTCTTCTTCTTCCAAATCCTGAAGGTTCTTCAGTCTGATTGAGGTAGCGACCAGTAACTAGTCTTGGACTGGACACTTAAGCACTGAGAAATATTGTGCCTCTCATCAAACATCAAAAGATTTACAGCTCACTATTAAAAAAAAAAAGACCAATTACAAAATTAAAACATAAAAATTTGTAGAATATAAGCTTAAGGTAACACATGACCTTCAGAAAAGACACAAACTAAGACTCCAGAAGAATGAAAAGAGAAAAGCAGGCTAGAGTCTGATGGTTAAGAAACAGAGAAACATAACAGACTGTTCTGTTTCCCTTGGCTTCGTTAGTTAGCCTTCCCTCTGGATACAGGGCAGGACACTGGTCCTATGGGAGTTTTACAGAAGATAAGCAAATGAAGTCTAAGGGAAATTTTTCCTATGGTTTGCTTCAGGACAAAAATGTAGACGAGGAATCTTCTAGTTGAAAACTCCCTTTTCAATCGCTTCAGGCAAGCTGTGTGTATCTTTGTATGTTTGTGATGTTTATAGTTTATCTATTTATCATCTATCATCTATCATCTATCTATCTGCCTATCCATCTATATATCATCTGTCCATTTTCACTTATTCATATGTATGTATGTATGTATGCATGTATGTATGTACGTATGTATGTATGGTGTATATATGTCTGGATATAGGATATACTAATCATGTGTGTGCTTGTAGAAAGAAGAAGTTGATGGTGTTGGATGCCTTCTTCTATTACTCTCCACCTTATTCTTTGAGACAGGTTATCTCCCTGAATCCAGAACTTTCTGTATTGGCAACCTTGGCTAGTCAACAAGTTTTCAACATTAATTGGTCCCTGCCTTCCAGAGGTGGGGTTATTAATGATGACCACAACACCCTGTTCTTCCAGGTAGGCTAGGGATATGAATTCAGGTCCTCATGTTTAAGCATCTAGCACTTAATCCACTGGCCATTTCCCCAGCCACTACATCTATAGTTTTGTCACACTAAAATATTCAGTATGTTAAGGTGCCATGTTTTAGGGAAGTGTTTCTTATACTCCCTCAATATCAAATTAGAAGAAAGGGTCAATGACAGGCTAAAATAATGATTGGACAGCAGAACTGAACTGATTCAGGATGCACATGACTGATGACAGTTCAGCCAAGATACTTCTAACTGCCGGTCTCAAGTGTGATATAATATCCTGAAAACATGTTAAGGAAGTGACCATGAACCCATGGAGAGGAATCACACTAAGACCTAGATTCCTTATTTACTTGAATCCTTTATCAGATCCCATATGTGTATAGATTACTGCTGCACTGAACTCCCTCAAGGCTCAAAAAAGCATCATTAATTTTTGCTGGGCATCCTGGAATCTCTTAAAACAACCAGGCTTCTATAAAATATATTGAATTCATTCCGAGGATAAATCTTAAAGATGTCATGTGGCCTCCAACAGGTATGGAATGGATTCTTATTCAAATAATTTCCTCATTTTAATTAGCTGTTTCTGAATACACAATTTATAGACTAGTTAGAAGAATTGTTTTTAGAATTTGCAGATTCTATAGTAAATCTTATTATGCTCCATTATCTCACCTATGGAAAGATTTATATGCTCTATTAAATAATAATAATAATAATAATAATAATAATAATAAATTTATTATTATCATAAATAACCAGAGTAAACAAAATGTATATATTGACATAATACAAATAATAAAAATGAGAGAGCTGCAAAAAGAGAATTTCTGATAGCAAAGCACTATGAGGAGTAGCATAGAATCTATAAGTACAGTGTTACTGTCAAGAAACACAACATACTGAACTTCTACAGAAGCAAATTTGTATAGACAAACTCAAATATTCTTTTTTTTTTCTGGTGAAATAATTTGTCTGCCCTTTCCCTTAAAAATCACACTTTTATTTCACCAAGGAAGAGACTTTAAGAGGATGTCTTTCATCAGGAATTCTACTGCAGTCTGAAGTTTAGAGGAGACTGTTGATCCTGTGAGTGCCTGGTGAGGCGCCCTGATTTTGTACGGGCTGGTGCTGACAAAGCAGTTTTGTATCTCATAATCACTTGAGCCGTTTCTCTGAGTCCTGTTTCTAGATGGAGCTCCTTCCTGCTGTGCAGCCTACACTTAATTCAGATTTATACATTTTGTCTGTGTGAGGCATTTTCTACTGGGTGCTAGAAAGTCTCTCACATAGCCTCTAAGTTTTAGATTGAGGATTTACCTCTATTCAAAGCATCTATGATTCTTATCCAGTGAATTCTTTCTTTTCTTTATATTATTTATCCTTCAAAAGACATACACACAGAGTCACAGACAGACAGACACACAGACAGATACACACACACACACACACACACACACACACACACACACACACACACATAGGAGGTGTAGGAGATGCACAAATATACCATATGCATCATGAAATCAAAACAGTAATTGAGAGTCTTTGCAAATCCTATGCAGGAGATATTAAGAGCTCTTGCCTAATCATAATGACCAGATTCCAGATCCCAGAACCAAAGTACCCTGAAAAAAATGTTTTTAACTCCAGTTCTGAAGAATCCAACACTTTCATCTGGCTTCTGTCCACTCACAGGTGTGCATACACCACAAGTGCCTACATACACTTATACAAAGATACACATGCACATAAATGCATACATCAAACCTCAGGGTATCATTACTCCTCATAAATCCCTCTATTTCTCCAGAATTCAAAGGTCTAGCTCACCTCAAGTGAGTTCAGTTCTTCTGAGGTTTGTTTTAAAACACCAGGATGACTTTATGAGGAACATTTCATAAAGTATATTATTAACAAGTTTCTTTGGTCTTTTTCCTTCTGAACTTCTTTCTTTTTTTCATTACTTCTTATACTTTTGTTTACTTCCATGTCTAAAAAGAATAGTTATTAATTATCATTTAAAAATAAATGATTAAAATACAACCTAAGATGTCAAGAACTCTGAAGTGACAATTTTCCCATGCACTCTCATCTAGCAATTCCCATCCCCCTCTGTCATTCTGAAAATTTTATGCAGTTTCTTTTATTCTTTAATAAAAGCAGTAGATGTGCACACATGAAATATTTTAATTTTTGCTCTTCTACTTTATTTTAGGAAAGCAATTAGGACTTAGCTATGTAGTATTTTAATAGAGAAAGGGAATTTAGGAGGGTTAATTGTGTAAAGCAGATATAATAATAATAAGCACAAAATATCAGCATATTTTGGCAAGACCTTTAATTTAATAGAGAAAATTATTCTTAAGTTATTTCAATATGGATCATCATGACAGATTTCCACAAGAGCAAAAGGCCAAGCTTGTATCCAATTTCACCTGATATTTAATTCATTATTTTTCTGGAAATAGTTTACAATTGAAACACATGTCAATCAACTAGTCTAAAGGGATCTTTACTGCCATATCAGAATGCTTCTTGGACACAGAAATATGTATGTTAGTGATAAAACACAGTAATGGCAGACAGAATTTTGACCCTCAGAATCTTCTTAGAAGTTTAAGATGTATTAATATAATTAAGACACTTTGGTTTTGAGATTTCTCAACGAAGTAGAATGGAAAGGAGGAAAAGGAAGCAGGAAGGAAAGGATAAAGGAGGAGGAAGAAAACATGAAAGAGGAGGAGGAAGAGAAGGGGTAGAAAAAGAGAGAGGTGGAAGAAAGGAAGGCAAGGAGGAAGAAGAATCACTATTATTTTTTTATGTTTTATTAAGTAGACTTGATTTGGACCATTTCTTGGCTTAGTCTTGGGCCTAGTCTTTAAAGCAAGGCTAATCTCGTGACTGCCAAAAAAGGCTGAAAAGTGTGCCTGCAAGCTACTGAAGATTAAATGTGGTGCTATTTTGTTATGATTATTTTGAAGCGGAAATTCTATTCTTTTCAAGACTTTTAGTAAGTAATTATGTTCAATCAGAATAACTGGCATACCTGGGGAACTATCTTGGAGATATGATATCCTCATGCACATCTAGAGACACGATTCTTCACGATGTTAGCACTCAGTGGAATTTAACCAACACAGACCTGAAGTGGAAGTTTCTGCTTGTGTCATGTGATGCAGACTCACGGGGTGTTTTGATGAGGCAGATTCATGTGATGTTTGGCTGAAGCAAGACCCATGAGAGTACACGTGATGCTTGGAGAGTATAAGTGGGATTCAACCGAGTGATGGGGCACTTGCAATGCTAGCTGTGTAGTTCTTTGTTGATCTTGTATCAGTGCTTCATTGACAGAGGCACGGCAGAGAACTTCTCCTGGCATCCTGGCTGGTTCTGTTTGCTCCTGCTGACTCAAATTGATTCAGTGGAGACCTGGCCTGCTGGATCATGCCACAGATGATAATTTGTGTTTGGTGACACTACTGAACTGGACTGCTGCTGTCCTGACAACAGAGATTGGAATTGTCCCAAGAAACTACTTCTAAATTGGCTCACATACCCTTGTTTCATTTACCATCTTTTCTTTGTATACCTTTGCATGGTGGGCTAGAAGGGGTGGCTTGAGAACCCTTATTAAAGTATGTTTTGAAAAATCTAAGCCTACACAGACCATCTCTGTCTAATCTAGGTGGCCCATGTTCTGACAGCCTTGAGATTTGTAAGCTATTGAGAAAAATTTAATTTTCAGTCTCTAGTGTCCTTTAAGAATATTATTATACAGAATAAATTCTGAAAAACTATGGTCTAGGGTTTTGATAGAATAAATCTTAGGGGGTATGTAGTAGAGGAATCAATTTTGTTCTTTTAAAAGTATGTGTAAATGTGATAGCTTCATTCATTATAGATGAATGAGAATTACTGATGTACATATTTGTTCGTGTGTAAACAGCAATCATGTATTCCTCCCTTCCTCTTGAGTCATAGGATACATATCCACATGTCAATTGCTAAAGAAATGATAACTAACATCATAGTTACCTTAGGATTTGATGTCGTAGATCTGGTGGGTATCCACCCAATATTTCTAACAGTACTCTTAGATTTGCTCAAACACACATTCATTCCTTGATGTATCATTATAAAAAGCATGTCTTTTGGTAGTTGTAGGATCTACTGATGTCACAGTTTGGATATGAATTATACTCCAAAAGTCTCATGAATTGAAATCTTAGTTCAAACAACTGGTTGAGGGAATAATTGATTTATTGTGTGATGGTGATAGAATTATTGGGAAGTAGGGTATAGTTGGAAGTTGCTGAGGGCCTGAGCTAGGAAGAAATGGGTCCTATGACCAAATGAAAGAGTCAGAGATATTTCCTCTCCCACTGCTTGGAGTCCCACAAGGACATAAAGCTACACAAACATAGCATACAATGCAGAGCACCTAGCTCAGGCTCCCACACGCCCCCTCATTGCCATTCAGATGCATCCGGGCCTAGCGGATTCTTTTTCTTGTGGATCTACCCGTCTGGCTCCTAGTATCCTTCTCCCCCTTCTTTCCTGGTAACCAAAGTATTTTTAAAAATAATTTTTTTGTAGTTTATCTGAGATCCTTAGTGCATCATCCTACTTTGCATTGTGACACAGAACTACTTTCTGGAAAATCACGCATTAGTCATCGCAGTCCCGTTTACTCATCATTAAGCTTGTTAAATGCTTTCCTATCTTTGTTGATAAACTGTTTGATGTGGAAAGAACTGGAGGCAAGTCTCTCAATCACTATGGAAAACTTTACTTTTAATTGGCATGGATCTGCCAGTAAGCATTCTATACACTTTGTTCAACCTTGTAAGGATCCACTACATTGAGTGATTCAACCTAAAATCTTACCTACACTCCACTAGTGTTGGCAGCTATTTTTTTTTTTAGTTAAAAGACTTTTGTTTCACATTAAAAGCATTAAATTTATTTTGTTGTGTTTAAATTTTAATTATTAATTTATTTCTGCAATAGTTTCATGCACCTGACAGATGATGTACCACTTTGCTGTACAGCAGCCGTTGATTTCATGGATATTTCCATGTGGCATGGCTCAAGCTTCATGCATGCAGTCTGACCCTACTGACCTACAAACTATTTTGTAAACCTTTTCTGATAAACCAATTATTAATTTTCATAAGGTAGACATTGTATAAATAGTTCATTGTTATAATAATTTCAAGTTTCCTTTTATTATGAAAGCTTGAGAAATCTTTCCCCCATACCCCAGACTTTAGGTAACAGATGGCTCTTCTAAAATCCTTCACAGATTGCTGCAAGAGGTACAGTGACCTCAGATATGTGTTTCGTAGTGGTTTCCTGTCAGATAATTATTCCTGTCCAGGTGGCTAAGCACATTTTTAGTGTGTATCAGTCAGTTCTCTCAGTTATAGATATGCTAGAACATATATGATAAGAAGAAGGGATTTATTAGGAGGGCCGACAAGATTAGAGGCTGGACAAGTCTATAATGAGTGCTTCAAAGATGGAGAGCCAAAAATGACAGTAGCTGCTCAGCCCAACAGGTCAAATGTCTGGGATCAAGACACAGATTATGAAGGCCCATTCTGAGTCTGAAGTCCATCAAACTCCCCTGAGAACCTCTGGGCTTAGACCACATTCCCAGGCTACAGGAGCTGGGGTCAAATTCCCAAGATGATTACAACAGCAGAAATGCACTTGCCCACGGAGACTTGAGCTTGCAAACATGGATACGCGCATTTGTCCTTTTACTTTTTGTTTTGTCTGAATTTGCAGCTCATATGGTGGAGGGAGGCTGCCAACATGTAGGGTAGACCTTGCCTCATGGCTCACTGACTTCCTTCGTGAACCAGTCTCTGGACACCATCACTGACACACAGAACTGCTTCTAGGTGTTTCTCAATGCAGTCATGATCAACCATCACAGTGACTAGATACTTCAGAGCCTCATGCTCTTTCTCATTATGTCACTTCCATTGGGGATAATGCTCCATTTTGATGGAGAAGGGTAGTGCTGCAAAACTGTGACTAAAAGCATGAGCTCTGAAACTAGGTTATAAGAGTTCAGATCCTTGTTTTAGTTCATGTTATGAGACTGTGGACTCCTCGTGCAGCCCCTTTCTGTTTGGGTTTTCTTACTTATGAGAAAAGGTATGATCACAAGATTCACCTCATGGCTCTGATTTTGGGCTAAGATGAAATTAATCCCTTGACGTGAGTTGGAGATTCTCCCAGGTAACTGCAGTTTTAACAGAAAAGATATAGGAAGTCAGAGGCTTTCACAGTCCCCTTTTCTGATTATTGCTGGAAGGTATGGAGCAGTAGCCTTTGTTGCACATTTTCCCACATTAACCATTATTATACAGAACCTACAGTCATCTTCACCCTCACCAACGCCCAGCAGGTGAAGTCCATTCTTGTCTTTGTATTTCATAGATCTTAGAGGCTGAGTCTCCTTCATTAAGCTTTCCTTCTTTCTGGCTTCCGCATGTTTACAAATGTGGTGGTTTATCTTATTGTTCTCTACACATCCTTCCTCTTTACCACAAAAAGGGATATTTTGCAGGTTAGAGGTCTTATCTTCTAACCTCTAGAATGACAACTTCCTACTGGTGTTAATTCTGACCCAGGAATGCCCTCATTTCCATGTTGGCATCTCTGCATTTACCCAAGGCTTCCATCTCTTCCAGGACAAGGAAGATTCCATCACAGTTGTTCTGAATTAAGTCTGCAGTTACTTTTGACTCTCAATATATATCGCCAAAAGCAAAATGGCCTACAAGGTACTTCAAGGACTTACCAGAACGGAAGCTTTGTTTTTCTAGAAGATGTAACTGGTACCACCGCCGGTAGCAACTATGTTCCTGTTGTACAGGAAGCTGTTCCATTGCTGTCTATGGGACACGAACTTCTTTATCCTTTGACATTCTCACCAGATGAAATAGATTTGGAATCTCAAAATTAGAATCTGAGTTTCTGTTCATTTATTCCTTCTCTTTTATTTCATCGTTCAGCTTCCAGGAACTGAGAAGTTTTGTACTAATAATCTTTTTCTTTGTTTGTTTCTTCCTGTAAAATGTTTGGTAAGTCCCTTTTTATTTTTACACAAAAATACTTCAAAGGAGTACTCGGCAACAGGATGAGATGAACACATTCCTCTTCATTTTATCTAAGAAGACTGGTTTCAAACGTAAGAACAATGAAATAACTGGTTAGTGCAAAATATTTCTCCTCAGCAAATTCATTGTATTTTCTGCCTAGGACTGAGCCATTGTTGCATTAGGGGAAAGTTAAAATGACTTTCATATTTGATTTGTCTTTCTATTGGAAAGTTCTTAAGTTTTCCTAGCTTTTGCATGAAGGCTTGACATTAAGTCGTGAGTAATTCTATTAAAGTAAAAATATAATTGAAACAGAATGACTCATTTTCTTGAGAAGTTTGCATGCATTTTTGGGTGTTTTCAACAACCCTTAAAATCCTCTCTATTAAAGCCAATGCTTAAAACTGCATGAAAACCATTTTTAAAAAATCCAAACTTCATTATAATGTACATACACTCACATGTATTACTACACCCGAAACTTTATTTTAAAGTACTTTACAACTAGATACTCTTGATACATGAATTTCTGTTCATTGGAGCATATTTATGGAACTAGTTAAAGGTAATTTCTGATTCGTAGTTAAGGTATTATAATAATTATCTCAATTTTAAAAATGTAATTATTCTTTTGTAAAATATAGTTAGCATATCATTTATATATTTTTGGTTTTTAAAATTACATTTATCTGCTTGTGTGTATTTGCATGCACACATGTGGATGCACACACATTTCACAGTACATTTATGAAAGTTAGAAGACAATTTGGGGGAGTCAGTTCTTTTTATCCATTATGTGATTTTTTTTAAAAGCCTTTTGCCATTTTGCCAGCCCTATTTGGATACAGTTTCATTGGAATATCAGCTGGGAAGCCAAACTGTGGACTAGAAATGGTATAGGCCTATATA
The DNA here is from genome assembly GCF_900095145.1 of Mus pahari. Classification (NCBI taxonomy): domain Eukaryota; kingdom Metazoa; phylum Chordata; class Mammalia; order Rodentia; family Muridae; genus Mus; species Mus pahari. The sequence goes on along the minus strand of NC_034601.1, from coordinate 45,940,471 downwards.
GGATCGACTCATTCATTCAAGCTGTAGGTTTGTCCAAAGAGAGATTATGAAAGGGCAAGGTAACTGAAGCTGGGAAGACATTTATATGCGACACAGTTAAACTTCTATGACAGGTTAGAAAGCAAATAAAGTCCTTCTAATCCCAAGATCTAAGGAGAACTCCGTGTAATTCTGGTGAACCCCGTTCTGTTATAGTCCCAGATTAGGGACTATGATATGGTTTTTCATTTGCTTGAACAGTGATATTTTAGACAACCCCAAGGAACAAGAAAGGAAGTATGTAAATTCATTGACAGGGGGTGGGGGAGAAACAGGATGAATTTCTGACCTGTATTTTTATGCAAAAATGCATAGCTTGTCGCTGGATCCACTGATCTCCCATAAATATTTCCATGTACTACAATGTGCCTTTAGTATTGGTTCCATTTTATTTTTTATTTTTTCTTTATTCGATATTTTCTTCATTTACATTTCAAATGCTATCCCCTTTCCTAGTTTCCTCTCTGAAAAATCCCCTATACCCCACCTTTATATGTTGTTTAAACATCAAGTCCACTTCAGACATAAATCACAATAAGATTTTATACAAAATACAACAAATAAATTTATTAATGCGTATTGAAAAACAGAGATGTACTCTTTAAAGGGATAAAAATTTTCCAAAGAAATGTGACTGAGTCCAATCTATTTAAAGCATTTCTTTACTATGATGTGGTATTATACATTATTATATATTTAAATCTCAACATTAAATTCATCATAGGTAAATCACTATCTAATACATATTCTAATAATTTTAAAAGTCTCAAGGAAGCTTAATAAATAAAATATAAGCGGTATCTATTCAAAGCATGTAATTTGACATATGTGTGTGAGTGAATCCAGAACAGCTGTGACAATGAGGACATCCATCATCCTCAAAGGCTTCCTGAAGCCCCTTTATAGTCCCTCCCTCCCACATCAATATATTCCTGTCCTCAGGCAACCTCGGATTGCTCCAATGTTTATTAACATTAAATGTAAATGAAATCAGGTGGCATATCCCTTTTCTGTGGGGCTACATTCAGTCACTAAACTGTTTTACAATTCAAACACACTGTCATTTGGCCATTGCCTATAATGTTACTATATGGTAAAGCTACACACACACACACACACACACACACACACACACACACAGACAAACACACACATACACACATACTCACGTGAGGGTGTGTATGTGTGTGTGTGTGTGTGTGTGTGTGTGTGTGCATCCTGTTATTAACAACTACCCCGATAAAAGTACCTCAAGAAGGAAGGGTTTATTTTATCTCACAGTTCCAAGCTACAGTCTATTAGAGTGGGGAAGTAAAGGCAGCAGGAACTTTAAAAGCAGCTGGTCATGTTGCATCCTAACTCAGGGAAGAGAACCTGCTGAATGGGCTCAGCAGAATTTCTTCCTTTTATTCAGCTTTGGACCGCAGCCTATGGAATGGTATCACCCACAGTGGATATTCCCATCTTAATTTATCTTAAAAAGGTAACATTTCAGAGGTAGGTACAATCAATGATTCTAGATCCTGTCAAGTTTACAATCAATATTAAGCATCATAAGATATAGATTCCTCTCTTTATATAAATATCTCTTTTCTTACCTATTCACTTACTACCTGATAATGAACACTCCTTTCTAGTTTGGAGGCATTTCTGACCATTGTTTTATAGAACATGCAGCTTTATGTCTTTGGGGAAATAACCAGAAGTGTAGAGGCTAAATCATTTGTATCTATATATCTATAACATACAACTTATCCATCATTTCTGCTCTTTGGGTGGCTTTAATGCTTTTTGCATTAAACAGGCTCCCGTTGTGACACTAGTCATCAACTGACATTTAGATTCCAAGATGACAGGAAAACATGCGACTTGTGGATTGATCCAAGAAAATCAAATTAGCTAAATTTTCCTTTTAAAGGCAAGAGTAGTGATGTCTAAATTTGCTGTGGTGGTTTGAATAACTATGGCTTCCATAGGCTCATATTTGAATGCTTACTAGCTGGGAGTAGAACTCTTTGGTAGGGGTAGGCTTTGAGGCTTCAAAAGTTCATGAGTAGTGCTGTCTGTCTGTCTCTGTTTCTGTCTGTGTCTCTCTCTGTCTCTATGTTTCTGTCTCTCTCTGTCTCTGCCTCTATCTCCCTTCCTCCCCCCTTCTGTCCTCTCTCTCCCTTCCTCCTTCTCTCCGTCCCTTGCTCCTTCCCTCCCTTCTTTCCTCTCTCCCTCCCTCCCTCCTTCCCTCTTTCAGCCTGCAGATCAAGATATAGCTCTTAATAACTGTCCCAACGCCATGTGTGACCCCATCCATGCTCCTTGCCATGATGAAAATGGACCAAGCGTCTGAAACTGTAAGCAAGTCCCTGTCAAATGCTTTCTTTTATAAGAGTTGCCTTGGTCAGCAATAGAACAGTGACTAGGAAAGGGGCTAAGTTTTCCTAGTTTTTTTAAGTTTAAAACTAAGTTACAACTGCTTGTTCTACTTTAGCTCCCCACTGGCTGCATAGAGCATCCCAGTTTGCCCACTTCCTTTCTACTACGTGCACCATTCTAATGTGTTGTTATCTCCTTCTGGTTTTGATTTTATTCCCCTAATGACTAATGGTGTTGAGCAACTTTTCATGTGCTTATCTGTCATCTCTTCTGCATTTTGCTGAAAGGGCTGTTTGCCTATTCCTTTTAAGGAAGCTAAGTTTTTATTGCCAAGTTCTGGATGCAATCGTTTTATGAGATATGTGGTTTACCAATATATTATACCAGGCCTTGGTTTGAGGTTTTTCTCTTCTACATCAGATTTCAAAAATAAAATCTAAGTGTTTCACATGTTGATGAAGTCAACCTTAGTTTTTCATTTTAAGGGTTGAGCAGCTTCTGGTAATATGCTTAATAAACTGCCTAAAATCAGAAAGATTTTCTTTTGTATTTTGCTTTAGACCATTGGTAACTTTAGGCCTCACATTTAGATCTTTGAAACACGAGAGTTAATTTTTGAGTATCAGTTATTAGAAATGAGAATTAAACTGATGGTGATTTTTTGGTATGTGGATATCAGCTTCTAGTATCATTGGGAGAAAATAATTCCCCATCAGCTTGCCTTTGGGACTGTGCTGCAGATTAGTGGTCCATGCAGTTGTGCATGTTCTTGAATGGTTCCACTACCCAACGCTGTGTACTTTGAAGTTATTGTAGTGTTTATGTAAGTTGAGACAATTTTGCTACTTTCTAATTCAATTCCCTTTTAATCATAGAGAGTATTTGTGCATCTGGAGGCAATTTACATTTGCTGAAATGTTACAGCCATGTTGCTGTTGGTTTTGTATTATAAAATACTGAAATTACTTCTTTATTATACTCTCCTGGCACCTCCAAACACAGGGAAATTAAAAAAAATTTTTTTCTATTGTTTTCATGAAATTGTAAACAATAGATTTACAGACTATGCACATTTTTATTTCTGATGTATTAAAAACATATGGATGTCATGTGACATATTTTCTATAAGCTTATTCAACATTATAATATAAGTTATCTCATTTTTTTCTCATTTCTTGAATGATGACTGCCAGCTTTCTCTTTTGGAGTCTGCTGTCACTTGGGTGTTCTCAAGGTTTCATAGTACTTTCCAGTGCTTCATGATCTTTCAGAAACATAATTAATATGTATATCACCCGGTCAATAATCTCTTCTGCTCTATAGCAAATAGCTATATGTGAAAATTTAATTAAAATTTCAGTGCAGGTGATTGAATGCCTGGCTCCACCCATGCCAGGCAAATACTCAACCATTTCAGACCTTTTTGAACTTGAAAATAAAATAAAATATCAAGATAGAATCTTGCTAGGTTGCCCAGGCTGGCCTTGAACTTCCAATCTTACTGTGTCCTAAGCAGTTTGGCTTTTACAGGCCTGTAACTTCAGGCCTAGGGTTTATATGGAAAATGTAACTAGACTTTATTGTTTTATTTTTTTCTTCACAGGTCTCTTGCTATGCTGTCTCCAAAAGTTACTAAGTTCAATATCATTTTATTTCTTCAAGGCAGAGGACATTAAAGAACGCCTAGTGGTTTTGTTCTTTCAGAGCAGGACTATATTTCAAGGAAGATAAATTTATCATTCACTCTTTGTCTGAATTAGTTGCAATATCAGGAGTCTGACCTCCTAAGAAATTCACAAATCCAAAGTAGTACTGACCTAAAGGAGATCTTTAAAGAAAAAAAAAATCTGTAAATATGGGGAGAGGTTTGAAAAGAAGAGAAATAAAGACCTACCATGTCCAGGTCTTCTTTTATATACCTGATCCATGGTATTTAAAAATAAAGTTATAGTATGAATCTAAGATAAGCCCATTATATGTGCATCAGATGTAAAACTCATCTTTTCTAGCTCATAGCCATGAATCCTTTCTTCAATTCTAGTAAAACCACCTCTAACCAGCTGCGCATGACTGCCTGTCCTGACGGTATATATGAATATATATTACTTATAAAATCACAGATGAAATCTCGAGTTTAATACTGCATTCACCTTTAGAGGGAGAGTGACTCACGCTTTGATTCCATCGCGAAAAGCCAGAGACTTGCTGGAGGCACTGTTACCTGAGAAGAAGAAAAAAAATTTTTTTTTCAAAAAGACTCATAGGTTATATGTGCTTGTACTTTTCTAGTGTTTTCATTTCACGCATTAGACATATTCACCTATGGAGTTTGAACTTTGCAATCACCAAAACATTTTAATACATGGCATCATCTTGGTGTTGTTAACATCAAGGCTAATGAATAGAGATAATCAGTTCTTTCAGTTGTCTCTTCTTAATCTTGTGAGCAGAAAAATCTTTTGGCCATGGTTAGTGTGTGTGTGTGTGTGTATGTGTGTGTATACATACATATATACATACATACACATCTCTATATATGGAGACATATTGACATATGGATATATATGTATGTATGGTTATACATATTCATATGCATATTTATACATATTCATACACACTTTGGTCTCAGAAAACTAAAATTACAAGACAATATTTGGTCGTGTTTCTGTAGCTTTAGAGACTTACACGAATGACAAAGTTTCATTAGTATGAAAAAATTTAGTAATTTAAGTATTAATATTTCAGTTTCTATATTTTTACACACAGACTGCACAGATGTATCCTCTTATTTACTAAAGCACTTAATTCTAGATAGGCCTACTCAATTCATAAAATCTATAACATTTTTATTTCCTTTCTCTCTGATAATATATTCAGATCTTAGCAAAACTATTTTTCTCCTTCCCTTACCCACCCCAGATGAAATCTCACAAAATCCTAAGCTAACTGCAAACTCTGTAGCTCCATGTGACTTCTATCACCTGAGTGCTGGGATGCCAAGCATCTACCTTTTGACTATATCTCAGACATGACTATCTCATTATCTAGTTTCAATCATTATCAATACGTTCTAGCTGATCTATCTGCTTGTTTGTTTGGTTTTTTACCTCAATGGACTATACTTTACATACAAATCAATCATTTCAAAGCACGTGATAAAAGTCTTTTGTATGCTCCCTCCATTGGGCTTTCTGTGACTCAGATTATAGACATCATCATGTCAATGGTCTAAAAGAGCTTGTGTGATGAGTTCTTATTTATTACTTATTTATTATTATATTTTCTTCTCAGGTAATAGTGCCTCCAGCAAGTCTCTGGCCTTTAGTGATGAAATCAAAGGGTGAGTCACTCTCCCTTTGAAGGTGAATGAAGTATTAAACTCAAGATTTTATCTGTGTTTTTATAAGTAATTATAATATTCTAGAAAGTAAAAACAACTAAATTGTTTATTATTTACACCTTTCTCATTGCTTATTCCATTACAACTATACAGGCTTCTTTGCTATTAAAAAACTACCAAGCATGGCCTTGCTGAAGAATTTGGCATGGGCTGTTCCCCTTGCTTCCTCGTGGTGGTTTTGCTCAGGGACACATATGGTTGGAGCCTGCTCTTCATGCTGGCTGTTCTGTGCCGCAGGCTGAAGTTTCTAAGCTTTTGTTTTCCTAGGACCTCTCCCTCATCCTCTTTCCTGTGACTTCTCTGTGCAGCATCTGTCACCACATGACTGACACTATTTCCTCATTTTTGCTTATTTGTTTTACTGAGTCTTTTTTTTTTTTTTTTATGTTTCCATGTCTCAACCTATACCTAGCACAGAAGGAGCCTGTAAAATGATTGGCTGGGTGTTGGGTAAACAAAATGAACATAAAACAATCCCTCCTTCTGAATGGATGAAGGTGCTTACTTACAACAAACAAACAAACAAACAAACAAACAAAAACATGCAATGGAATCTTTTAATCAGAACTATCTCCGAATTCCTTGAAAAGTCATCACCATGGGGGTGGGAGGGAATTGAAATCAGAAAGGAAGCAAAGGCAAGAACAGGAGTAAGGGAGGGGTGTGGCACATCTGGTGTCTCTTTCTCTGTTTATAGAGACACCAGTTCCAGGAAGGGAGTAAAAAAAAAAAAAAAAAAAAAATCACTCTTATGACCTTCTCTATCTTGTGTTTCCTTTTTAAAGGGACTCACCTCCTCACACTAGCATATTGTTAACCAGAGCTTCAGCACATGAATTTGGGGGGGAATACATTCAGTGCGACCTACATGGTTCCATTTAAAAAAGGGGGGGCAGTCCAGCAGCTGGAGATGAGGGAGGGCTTGCATGCGTGGGGAATCCCCGAAACAGATGGGTACCTTCGAACCTGGGGCCCATGAGAAATCTGATAAATTTTCCAGCACCTGGGCTCCTTTCCCCAGACATTCTCACCCAGCAGCTGCTGTCTGTCATCCAGCCATCTCCCTTTCAGCTGGCAGAGCTCAGTGACAAGCACCAGCTCTTTCCAGTGACAGTGTTTGGGCACACAAACTTGCAGGGCTTCTCCACATTTAGTTCCTGGACGCTCTCAGGAAATTCTTGGGAAGAGTGTTAAACCTGTCAGTCATCGAGGCCAGCTTCACACACACTAAATTGAAACCTCTGCTGGGGCTCAGACAACTCCCAGGCAATTCCACCAGAACAAAATTCAAAAGATACCGTAGGATTTTACACAATTAACTGTGCTGTTACAATGTAGTTTTAATCACAATAGTCTTTCTTCCTCCCCTCTTTTTATCTTCCCCCCCCCTTATTCATCTGCCTGTCTTTTTGTTTCTTCACCTCCCCTTCCCCCCCAGAAACTGAAGTTCTAAATCAGGAGTTTCAAATAGTGTGTGTGTGTGTGTGTGTGTGTGTGTGTTTTACAAGAACAATAGATTAGTATGCTGCTCCAGTGTCCTCAGTAGATGTCAATACAGGAAAGTGCATGTGCTGTAGCAGCTTGTGGTGATGCTGAGCAGCTGGTGCGAGGAAAGCAAAACCCACAGTGATGGAGGGGTTACAGGTCCTAGGATCTCTGAAGGCAAGGATGGGAAGCATGGGGCAGATTTCTGCTTAAACGATGCGGCTGTCACCAGTACTGAACGAGGCTAACATGCTGCGGGGAAAAATTAACAAACGTTTGGCATAATCCAGTTTCTCTACTTTTCCCTTTTTTTTATTTTTGAATAGGTAGAAGTTTTAAAGCAGGAAAACCCCGTACCAGAAGAAGCGGTCTCTTACTCGCTGCTTTGCAAGACTTCTTACTTGGCTGTGCCTAAGCCTCAGTATGGTCCGGTGGGTTGCTTTTAAAAGGGTCATTTTGCCCCATTCCCCACAGGACTAGGAGAACTAAGCAAGTAATACTTTTCAGAAAATTGAGTTTGGGAAAGTAGTCTAATCCATTCGTGCGTCACACAGAGCCATCTGAATACGAGAATTCCTAGATCCTGTGTGTGATTCTGAAACAAATCATCTGCTTGACAGACTCTCGACTTTTATATTACTACAAAACGTCCTTACTGCACAAAGGCTTTTGATGTACGGGCTGATCCAGGCCCGTTAAGCATAATTTGGAAAATAGGACAAGGCAGAAACAGAGGCAATAGCTTCTGCTCCTTTTTCTTTGGACCCAGGAAGAAATAGAACTTGACGTGATCTGGCGATGTGAGGGAGCTTAGCTTTACTCCGGCACCCTGCCTTTGTGGCCTCAGTCCCACTTATTAAATGCAACCCCTGTAGCCTGCCTGAAGGCTGTCAGCTCTGAGTTTATTCAAGAAGCTTCATCATCGGGAACCACAGACCATGCATACGGTTAATCCTAAGTGCCAGGCAAGCTATAATTACACAGCTGGGGTTAAGAGACAAACGCTTATAGAGCTTCTGTGCCCCAGATGTCCCAGGTCCCCAAGTCATTGATGTTTCACCGACTCCTGACAGGACCGTCAGTTCCCATTTCTCTGGGCTGATTTTGTCTCTAGCCGATGTGTCCCATGCGTTGATCTTTGAGGAATCTGCCTAAGGAGTTATTCTGACTTCCGGCCTCGTCTTTGTCATATACTGAATTCCTAAGGTCCTGCCAAGACTCTGGACTCTGAAAAAAATCTAGTGCTTACAAATTTGCCTTGGGAGAAGGCGGGGGATGGGGGAGAACTTGGGAATTTGTTAGAAATTCACATTTCAGACTAGATCAACCAGATTAAGAAAAACAACAGAAAGCCGGGCAGTGGTGGCACACGCCTTTAATCCCAGCACTCGGGAGGCAGAGGCAGGCAGATTTCTGAGTTCGAGGCCAGCCTGGTCTACAGA
>NC_034601.1:45925543-45931678 GCF_900095145.1 Mus pahari | reverse complement strand
AAAAAAAAAAAAAAAAAAAAAAAGAAAAAAAGAAAAAGAAAAGAAAAGAAAAAAGAAAAACAACAGAGCGAAACAACAACATTAACGTAAGCAAAAAAGAACAAAGCCTTTGAAAATCAGGTTGGTCTACTGATTCTATTTTATCGAAGCTCCATCTACATCTTTAGGACACTATTTCCTATGACTTTGCAACAACTGACTTTTCTGAATATCCCTGTTGAGTTCTCTGTTGATAAGTGTGACCAGGCATCATCGCCTGAATGATGTCTGTATTGTGTTACTTCCTCATACTCTGCATGTTTTGCATTGTTGCTGAAAGGTTACTCCAAGTTTTACCTGTCCCTACACAATCTTTCTACCATTGCACTTTGACACATGGGGTCAAGTAATAATTATTTCGTGTGTGTGTGTGTGTGTGTGTGTGTGTGTGTGTGTAGATGCTATCTTATCCCTTTTCAAGTAGGCCCCTTTTTATAATAGCAAAAATATATCTACACAGTCAAATGCTGAAAAAAAATCCTCTTGCTTGTAAACCACTGGCTTAACCAAGTCACTATGCCATCTGCCACATAACCCACACCCATGTTCAATTCTTATACTTTCTCTGTATGAAGAATTAAAAAAAATGGGCCAATACGTAAAAAGTCCTTTATAAATGTGGAGAAGCAAGATGTGGAAGTTCATCTTTTGTGAGTTACTTATGCCATTCAATCTTTCACTCAAGTAAAATTATTCCTTTTATTTCACTTATCATGCTATTTGGCACAGCTAGATTCCCAGAGGCACAGTGGGTATCTGTGTGGTATGAGTGTTCAATCCCTTGCCAGTACAAGACAGGATGTGAGAGTGAACAGGGCTCCATCATGGTTAGAAGATGAAAACTAGTTGAATGGGTAGAACATCGTGTGTGGATAGTGTAGAACTGTGATAGTTAATTTCACGTGTCACATGAAGGATATTTTTGAAAGGGATTAGCATTCAAACTGGTGAATCTTAGTGAGTAGAAGGTCTTCCATGATGTAAGTCACCATTTCTAATCAGATGAAGGTCCAAAGAGTACAAAAAGTCTATTGAATTCCAGCAAGAAGGATTTCCCTAGCAGATTGTCTGGAATTCCTCATCAGCAATTCTGGGTCTGATCCACACTGAAGACTTAGAATATGCTAACTGCTGTAACCACAAAATCGAATTCCTTACAGTGAATATGTACATATGTAAAGCATTTGCATCCATCCATCTATCTATCTATCTATCTATCTATCTATCTATCTATCTATCTATCTATCTATCTATCTATCTATCTCTGTCTATTATCTATCTTTCTATCATCTGTTTGTCTGTCTGTTTGTCTGTCTATCTTTCTATTTAACAATTTCTCTAGAGAACCTTAATGAACGCGTACAAGAAACTCAGAAGGAGAAAAGGTTGCTGAAGCTGGCAGAAGGAATCAGGGATTTAATGTTGAGGGCTCAGGTTATAGTGAGAAGGTGGAATTGAGTTCAAAGGAATATCAGAAAGACAAAGCATTTATCATCCAGACAGTTGATTGACATTACTCAACTTCAGCAGGTAAGAATGCTAGTGACTCTAGCTGTCATTTCTAATAATTAGAAAATAGAACATGGTCATAAATTATTACTAAGGTAGTAACCTGAATCAGGAAACCAGATCATTTTATTTGGTCTAGGTATTTTATGTAATTAACTAAATGTATAACTTACCAGGAAAAGATCATCCTCTGTATGATGGTCCAAATTGATAGATAAATATAAAACCCAATAATAAATAAGCATATTGTGCACAACTGATCTTCTTAGCACTTTGGACAACTGACAATATCTTTGCATTACTTCCTGTCTTTGACAATACTATCAACAGAGTGTCGAGGAGTATACCTCCTCGACGTGAGCACTCTGATACTTTCCATCTACTTGCCTTCCTTCCTCTTTAGTTGGGAAATGTTTTTAACAATTCCTTGTCCATCACCAAGATATTGGAAGCAAGATGAAAATGGTCCAGATCTCCTTCAAAATCTGATTCACAGACCTGGAATGCTTCCAGACATCTGTACTTTATGATAACACATTGGGAATTTCTGATGGAGGTGAAAGAGATATCATGGTTTATAAATATGAGAGTAGTCTAAGTCTTTAACACACTAATGAGATTATGCAGACTGGAGATGTAGCTTAGTTATCAGTCTCTAGCACTGATGAAACAAAATAAACAAAACAAAATAAATTAAAAATATGATATGCCTCAGACAGACCTTTAAGATTTTGCTATATACTTATTCTAGCTCCAGGAAATGACTATAAACATCGAAGGAATTTTGAAATCACCAAATAAGCTATTTAACCCCCTTTTAGTGACCTTTCCTTTTTGTATTCCAAAGTTCCTTTAGGCTTCAACAATTAGAAAAGACTTAAATTCTCAAAAAAAAAAAAAAAAAAGAATCATATTAGTATTTTCCAATTTTCATTTCCATTATATAATTTGGATGCCATTATATTATTTAACCAAAATTATAAACTAAACAGCAGGTAAGATTTCCAATTTCATAATAAGTGGCAGCACATGAAGTTCATTTCTCAACTTGGCTGGCACTGTTCCAAGAAGATTCATATATTACCGTTGCATAAATTTCGCATTCATCAGTTTGATGAGTGGGAGGAAAGTATGTCAGTGTAGAAGCCAGAATGTTTTCTTACAGGAAATGAGGAAGGAGATTCTAGAGGCACTGTGACCCTCTTTAGCACAAGGTACAGTCTAAAGAATGACTAACAGGATGAAGCACACTTCCAATACCACAGTAGCAGTCAATCCAGGATAGCATTAGCAAAGTAAGAGGAACCTTTGGGAAGGGCACAAAGGCAGTAAACTGAGACGACCTGAGAACTGCTTTTATGCCTATACAAATGTGAGTGACAGACATATGGTGTGATTATAAATACTCAAAAGCAAGATAATTAGTTCCCAGGGGCTTAAGACAGTTATAATAGGAGAGAGTAAACACCAGTTTAGAGGAACAATGAAAAGAATCTGTGTATTAGCTAACTCAAGCTTACTCTATGCAACAGAATTTTCTAAGAGGTGTGGAAGCTGGAATTCCATGGATAAGGTGTCCTTAGGGTTTCTTCCTAGGCTTCTCTTTCTTTGTTGTGGACAGCCATCTTTTCATGCTTCACTGTGGCATTTCCCTCCTGTACATGTTGGATCAGAGCTTCAGGTTTTTTTCTTCTCATCAAGACACTTATGGGAACTACCATCCACCTAAAGAACCTCACATTAATCCAATTATTCCTTTAAAAAAATCATTTCCAGGGAGTGGGGAGTTAACTCGGTGAATAAGAAATCTTGTTGAGCAAACATAAGGATCTGAGTTCAAAATTTTTGCCAGCACCTGAATGAAAACCTGAAGATGGTCGTATGCATCTTCAATGCTCTAGGGGATCAGATGATCAGTGGGGCTTGTGACCCAATAGCTTAGCTTCAGATTCAGTAAATATCGGCATATCTGATTTCCTTCTTTGGTCTCCATGTGTCCACTGACATACCCATCTTCAAACACACATGTGCACAGGAAACAAACACACATACCAAAGTGAAATAATAAATTTAATATCTCTATTTCAAATTAGGATTACATTTTTAGATACCAGGGCTAAGATTCTGCCATGTAGATTTGAAGGAGGGCCATAAACCTTCTATCATAAATTGATTTTTCTATTATCATGAAAATATGCAGAAGCTATGTAAACCCAGTGAGAGACACATGTGTGTAATGCACCCTGAAGCTTTAAGCTATAGAACATCAGAATACATGTCAGAATCATTCCAGTGGCAGCTTCCCTCCATTCCTTCCTGTTCCTACCATATGGCCTGAAAGAAGGACTGGTATCATAGCAGTTTGGCTTCCATAGACAGGCGTGCAGCAGAGAGAACACACGGTGCTTCATGTGCTGCAGCCAAGCATTAGACAGCCTGGCAATGCTGGAAGACGAATTTCTTGCCAATAAACTCATAGAGGTGGTTTCAGGATGACTGATCTTATGGGTCATGATAGAAATCTGTGGTCATGTATAGTGTGCTCTCCATCGACAATAAAGAGAAGGAGAAAAGAGGTGCATGATGTATCTGGAATTGCACAAAGAAGCCTGCAGATTTGTTGAATTCCTCTGAAATGCTAGGCAATGTGTTAAGCGTTTTAAACATAAATACACTGTTGAATTATTCATCTTTTAAGGTTAATAAGAGTTCTTATCAACACTCAAAGACAAGTGATATTCAAGTTTCTACCTTCCTCAGAGTTATGGAGATTTTTTTTCATATAGCAGTGATGACATAGAAAAGTTTGGCACAGTCAATATGTACACTTTATGTGCTTGATAACTACATATCTGTGAAAAAATCATTACAGTGCCAGTGCTGGTCCACAGATTCTCCATACTCCCTTGTAATCTTTCCTTCCTGTACTCTCTACAGCCTTTTCAACTAGGATACATGTCCAAGGAACCTCCTACATTTGCTCTCTCCTTATATATATATATTTCTGGAACTTTCTACATTCTGTTTTATCTCATGTGTTCTTAGTGCGTAGGTTAGCAATCCTTGTCTGTTCTGTTTCCCCTGTCTGATATCTCACAAAGACAATTTGTTTACTATGTTATCTTGTCTTTATTTCAGAGAGAAGCTTAAATCTAGTCTCTGTTTTTTGCCAGTCAAGATAACTGGGAGCGTTTATCTATCTGTGATACTCAGTGACAGATTGGGACTGGAAGCCAAATGTCTTGTGTTCATTCTGTTACATTGACAAGTATGGGCTCTCTAGAGTAGCAAAACTAACAGGAGAAATACACACACACACACACACACACACACACACACACACACACACACACACACACAGTATTAAATTAGCTTATGTTGAAATAGTAATGATAGTATCTCACCTGATAGGCTGGGAACCCAGGACCTGCTTAGTCCGTGTTGCTGGGAACTTCAATAGTACCTACCAATCCAGTACTGAAAATCTGAAGGTTTCCCAGAGAGCCACCGGTCCTTAGTCAATAATAGAAGGCTGAGAACACTGGTTCTGATTTATCAGTGAAAGAATCAGCAGCAGCCACAATAAGGTCAATCAACTCCTCAGCAGCAGAATGGAAGTCCAAGGAAGGGAAAAAGCATATACTTGTCCTGCCAAGCCTGCCCCCACTTCCTCCCTTCCTCTCCTTCTCTCACTCCTCTAGGTAAGTGCCGAAAGATGACACCTATATTTACAAAGGTCTTCCCACACTGATTAATTAATTGATTAAGCAATCAGGACACTTCTTTAGTTGAGGCTCCCTACTAATGTGAGTCTAATTTGGGAAAAGATGGCACTAAAACCAACCATCACCAGAATGTGGTAGAGGTATGGGGCCCAGGATTCATGCAAGTACTTTATGTTGCCTTTCCATGACCTTTGCTCCCCAAATTGGTTCTGGGGTTTTTTGCTGACCTGTATGTGTGAAGATACACATTCTCATATTCTCCTTCCATATTTGCTTAAGATCACAATTGGTTATAATTGGATATGATTAACTAAATCAGTATTAGTTTTCTATGAAATTATGTCATTTTATAGATCTTGTAATGAACTAATTAATGTAAATAAAGATTTTTAATAATTTTATGATTTTATACGATAACTTTAACCAACCATTCCCCCAAATTATCCTAAAGTTTCCCAAAGAAAACCATGTGACAAATTAGTTAAACAGTATTTGACAAACATACCCTGACCACAAAAGTATGCTCACTAAAGCAGAACTTATTATGCAAACATCAGGAATATTTCTTAAATTCAATTTTTAATCTTTATCTGCTAGACTTGAGAATTTGCATTTTATGGATTGTTACTATCGCTGTCATTTCCTAAAGCACAAACAGAACTTCTTTATTTCCCAAAAGTTAAAAAAAATTAAGTTTACTAAGAATCTTATTATCAGATTTGCACAGTCTTCCATAAATGTATTGTTTTTCTTTCTTTTTTTTTGTCATTTAAGTTTTTTTTGTTATTATTATTTTCTTTATTTACATTTCAAATGCTATCCCGAAAGCTTCCCATACCCCTCCCCCCACCTCTGTTCCCCT
>NC_034601.1:45844547-45925532 GCF_900095145.1 Mus pahari | reverse complement strand
TTCATAACTTCTGTTAGTGTCCACGTGTCTCTGTCCGAATGCCGGACCAAGCCTTAGTACTGCTCTCGGGCGCACACCCCTCCCCGGGTGGGGAAAGGCGCTGGATGCCGGGGGACTACTCCCAGGCGAACACCCCTCCTCGGGCGGGGAAAGGTGCCGGGTGCCGGATCAGCCTGGGGACTGCTGCCAGGCGAACACCCCTCCTTGGGACAGCGGGACAGGCGCTGGACGACCGGGACCAGACCCGGGTCCCTCCACTCCAGTCCGCTCTCTACCTGGCAGTCATGTATTGTTTTTTAATGGGTGAATTTCTTTACTTCTATAAAGACTTAAACAAGAGGTCTGTTTAAGTCCAACCTACTATTGGTGATCTCCCTGGGATCTGGAAAGCTTTGCGGGAGGGCATTACCTTTCTGAGAACATCTTATTGATCACCAAAGGGACTATAGGTGAGATGGGTAAGGTAACCATTGTGGTGCCTTTGGGAGTTACCAAGGACCTTGAAAGAGTACATTCTTACTCTTTTTCTGATCGGGTCTTTGAAGTGTTTGGTTTGAGACAAACAACAAAAGGAGAAAATATTCATGTGTCAAACCACATGGTTAAAATGTGAGAAGGACCTACTTGACCCCAGTAAGGTACATTGTGGGTGGATCTTGTAAGGGGAACTAGAACGAAGTTCAAATATCTGTTGGCATTTACAATCTTAGATAATAGCTGACCATCTTCAAATTTGACTTCAGTAGGAGGATGGACTGAGGAAGCAGATCTGACGGAACATTGTAAACTATAAACTTCAACAGAAGTGAGTTGTATTTATTACAAATAATTTCCTTCTCTCACCTTATTTATAGTCATTATATAGTGAATTCATAAGTCATTTATCCCATTTATCTCTCCCCCAAAAATCTATTTCTACCTCTACTCTAATACTAATGTGTATCTACATGTGTATGACTGCACATGTGTATGTGTACCTGGGTCCAAAAGTCCCTGTGTGTTTGTATGTGCTTGTGAGTATATCTTTGCATGTTTGTGTGTGTATATGTATGTGGGTATGAGTCCATGACATGCACACACACACACACACACACATACACACACACACACACACAGACAGAGACACACATACCACACCACACAGAGACACACACACCACACCACATGTAATCAAAAGATATACTGATAGAGTGATAATAGATCTTAACTGGATCTGGAAAATCTTTTCCATTCATTCCTTTATTCCTTTATTCCTATTGGCATTCGTTTCTTCATATCCTTATACACCTGCTTCTGCCATTTATAACGCCCTGTATGCTCCAGTTACAGATTTTATGTATCCTTGAAAGCTGACTAAGAATCCCTTCCTTTAATTCAAGATCGTTTTTACATTTCTGGTTAATGATACGATTTTCCATTTACTTTCATACAGGCTTAGGGTCTGTGCAACCCAGCTTTATACATAGTATTTACTGCCTGCTTTTGCTCCACATCTAGGTTACTTGGACATTCCTCCTGAGATGGTTGTAAATGTATCAGCTGTTGACCAACACCACTTAGAAATCCCCTGAACACTTTAAACTCAGCAAGAGCACATAAAGTCTCCAGATCAATTTTTCTTTTTTTATTCCTTCTCTGGGTGAAATGTAAACATATCCCAGTCGCCATGAAACCTCCGGGACACACTTGACATCTTCTTTACTTTTAGCTCTTGATTCAGGATGGAAATTGGGATATTTTTTAGCACAGCATGCAAAGTGCTTCATGCACCAAAGTCCGATTCTCTCCACAAATCTTTCTGGACTTCATATTACTGCTATGTACTACTGCATAACTGCTCTGCTGTTGAAGGTCATTCTCCTGAGATGTCCGCTCTGCTCTACAAATTACACCAGAAACCCTAAACCCTGTGTCTCTTCTCTGTGAGGTAGGCTGAGGAGTGCTCTCCTCTGCCTCTTTCTTCCTAATTTGCCACTCCAATTCAATGTAAATTAACAACTATCTTAGAAATTGTATGTAAATTTAGCTTTCTCCTAATCATGTACTATTAAAACACCCCACGGAGCAGGAGAGATGGCTCAGTGGTTAAGAGTACTGGCTGTTTTTGAGGAGCAGGTTGGATTCCAAACACCCACAGGGTAGCTCACAACTGTCTGTAACTCCAGTTCCAGGGGTTCTGACTCTCTCACACCAATGCACTTAAAATAATGTTAAAAAGATTAAAAAAACACACCTTATTTTTTTAAATAAAATAACATATTTGTCCTATAATTACTTATCTTAGTTTAATTTTACCTGATTTATTTTGTTTCAAGAATTCAGGGATTCTCCAACTCATACCATATTCTTGCTGTAGCAAGCACACCAGTTTATTTTCATTTCAACATGCTTTTTTTCAAAGAAGGAAGGAATGATTGAATACCTAGACATATACAATGTATCTCTTGGTAAACTTTACTCTCCACTTTCAAACCCAAGCTTGCATACCGATTTCCCACTTTTGAACTCTTATTTTCTCTGACAGTGACAAGCACTATCTCTTGTACTGAATGCTCCTATTGCTTTTATTGGCTGGTTGATGAGATCTCTCAACAGGGCAGCTGCCAGGCTTTTTTTAGGTGTTCTCCCACTGGTCATCAGGTTATCTTTCACTCCCTCTGTCTGCTATGCTTGGCATTCAACCCTACTGTGCCTGCCTCTGAACTTCCATTGTAGTCACTTCTACTCTTTAATGTTTGGTAGCCTGTGTTTTCTCTGTGAGTTTCATGTATCTGAACATTCAACTACCACTGTTGCCACCTGCTTCTTCATAGCCTAATACCAATATTCACATTTAGACAATGGACAATCCAGAACTATAATAATTAATGAATATGCAGACTCCTCGACAGTTGAGACAACTTGGCTAAGACCTTCTGCAGGTCCAAGCAGGACAAACATTGACTCTGACAGACGTTCCTAAAGCTAGCCACCAAGGTCTAAGTGATGGTTTGTATGTGATTGGCATAGGGAGTGGCACTATTTGGAGATGTGGCCTTGTTGGAGCAGGTGTGTCACTGTTGGTGTGGTCTTTAAGACCCTTGTCCTAGCTGCCTGGAAGTCTCAGAAACACCTATCATAGATTTTGCTCTCTGGTTAAGTCTTATGAAGAGTGTTTTAAACAAGCATAGCAAGCTGAGAAAGAAAAAATATAAAATATATGTTTCGAGTATTAAAGGGGCACCAGGAAGTAAAATGGAACTGAATCCTGTGTTCAAGGATGTGAAGCTGAATTAAGGAATTAGAGACCTTGGGGAAAGATCCCACCCAACTAAATTTAGGTCCAGGCATGGTAGTGCAAGCCTTTAATCCCAGGAGGCAAAGATGAGCAGACCTCAAGCAGAGTTCAAGGCCAGGCTAGAACAGAGCAAGTTCTAGGTGAAGAAAAACTTAAATCCAGGCTCAGTGGACCACACCTTTAATCCCAGTGTTTAGGCATGCAGATCTCTGAGGTCAAAGTCAGTCTACTGAGCAAGTTCCAGGACAGCCAAGCTCAGGCAGTGAAGGAGTTGGAAAACAGGAAGCTGGTGATAATGTAATAGAACAAGGGGGGCCATGTTCCAGCCCCAGCAAGCAGCAGAACTCAGTAGCTTTAGCCATGTGGCTCTGGCTTTAGAGTCCAGAATAGAAGGGACTACTGGGACAATTGATGCTGATTAGCTGGAGCTAAGAAATTAGTGTTGATTAAGAAGAGACCAGCATCATTAAGGTGAAATCTGGGAAGTGTTTTCTGCGAACACAAAGAAGCCTTGATGATAATGGACTGAATCTCTGAACCTGTAAGCCAGCCTGAATTAAATGTCATCCTTGTAACAGTTGCCTAGGTCATGGTGTGGTGTCTGTTCACAGCAGTAAAACCCTAAGAAAGAGAGTCTAATCCCTTGTTTGGCCACTTCCTGAGAGTGACCAATGAGGAATCAAACGCCAAGTAAGAAGTAAGAAAGTGGATAATAATGTAGACATTTACAATCTTAGTAGGAGTTTTACTGAGTGCAATGAGGTCTTAAAGGGAGGTAGACACTGAGCATCTATTTATACAGTTCATGCTAAATGAAAATGTGTTGTTTCCTTTCACCTTCAGTTAAAGCTTTGTGAATATCAACATTTTAAATACAACAGCTTAAAATGCCCACATGTATTTTCATGGCACACATTTGTTCTACACTAGTGTTTGTTTCTTCTTCCTTTCTATTTGAGAAAGCAACATACATGGGTTAGGAAATTTTAGCTCTAAATTTACAGCTTACATTTTAGTCTTTCCAAATACATACATAGATATGTATGATGGCATGTGTTTGACACATTTACAAGATACAAATTTTAGAATTCCAGATATTATGAATTTTAATATTTTCTGCAAGAGTATTTTACATGTGAAAAACAGGTATTTCAAAAACAACTTATTGCTAACATCAATATATGCTAAAATAAAATTTTAATATAAAACAAAATTAAAATGAATCATATTTATTTGTAAACTACTTCAAATATTATCCAATCAATATTAATTAATTAAAATATTACATAATTAAAATTAATTTAAAGTATTTGTTAATTAATATGTATTTAACTTGTGTTATCTGGTGTGTGTGCACATACATGTGTGTGTGTGTGTATGCGGGCATGTGCTAACAAATGAATCCAGGGTTTTGTGCATACAAAGGAGTTATTCTATCATAGCCCCTACACTCCTAGTTGTTACTGTTTTGAAAATTCAACCTTCAGTATACATTACCTTTTTCAAATGGCACAGAAAACTTTAGAGGTCATTTTTCTAAACTATGAACCAGTCCTGTCTTCTGTTCCTGGTTCTGTTATTATGTATAATTTAATCTGACCATTTTTTAAACGGATAAGATCTAGCATTGACTGAAAGCTGAAGTTGTTGCTAAAACAAACTTAAGTTCTCGGATGTTCTATTAGACAGAGTCAATGTTTTGTAATGAAATATAAAAACAATTTGTTCCCTTTATTTTTTAAATACAGGTCAAAGAATACAAAGTAACAAATCTAGAGATGTAACATACAACATGAAGATTACAGTTAATAAAAACATACAGTACAGCCTGAGTGTGGAGAAGGGGTTCTGAGGAAGAGGTGTCTCGGAGCAGCAAAACAAACAATTGAAAGTTAAATTGTGGGTTACAAGCTGATGGTTTGTGTTCTGCCCCAGACAGCTTTCAGATAGCTCTGTCTGCCCTGCTTGAGACAGCTTTTGAGACAACACTCTCCCCCACCCCCTTGTGTGTTCTTCTTGAGACAGCTTTTATTTTATATTTTTACAAACTCTCTTGATAATTCATCTCTTGCAGATCAAAATACCAGTCTTTTATTTAAATATCAATTCAGTCATTACCCCAGGTTTCTTTTGATTATCCCATGACTCAGCATCCTATAAACCCAGCCTCTTGATTCTTAGAAAGATACAGCAAGCACACATGCAGACAATAAGATAGCTGCAGTTACCATTCCTACCACCCTGGGACTGGAACTAAATTCCCTCTGTCCCAGGATGACCTTGAACTAAGGAATCTGCCTGCTTTTCTAAGTATAAGCAAACAAACAGAAAAACTTAGGTGGGTAGGATTTTGCCCTACAATTGTCACTCCCTTAATCAGTCAATCTATCTCCTTTCTTGGTATCTTTGTGAGAAGCTGGCTCACAGTGCATCTACCTCTGTTCCTTTAGATCTGTGAAGTTCTTTATACAATTCATATTGCATCCTTATATTTTGCATAGGTGAGAAATTACATATTTTTAAACTCAGGTTTTTAGAGCTGTTTCCCTTAGCCTTGCGGGCTGTCCTGAAGGTCTCAGCAATTTCTGTTTTACTCAGATAGTAGCCATAGTCTTGTCTCCTGTATTTCTGTTGTTTCGGAGTATCATGGAGTCATTCACCTTGGCAGAGAGGGCATACCTCAAAAGAAGAACATGAAGTAAAAAAAAACCAAATGTATGGGTAGTAGGGTTTAAGATCTACAGGTCAGTATGTTTCAAGATCTGGAGGTCTGTATGTTTCAAGAACCATTGAACCTGGACCCAGGTGAACCTCCATTCTTCCTCCACCACTCTGCCCACTTTCATCAGTATTGCCCAAGGATAGCCAGAAGAGACCTGCAAATCAGAAACACTGAGATTAACTATGCCTGCTAATACCTACTACAACACAAACATTCTGGGACCAAAGCCATCCAAATGGCTAAAGACCCTCCAAACAACACAATCAACAAAAGCCACTATCAAAGCACACTCTCAAAGCATAGCAGCTACCATTACAGGATACTGTAATTCACTAACACATCCAAAGCACAAGAAAATGACCTGAAATCCAGTCTCATAAAAATGATAGAGGCCGATTTTCTCTCTGGGGACTCTCTAAGGCGGGACCACTCAGGAACACACAGGCCATAGAAGTGGCAGAGCAGGGTCCTACAGGCCTATATCTGCACCTAGGAGGTAGGACTGTTCCACAGCACTCTATGAACCTTCCATGCCAGGGGAGAGCTTGGCTCCAGGGAGTGTTCTGACCCTAGGGACTCAGGTGAGATCTCCATTTTACTTTTCCTTAATATATCTTAATATCAATGGACTCAATTTCCCAATAACAAGACATAGACTAACAAACTGTTTATGTAAACAGTACCCAACATTTTGTTGCATACAGGAAACCTACCTCACTGACAAAGACAGATATTAACTTAGAGTAAAAGGCTGGAAAACAATTTTCCAATCAACTAGTCCCAAGAAACAAGCTGGAGTAGCCATTCTAATATTGAATAAAATCAACTTTCAACCTAAACTTATCAAAAAAGGCAAGGGGGGGGGCACTTCATACTCATTAAAGGTAAAATCTTCCAAGATGAATTCTCAATTCTGAATATCTATGCTCCAGATACAAGGGCACACATATTCATTAAAGAAACTTTAGTAAACTAATCTCAAAGCACACATTGCATCTCACACAATAATAGNGGGAGACTTCAACACCCCACTCTCATCAATGGACAGATCAGGGAAACACACACCAAACAGAGACACAGTGAAACTAACAGATGTTATGAAACAAATGGTTTTTAACAGATATCTGTAGAACATTTTATCCTAAAATAAAAGGATATACCTTCTTCTCAGCACCTCATAGTACCTTCTCCAAAATTGGCTATATAATTGGTCAAACAACCGGTCTCAACAGATCCAAAAATATTGAAATAATCCCATGTATCCTATCAAATCACCACGGACCAAAAGTGATCTTCAATAACAATATGAATAATGAAAAGCCCACTTACACATGAAAGTTGAACAACACTCTATTCAATGATAACTTGGTCAAGGAATAAAGAAAAAATGAAATTAAAGAATGTTTAGAGTTTAATGAAAATAAAACCACAACATAGCCGAACTTATGAGACACAATGAACACAGTCCAAAAAGGAAACCTCATAGCTCTGAGTGCCTCCAAAAAGAAACTGGAGAAAGCATACACAAGCAGCTTGACAGCACACCTGAAAGCTCTAGAACAAAAAGAAGCAAATATACCCAAGAGGAGTAGATGGCAGGAAATAATCAAAATCAGGGCTGAAATCAACCAAGTGGAAACAAAAAGAACAATACAAAGAATCAACCAAACCAGGAGCTGGTTCTTTGAGAAAAATCAACATAATAGATAAACACTTAGCCAGACTAACTAGAGGGCACAGGGACAGTATCCTAATTGACAAAGTCAGAAATGAAAAGGAAGACATAACAACAAAATCTGAGGAAATCCAAAAATCATCAGATTCTACTACAAAAACCCATACTCAACAAAACTGAAAAACCTGGATGAAATGGACAATTTTCTAGACAGATACCACATACCAAAGTTAAATTAGGATCAGATTAATGATCTAAACTGTCCCATATACCCTAAAGAAATAGAAACAGTTATTAATAGTCTCCCACCCCCCAAAAAAGCTTAGGACCAGATGGGTGTAGTGCAGAGTTCTATCAGACGTTCAAAGAAGACCTAATACTCCTCAACCTATTCCACAAATTAGAAACAGAAGGTACTCTACCTAATTCGTTCTATGAAACGACAATTACTCTGACACCTAAAGCACTCAAAGACCCAATAAAGTAAGAAAACTTCAGACCAATTTCCCTTATGAATATCAATGCAAAGATACTCAATAAAATTCTCACAAACCAAATCCAAGAATACATCAAAACGATCATCCATCATGATCAAGTAGGCTTCAACTCAGGGACATAAGAATGGTTCAACATGCAGAAATACATCTACATGATCCACTACATAAACAAATTCAAAGAAAAAAAGCCATATAATCATCTCATTAGGTGCTGAGAAAGCATTTGGCAAAATCCAACAGCCATTCATGATAAAAGTCTTAGAAAGATCAGAATTTCAAGACCCATACCTAAAGATAGTGAAAGCAATATACAGCAAACCCATAGCTAACATCAAACTAAATGGAGAAAAACTTGAAGCAATCCCACTAAAATCAGGGATTAGACATGGCTGCCCACTCTTTCTCCACCTATTCAATATAGTACTTGAAGTCCTAGCCAGAGCAATTCAACAACAAAAGGAGATCAAGGGGATACAAATTGGAAAGGAAGAAGTCAAAATATCACTATTTGCAGATGATATGATAGTATATATAAGTAACCCTAAAAATTCCACCAGAGAACTCCTAAACCTGGGAAACAACTTCAGTGAAGTAGCTGGATATAAAATAAACTCAAACAAATCAGTGGCCTTTCTCTACACAAAGGATAAACAGACTGAGAAAGATATTAGAGAAACCACACCTATCAAAATAGTCACAAATAGTACAACACCCTTCACAATAGTCACAAATTGTATAAAATACCTTGGTGTGAATCTAAGTAAGCAAGTGAAAGATCTGTATGATAAGAACTTCAGGTCTCTGAAGAAAGAATTCAAAGAAGATCTCAGAAGCTGGAAAGATCTCCCATGCTCATGGATTGGTAGGATTAATATAGTAAAAATGACCATCTTGGCGAAAGCAACCTACAGATTTAATGCAATCCCCATCAAAGTTCCAACTCAATTCTTCAAGGAGTTAGAAAGAGCAATTTGGCTCTTTAAACTCTCAGCTTTCTTACTCTCTAGCTCTTCTTCTCTCTTGCCTTTCCTCCCTCTCTCCACATGGCCATGGCTGTTCTCTCTCTTTCTACCTTTTCTCCTTTCCCCTGCCTTTTTACAATAAAGCTCTAAAACCATAAAAAAGAAAGAAAGAACAATTTGCAAATTCATTTGGAATAACAAAAAACCTAGGATAGCAAAAACTATCCTCAACAATAAAAGAATATCTTGTAGAATCAGCATCCCTGACCTCAAGCTGTACTACAGAACAATTGTGATAAAAACTGCATGGCACTGGTACAGTGACAGACAGGTAGATCAATGGAATAGAACTGAAGGTCCAGAAATGGACCCACACACCTAGTCACTTTATCTTTGACAAAGGAGCTATAGCCAACCAGTGGAAAAAAGAAAGCATTTTCAACAAATGGTGCTGGCTCAACTGGTGGTTATCGTGTAGAAGAATTAAAATTGATCCATTTTTAACTCCTTGTACAAAGCTCAAGTTCAAGTGGATCAAGGACCTCCACCTAAAACCAGAGACACTGAAACTGATAGAGGAGAAAGTGGAGAAGAGCTTCAAACATATGGGTATAGGGGAAATTTTCCTGAACAGAACACTAATGACTTATGCTGTAAGATCAGGAATTGACAAATGGGACCTCATAAAATTGCAAAGCTTCTGTAAGGCAAAGGAAACTGCCAATAAGACAAAACTGCAATCAACAGATTTACCAATCCTAAATCTTTACCAATCCTAAATCTGATAGAGGGCTAATATTCAACATATACAAAGGACTCAAGAAGTTAGAATCCAGAGAACCAAATAACCCTATTAAAAAATGGGGTACAGAACTAAACAAAGAATTCTCAACTGAAATACTGAATGGCTTAGAAGCATCTAAAAATATGCTCAACTTCCTTATTCACCATAGAAATGCAAATCAAAACATCCCTGAGATTCTACCTCACACCAGTCAGAATGACTAAGATCAAAATCTCAGGTGACAGAAAATGCTTGTGAGGATGTGGAGAAAGGAACACTCCTCCATTGTTGGTGGGATTGAAAGCTGGTACAACCACTCTGGAAATCAGTTTGGAGGTTCCTTAAAAAGACATAATACACCAGAAGATCCAGCAATTCCTCTCCTGGGCATATACCCAGAAGATGCTCCAACATGTAATAAGTACACATGCTCCACTATGTTCATAGCAGACTTATTTATAAAAGTCAGAAGCTGGAAAGAACCCAAAAGTCCTTCAACAGAGGAATGGATACAGAAAATGTGGTAATTGCACAATGGCATACTACTCAGCTATTAAAAACAATGAATTTATGAAATTCTTAGTCAAATGAATAATCTGGAGGATATCATCTTGAGTGAGGTAACCCAATCGCAAAAGAGCACACATGATATACACTCACTGATAAGTGGATATTAACCCAGTAGCTTAGAACACTCAAGATACAATTCGCAAAACATTTGAAACTCAAGAAGAAAGAAGACCAAAGTGTGGAAACTCCATCCTTCTTAGGTGGAGGAACAAAATACCCATGGAAGGAGTTACAAAGTCAAAGTGTGGAACAGAGACTGAAGGAATTACCCTCCAGAGACTGTCCCACTTGGGGATCCATCCCACAAACAGCCACTAATCCCAGACACTATTATAGATGCCAACAAGAGCTTGCTGACAGGAGCCTGATATAGCTGTCTCCTGAAAGGCTCTGCCAGTGCTCAGCAAATACAGAAGTGGATGCTTACAGTCATCCATTGGATAGAG
Organism: Mus pahari; assembly: GCF_900095145.1. Classification (NCBI taxonomy): domain Eukaryota; kingdom Metazoa; phylum Chordata; class Mammalia; order Rodentia; family Muridae; genus Mus; species Mus pahari. The sequence goes on along the minus strand of NC_034601.1, from coordinate 45,914,599 downwards.
CACAAGGTCCCTAATGGAGGAGCCAAAGAAAGTATCCAGGGAGCTGAAGGGGTCTGAAGCCTCATAGGAGGAACATCAATATGGGCTAACCAGTACCCCCAGAGCTCCCTGGGACTAAACTACCAAACAAAGAAAACACACGGTGAGACTCATGGCTCTAGATGCATATGTAACAGAGGATGTCATAGTCAATCATCAATGGGAGGAGTGGCCCTTGGTCCTGTGAAGGTTCTATAGGGAAATGCCAGGGCCAGGAAGCAGGAGTGTGTGGGTTGGTAATCAGGGAGAAGGAAGAGGTGATAGGGGTTTTTGGATGGGAAACCAGGAAAATGTATAACATTTGAAATGTAAATAAAGAAAATATCTAATTAAAAAAAAGAAATACAATGATAGAGGCTTTTAAAGAGGAAATGAATAAATCAAAAGAGTATGAAAAAACAAAATTAAATTAAAGTAGAAATATTTAAAGAGGAAACAAATCCCTTAAAGATATAAAGAAAAATACAATTAAACAGTTGAAGGAAATAATAAATAAAACTGTGCAAGACTGGAAAGTGAAAATAGAAAAAAATAAAAAATAAAAAACAAACTGAGAGAATCATAGAAATGGAAAACCTAGGGAAGAAAACAGGAACAACGTATGTAAATATCACGAACAGAATATAGGAGAAGGAAAAAGAAAAGACATAAGAGGTACAATAGAAGTTGATACATCAGTCAAAGTAAATGTTAAATATAAAAGAAGTCCTGACACAAAACGTCCAGGAAATCTAGGATACTGTGAAAAGACCTAACCTAAAAATAATAGGAACAGAAGAAGGTGAAGTGTCCTAGCTCTAAGGCCTAGAAAATATTCTCAGCAAAATCATAGAAGAAAACTTTCCTAACCCACGTTAAAAAATGCCTATAAAAATACAAGAAGGGTATAGAACACCAAATAGAACAAGAAAAGAAAATTCCCCCTGACACATAATAATTAAAAACATAAAATCTATAGAACCAAGAAAGAATATTAAAAACAGCTAGAGGGAAAAAACAAGTGACATTCAAAGGCATACCTATGAGCGTTAACACCTGACTTCTCTACTCAATGTTGACTAGAAGGACCTGGACAGATATCTTGCAAACTATGAAAAACCACAGATGCCAACTTAGACTACTATATCTAGCAAAACTCTCAATCACCATATATGGAAAAAAACAAGATATTTCAAGAAAAATCCAAATTCAAACAATATCTATCCATAAATCCTGCCCCACACAAAATATGAGAAGGGAAACTTCAACCCAAGGAAGATAACTACATCCAAGAAATAAGTAATTCCACACTTCCAAGGACCAGTATCGTACACACACACACACACACACACACACACACACACACACACACACACACACACATATTCCCCATCACCACCAGCAGCACCATCAAAATAATAGGAAATAACAATCACTGGTTATTAATATCTCTCAACATCAATGGACTCAATTCCCCAATAAAAAGAGACAGGCTGACAGAATGGACACAAAAAGAGGATCCATCATTCTACAACATACAAAAGACATACCTTGGCAATAAAGATAGTCATTAACTCAGAATTAAGGACTGGAACAAAGTTTTCCAAGCAAATGGACACAAGAATAAAGCTGGAGTAGCCATTCTAATATCTAATAAAACTTACAACCAAAATTAATCAAAAGACACAGGGAAGGGCATTTCAATTTCATCAAAAGAAAAATCTTATCATGGTGATTTCTCAATTCTTAGCATCTATTTCCCAAACATAAGGGAACCCTCATTTGGAAAAGAAACATTGCTAAAGGTAAAAATAACACATCAAACTCCACAACTGCACCAAACTCAAGTCCAAGTGGATCAAGGACCATGACATAAAACTGGATATATTAAACCCATAGAAGAAAAAGTAGGAAATAGCCTTGAATGCATAGACAGGAGACAATTTCCTGAACGGATCACCAAGGGCTCAGGCTCTAAGATCAATAATTGATAAATGGTACCTCATTAAATTTGAAGCTTATGTAAGGCAAGGGGCACTGTCAGTAGGAGAAATCATCAGCATGGTATGGCAAATAGAACTGCATGGTATGTCCTCACTTATAAGTAGATACTAATCATAAAATACAAGATACCCATGCTACAATCCACAGACACAAATGTGCTAAACAAGAAGGATGGCACAGTGAGGATTCTTGAATCTCTTACAAGGGGGAATAAAATAGTCATATTTTAGGCAGATGGATGGAGGGACCAAGGTGGGAGAGGTGATCAGGAGGTGAATGTGGGGGTTCAGTGTCAGGTGAGGGGAGGGGAATGAGGGACCAGATAGCTATGAAAATTAATGGAAATGTGCAACTGATGGGGTTGGGAGGTAGAGAGCATCTCCAGGAAGAGACAGATACTTGTGATAAAGGAGGCACCCAAGAATCAATGGGGTTGTCCTTAACTGTGACTCACAGTACTGAGAATATAGATCCTGAAGAGGCCACCTCCTATAGTCAGGCAGGTACACCAATAGAGCTATATGGACACCAAACTACCTACAAAACTTTGAATCCCAAGTTTATCCTGTACACTAGAAATACAGGGACAGGGGATGGAGCAAGAAATGCAGTGACTTAGGGAATAGCCAACCAATAACAGGCCCAGCTAGAGACCCATACCCTAGGCAATTACCAATACTTGACACTATTGATGATGCTCTAGTATGCTTGCAGACAGGAGTCTAGCACGGCGGTCCTCTTGGAGGGTCCACCCAGTAGCCGACTCAGACAGATGCAGACACACATAGCCAAACAGTGGATGGAGCTTCGGGACTCTTATGCAAGAACAAGCGGAAGGACCGCAGTCCCTAAGGGGATAGAAAATTTACAGGAACATCAACAGAGTCAGTTAACCTGGACCCTCGGGCTCTGAGAGACTGAACCACCAACCAAAGAACATACATCGGCTGGACCTAAGCTTACCTGCTCATATGTAGCAGACGTGCAGCTTGGTCTTCATGTGAGTCCCAAAAGCGGGGGCTATCCCAAAAGCTGTTGCCTGTACATGGGATACAGTCTTCTAGCTGGGCTGCCTTGTGTGGCCTCAATGGGATCAGATGGACCTAGCCTCACAGAGACTTGATGTGCCAGGGTGGGCGAATACCCAGAAGGGCTTCTACCTGCTCAGAGAAGTTGAGAGGGAATGGGGGAAAGAATTGTGGGAAGGTGACAGTGAGCAGCATGTAAAGTGAATATGTGTAATAATAATGTGTGCATTAAAAAGGAAACATAACTATGTCAGAAAATAGGTATATTAATCTGATCAATTATATTAAGCATTTTGCTCCCTAAAATCATCCTGTAGTATATTGAAAACCTCAAAAAATATTACACAACATATTTCATTTTAAAACCTAATTAATTTCCTTTGAAATTTCAAAATAAAAACTGATAGGGCTAACCATGTTGTCTATCAAGAATTTGATCATCATTCATTTAACTCAATCAGATACCTTCATAATTAAAAAGTTCGTTTAAAATATGAGACATGGAGGACCCCAGGAGAACACGGGTCATTGAATCAATCAAGCAAAGCAAAGCTTGTATGAGCTCACAGAGACTGAAGCCGGAGCAAGTTTGGGGTCTGCATGCTGTGGCCCCAAGTCCTCTGTGTAAATAGTGGCTACTGGCTTGGCGTTTTTGTGTGACTCCTAACAATGGGTGCAGGCCGTGTCTCTGAATCTTTTGCTTCCTCTTAGGGCTCTTTTCTTCCTATTGAGTTGCCATGAGGGCTTTTGCCTTGTCTTACTGTATCTTGTTTTGTCCTGTACAGCTGTTGTCTTTTTGAGGACTTTTTTAAAATTTTTTTAAGGGAAAGGGAAGGAGTGCATCTGGGAAAGATGCGGTCATACTGGGTTAGGAGGAGTGGAGGAGGGAAACTGCAGTTGGGTTGGGGTGTATTGTACGAGAGAAGAATCTGTTTTCATTAAAAATAGATAAAAATAAAAAATGAGACATAGTCCTAATAATTTGTTTTTATCTTGTTTCTCCCTTCTTCCATTCCATCCCCCAGCTCTCTCTCTCTGTGTCTCATCTGCCATGCCCCTCTCTCTGTACCTCTTTCTTCTTTTCTCCCTGGCTCTCCTCACTTGATGGGTCCTGCTAATTAAGCAAAGGGACTCACATTCTAGGCAAACAGCTCTGCTGTTCAGCTCTGCTCCCAACTCCCTAATTATTTCTTAAATAGGAACTTTTATATTTCCCCAGGCAGTTTTTTTAAGGCAAGGATCTTTAAAGTAATCATTAAAACATAAGAAAACTCTCTGACAACTCTGTCCACAACTAATAAATAAATTAGTCCCATTTGGTCCAGTATAAATCGGCTGCAACCTGTCTAGGCACCATCAAGGATTTTCATCTTAGGTTTCTGATGTGCATTTAGCTGAAGAACGAAATCCCCAAAGCGTCCAATTTTTTTTTTTTCTACAACAATCCAGATCAAATGTTTGTCCCATATGGCCAGCGCCCTTACTTCATATAAGGCTGGATTTTCAGCCCTTGTACATGTGGATTAAGTCTTGAATTCACACAGTTGTCCTGAATTAGTGTGGAATGTGTTCACTCTTTGAAATAAGGTTTCCTCAGAGGCATTTTCTTTGCCAAGGGAACTGATGTTAAGTGGGCCTGGCTATTTGATATTATTAGTTGCATTTTAATATAGAGCCAACCTAACTCATAGTTCTCAGGTGACCCTTTAAAAGATTGAGTAAGGCTAAAAGTGCTTCCTTCTGGTTTGTGCTGGGAGCAGAGCCTCTGTCGGGATCTCAACAAACTCAGCCCACACCCCAGTTGCAGCTCGATTCCCGGGGTAATCTGACATATCCAGGATCACAAGTGGGACCCCAAACCCCACTTCAATACCTGGAGTAACCGGGATCTCCTGGACTCTAGGGTGCAGATACTCCACCCAGCCAAAGACACGCACTCCTTCTGGTTTGTACCGGTACCTTGAGGAGAGCATCTGCTCTGATCCTAACACACACACAGCCCACACCCCAGTAGCAGCTCCATCCCCCAGGGGTTCTGACACAGACAGAATCACAGGATCACAGGAGGGACAGACTCCAGCCAGAGATCATAAGGTCAGTTAACACCAGAGATATCCGGATGGCGAGAGGCAAGTACAAGCACATAAGCAAAGGAAACCAATACTACTTGTCAACATCAGAACAAAGTTCTCTCTCCATAGCAAGCCCTGGATACCCCAACACACCCATAAGGCAAGATTTCGATCTAAATTCTCAAGCCTGAGAACAATAGGTACAGAAGAGGGAAGATTCCCAACTTAAAGGGCCAGTAAACATCTTTAACAAAATTATAGATGAAAATTCCCCTAATCTAAAGAAAAAGATGCCCATCAACATACAAGAAGCCAACAGAACACCAAACAGATGAGTCCAGAAAAAATATTCCTCCTATCACATAATAATTAATACTCCAAATGCACAGAGCAAAGAAAGAGTATTGAAAGCGATAAAGGAAAAAAGGTCAAGTAACATATAAAGGCAGACCTAAAGAGACTTATTGGATGGAGCAAGGGTTCTATGTTCTGAATGCTTAGATCTAAAGTTCTGATGTTTGTGTTTGGTTTCTGATTAAATAATACTAAATAAAGACTATCTTCATAAATAGGGCTAATATTGCTGTAAAGGTATTTCAAGAGGTTCTCTTCTTCCATTGTAGGAAAAGGCATAATAGATTATAAGTGTGAAGAACAGGACCCCACTAAACACAAAATCTCCTGGTATCTTTTGACTTCTTATCTTCCTAAACTATGAATTAATAAACTTCTATCATTTTTAAGTTTCCTGTTCCAAGGTGTTTTATGGCTGCTACAGAATCTTACATAGACACTGGGCTAACTGTCCAAGACTTAGGCTTCATTAGGGAAGTGAGGGCAGTTGAGTATTCCTTAGAAATTAGAATCCTCATGATCAATATGAATTCTTTGTCATGATGCTGTGAAGTGTCTGAAACAATTTTGGGGGGCTCTGGAAACCTCGTGAAAACACTAGTGGAGACTGATCATTTAAGGTCAATCGATGGTAAGTTGGTGAGGGGGTGCCGGCATTGGATTAATAGTTTCAACATCCAGTAAGATCTTAGCATCTTCAACTCGCTTAAATAGTTGTGCACCTGATTGGAAAATGAATGATCCTGGGATCCATCTCAAGATGCACATAGTAAAAGTTTGAGAAGTGAGAGCAAGAATTCAAGGTTAAGGAATGTACACACTGTTGACCTATCACAATGGCCAAAGACAAAATTGTGGTATGTAATGACATAACGGGGCTGTTATTTCTTCCAGAAGATAGGGACAAAGACAGGAATTAAATAGTCACATGCTATAATAGGGACTATTTAGGTCAAACACAGAGAAAAGTTTAACACAAAAAACAAACATTTAAATGAGTGTTTTCCTGAGAATTTGAGAAGTACGGCTACTTTACAAGTAGGAACTTGGCTTTCATTCTGTAAGAAAGATTAAAATCTTTAACACACTAAAATGACTCTGAGGCTTTTAACAGTAAAAGCATACTTCTTTTAGTTTTATTTTACTTCCAATGGTAGGTAGAGAGAAGGAAAGAACGCGGCATAAAGGAAGTTATTTTTCTTAATTGAGTTTTAAATACATTCTTTTCTCATACAATACAGTTTTTCTTCCCCCTTTCCTCCCATCTTTCCCCTACATGTCCCCTCCCCCAGGTCCACTCCTCCTCTGTTTCCATTTACAAAAATTCAGGCCTCCAAAAGACAACAGCCAAATGGACAAAACGGGATACAGTAAGACAAGACAAAATTCTTCATTTGGAAACTAGGTAAGGTAATCCGATAGGAAAAAGAGTTCCAAGAGAAAGGAAAAGTGTCAGAAACATACAAGCTCCCAACTGTTAGGAGTTCCACGAAACACCAAGTTAACAGCTATAACATAAACACAGAAGGCTTGGTATAGCTGAACTTACTCAGTCCCTGTGCTTGCTACTTCAGTCTCTGTGTGCTTATATGAGCCCTGCTTAGTTGATTCAGTGGGCCATATTCTCCTGGTGTCCCCCATCTCCTCTGTCTCCTGCAAATTCTCCTCCCTGTCTTCTGTAGTGTTCCCAAATTTCTGAGGGGATGGTCTGTATGAAGACCCCTAATTTAGACTCTCTACATAATGTCTGACTGTGGGTCTCTGATAAACCAAATTCTTGTGAACTTTCCGTCAAGATGATTTATATCATAACATGACTAATTAATACAGATTTCACAAGTGGAGGTTGTAACATTGCAAAGCTGAAGTCAGTTAAGTTAAAAAGAGAAATTAGTACCACTGCCTAGTGGAGACATGTAACAATGAATTACGAATTTTGAATATGAGACTTACAGTTTCCAGAACTGATTGGATAGGCTCTTTTAATTCATTCACGATTAGCATGCATCTGTGTGTAGTGTGGTTATAAAATCAGGGCTTCTTTATTTCCTATGATGCATCAATTTCTGACTTTTGACATTTAATAGGCTAGTGGAAAAATTTAACTTTGGCTTCTCTTCAGCCTCTTTCTTGCTGTTGGGCCAGAGGCATTAGGTGTTGTATATTACTGGTAGTTGCTGGAGTTTGGTGTGCTCTGGCACCTAGGTGATATCAGAAGTTCTGGCCTGCACAGGTGGTTTTCTCCTCTGTGAGACTTCAAGGTTTTCTTGACGACTTTACTTCCAAAGAAGAAAGGATGCAAGGGCTGTGGGGAACAAAGTCTGGATAAGCATCCTACATATACATCTGAGGTAGAAAGGATCATTATTAGGAAAAAGAAAGCAGGTTAAAGTGAACAGAGGGAGGGGAAAAAGAGAGTCCCCAAAATGATCTTTCCGTAGACGAGTCTGCTCATCTGCCTCTAGAGAGTCATTTGAATTCTGACTGGTTTTGCCTGCTAATCACAAAAGTAAAAACAGAATCTGATGCTGAATTTTAGGGAATGATAGCTCAGAATTTACTTCTACAAATAATATCACAGGCTAGACTCACACTTCCTTCTTTTTTTCCGAGACATAGCTTTATTTTAGAGAACACTCTACTTTCTTTTTACTTGACAATCTTCCAAAGGTTGTACTGTACAAGGTACCTTCTTAGGGTCTATGTGATAGAAATATAGTCTATAAATGTCAGGAAGAAGAAGAAGAAGAAGGAAAATGATTCTAAGGAATTTCTCAGAATTTTAAGTCCTGCTTTAACTGTACTATTAAAAACCAACAATGTGCTAGGTTCTGTAAATAAGGCACACAAGGCATTTGACATGGCTTGGGATTTCTCACAGACAAATAGGATAATATATATATATATATTGAATTGGTAGCACTTCCAGGAAAAGGAGTAAATTTATACTTAGGATAAATTTATATAATGTAATTTAGAATTTTAGCACTAAGTGGAATCAAATTATGAGAAACCCCTCAGGCTCTATTTGTATAGAATTATAGATTCTGAATAGAACAAGATCTCAGAGAGCACTTGGTCCAGTGCTCATGTGATGTTTAAATGCCCTTATATCATCCAAAGTAATTATAAAATCATAGCTTGAAATTTTTCATTTGGGGTTAAGTTCACTCAATTTTTAACAGTTCTATTTCTTAGAAATAGTTTTTTAGAAATTATTTAAAAAGTGCCTTTCTTGTAATTCAATTCATTGGCCTTTACTCTGCCCTCTGGAAGCATACAAAGTAAGTTAATTTCTTTGACACTGGAAGTCTTATAATTAATTATAGAGTCCTGTTTGACACTAACATATTTCTCAAAAATTGGATGCTTAGCTAGATAGCCTCCAAATGAAGAGATTTATCATGATGACTTGCTTAGAAATACCTCATAATTAATGCTTAGGAAATTGGATGTGGTTTATTATTCTTTTTGCATATTAGTACATCAGTGTAAAATGGATTATGATGGATGCTCTGCATTACCATTGACTTACTCCCAGGAGACAGAACAGATGCATCTGTAGCCAGAGATGTACCAGCATATTTCTAAGGTGAACTCTGGAAAGCATAAACATATTTTTCTGTCAGCTAATTAGAAGGTATATGGGTTCCAATGTGCAAACGACTTTAAGAAGAAAGAAAGCACTAAGTTGTTGCACTCAGAACTATGAACAAAAGGAGTCAGGGGGCTGCTAATGAGGGATTCTGATGGTGGTGCTAAGTATGAGCAGATTCACCAGGGGGCTGGAGAGATCACCAGGGCTCACGGTGTGAACCTTCCTTCTGTAAACCCCGAAACACAAACTTGTCAGCTGAGCAAACCCAAATTAGTTCTTGGAATAGAATCTCAGGGTCGATCTGTTTGTAAAATGATCTGTGGTTCACAGATTACACCAGAAAAACTTGTGTTTAGTAACAATGGGAACCATATGACCCCTTAATTTTTAAAACACATTTGAAACACATTTTTTTTTTTTTTTAAAGAAACCTCTTCCCCCTTCTTCTATAATGTTTACGGTAGTATAGTGAATAAGTCATTACAACAGATTTCTGATGCAATCATATACTGGAGATCCAGCATGCTGTAAGATAGGAAAGCAGGGAAAAAGGAGTATTGTATTTAGAGTTTTCTAACTTCAGATCCTTTCAGTGCCTATAATCAAAGGCACCATATTTGCTCTCTCAGCACACTTAGCAGATGAAAGAAATACCATAATATAACCATATTTAAGAAAGGCATTTGTCATTGTCTTATATCAATTTGTTACAAGTTAAGTTACCCTGTGAATTGTTTGTTTTTTTTTTAAAATTAAGCTATTTATTTCCAGTGTCCAATGTCCATCAAGAAGACACTTATCTAGCCAGTGTTAGGTTCAAATCAATAAATTCTTACTGTGGCATTATTATTATTATTATTATTATTATTATTATTATTATTATTATTACTATTATTTCATGTAGACTGCCTCACTACTTTAACTCATCATAAGATGAGTGAGGCAAAAATGCAATTTCTTGTCCTGTAGTTGAGCAGCAGCTCGGAAAATATGTTCTGATCACTATAATTAGGTTGAAGCACTGTGGCTTTTATTATACTCAGGAGATAGCTTGATCATTTTCCAGAAGGGTTGCTCGTCTCATTAATATCCTTTCCAGGTACCATCTTTTAAATGCCCCGGCTTACCTGTTTCATTTGATTTTATTAGACTGCATTTCAAATGATGATGTGTTTGACTCCATCTTGCAACTAAATCAAATACATGATTACATAGTCTTTCTGGGAAATCCAGAAAGAATCAACACACTGCTAGGTGGTTAGTGGGAAATTCATGAAGTAAATGACGTTTACAGGTAGACAAATTAGACATGTCATTCAATCTTCTAGAGACTTCATTAAAGATTAATGTAATTATTCACTCTGAGTTGCATATTAAAGATCATCAAGTCCTTTGCCATATGGTATTACCGTCAAGTCTCATAGCATAGGTAGATGATGACATTTAGTGACTTGTAACCTTTAGATGAGAACAGTGGTTCTTTGCATGCTGTTTACACGGTAGCAGCATTAGCACCACCTGGGAGTGTCATGGAAATACAATACTATCATGTTACTTGCCAGAAATGCTGAGTCGGTGCTAACTTTCTGTTTTTATTTTCTGTTTATCAAGATGCTTTTCTGCACCATGTGGTCTGGAAGTCTCTTGGGGATTGGGTTAGGTGGATGTTGCCTACTGAGTTGCATCCTCATCTATGCAAGATATTTTCTCCCCAGGATTCATTCACTACCTGCTTTCCCCAATTCCATCCATTCTCAGGAAACACTCACCCTCATGTGTTCTATGCTATGCCTTACTACACAATATGCCACCTTCTGACTCAGAGGCATTCCTTAGATTTCGCTAATTCACCCATTATTTTGCCCAAGTACAATGATGGGTGCATGAAAATGCAGATATTGGATATTAGCCCTCTAGTACACATGGAGGGACCCATGGTTCAGTCACATATGTAGCAGAGGATAGCCTTGTTGGGTATGGATGGGAGAAGAAGCCCTTGGTCCTGTGAAGGCTTGATGCCCTAGTGGAAGGGAATGCCAGGGCAGGGAAGCAGGTGTGGGTGGGTTGGTGAGCAGAGGGACAGGGGATGGGATAGTGAGTTTGCAGAGGGGAAACCAGGAAAGAAGATAATATTTGAAATGTAAATAAAGAAAATATCTAATTAAAAAAATGATTTCTAATGGAGGGATATGAACCCAGCCACAAAACCTTTGAATAAAAAACAAAAAAGTGCAGATGGCAAAATAAATTCCAAACTTTAATCAAACTGTAATAATTCTTAAAATTTAATCATTTTTCTGTAGTCTATGCTTATATGTACACACATAGACACAGACACACTCACATTCTTCTCATTTCTTTCTACTTGACATTGAAAACTATAGAATCTACATTCTTTTAAATCCATGTAACTTTATTTGAATTTTTGAGAATTTCACACATGATATGGAGCCCTATGCCCTTCTTCTTACTGTATTCTTACTTGGTTCCTCTGTAACTGGGCTCCTTTCATAATACGTTACAGTCTTCCTCCTCAAACCCATGAAACACATTTTTCTCTTTCTATAATTCTCAAATACTTTTTATTGTTTGTTCTTTTATTACATTGAGATCTCTGCTAAAATGTTGCCATAGTAATTATTCATCATTGAGTACATGCAATAGAAATTTATTTTTACCTACTATTACCTTTTTCCCGGTCTAGTTTAACTTTCCCATTTGGGCAATACCACCTAGTATACTGTCTGAAGAACTTTCCAATACTATGTAAATAATTTTTTGTTTATTGAATGCTTCTATGGTACACCTTTCATGGTATAAGCATAACTATAAATGGTAGGCATTTTTAAATTAAGCAACAAATGAATTCTGATGGATAGAATATGCTTCTCCCAGGAAGTGGCAATATTAGGTGTGGCTGTAGTGGAGGTAGTGTGTCACTGTAGAGGTAGGCTTGGAGACACTCTTCCTGGCTGCATGGAATCCAGTCTTCTCTTAGCCTTTGAAACAAGATGGAGAACTCTCAGCTCTCCAGTGACGTGCATCCCTTGATACTGCCATGTTTCCTGCTTTGATGATAATGGACTGAACTTCTGAACCTGTAAGCCAGCTCCCATTAAATGTTGTCCATTATAAGAATAGCTTTGGTCATGATGTCTCTTCTCAGTAAAGGAAATTTGAATGAATTAAATGTGAACTCTAAGACTAATGTAGAAATCAGGTGAAAGGAGAAAGGAGAAAAGGAGGAGGAGGAAGAGGAGGAAGAAGAGGAGAAGGAGCAGAAAGTGATTTTTTTAAACCTGGGTTATGATTGATATAAAGTTTAAGTTTTACATTCAAAAGCAGAAATAGCACTCAGCCTTCAGCAACCCCCAGCACTAGGTACCATTAGGAGAAAAGTGGAGAGACTCTGGGAAGTCAGAATTTATTCTAGGAACTTGATGTGGAGCTCCCTTCTCTGCAATATTTTATTCACCAATGCTCCCCTATGAAATCTCTTCTGATTTGTCTTACTTCATTTGTGCTAATGCAATGAAATACTTTAAAGTAAATAGATTATGAACAACACATTAGAAAGTTTAGGATCAAGGTCACAGCAAATTCTGTGTCTTCTGACACCTCTCTTTTTGGATTTTAGAAAGCACTCTGCTGGAAACTTGTTACAATCCCTCTGCCATGAAGTCCTTAGATTGCTTTTATAAGGGAGTTTAAACCGATACCTACTGAGGACTCTGCCTTCATGACATAATAAGGTCTTTAAAACTACATTTTCTAATATTATGACCTTTCAAGTTTTGCTTCAAAATATGAATTTTAGAGGTTACATAAACATTTTATATATGGCAGAATGTCTACATTCAAAATAAAATTTGAGTTACACAATAATTACTTCACCAATTGATTTCAAGTAATCACATCCCAAAGGAAAAAAATATGTCTTTTGTTGATTATATGTAGAGGGCCTACTTATTATTGGAAGACAGAATATGTCTCCATGACAACCAGTGGTAAAAGTTATTTAAAGTATCTATTAGAGTAATCCTCGAATGAAATCTTTTTAAAAAGAAAGCTTTTCTGAGTCAACGACTGTTTTAGTAGTCCATTAATGATGGTTCAAGTATGAGAAGATTCTGAATGGAATTGGTGCCTCTGAGGGATCTGTAGAGCTCTGAATGCCTCAAAACATCTTTGAATGTCTAAGAAAAATCTAGATGATGTGTGTGACAGTGAAAGATGTTAAAATTGAAAAATGTCGTTTTTCAAGTGCAATATGAGAGTTAAAGATGTCTTCTGTAACCTAGCACTGTGTGTTATTTTCCTTATATCCTACTAAGAAAATTAAACAGCTGAAGTTTTATTAATGCAAAAATCTACTAATACAAAATTCAAATTACATACTTCCAGTGGTTTTAAACCTAATGTGAAGAAGCAAATTCTTAGCCATTTAAAATATACTGATTTCCATACTCCATAAAACACCTCTTAAAATCTGCTAATCTAGATAAGATAAAACTTTTTGGTATTAAAGACATTGAATCTTTCAAGACACTGGATCCAGGTACTTTTGGGTTGCTGATCCGTATTACCCAATTGTACAAGTCTCTTGGCTGTCTCTCTCTCTAGAAGATCTCTTGAACTTCTATTACTGTTTGTAAGACTCCCTAAGACATAGGCTATGGGCAGTCTCATGCTATGAGACTTTTTCCTTGCATATCTGTCAAGTTGTTTCACAGATTAACCTTACTATGTTGCTGCCTTCACTTGCTTGTCATCTTTTTTTTCTTGAAAAAAAAAAAATCAGGTAAGCTCCTCTGGCTGAAGACAGTACACACACATCAGAGAGGGTTTGGAGAAACTGAGATGGAACCAACACGAGAGCCTTCTTCTTGAGGATTAGTTCTCATAATATGCAAAGTCTCTATGCAAGATTTCAAGGAAGAAACACATTCTAGTCCTACCCAGTGGCAGAGCTTATAAACCACAACAATGACCAGCTCACAAGATATCCTAAATGGTGCAATAGTGGCACTTGTATTTTAGGGGTAACCAATAGCAATCATTGTTCTGAATGCTTGCTTAATAGCAAGGAATTCATGAATGGGACCACAACCCAGCCAACTACCCATGGTAGATTAGGCCATGGAATCTAGAAAAGAATGTATCTTTGGCATTTTCCTAAATCAGTGTAGATTCTAATTGCATTCTAAGTACTTACTTTATACCCATAGATAATTAGTGTGATTCTCATCCCTCATCAAAATCTTGCAGTACATTCAGATTGTTACAGAGAGCCCAAAGAGTAAATTTAGAAATAACTAACCTTGAAGTGTTCGACCTAGATTAATAGATTTATAATGCAACCCCTATACTTAAGGTTCAGGGTGTAGAAAAACTGTAGGGCCTAGAGGACTAGGAGAGCTGCTGTAATATGTTTATATATCATGGAGAAGTATCAGCAATATGATGAACTAAACAAGTCCTTCCTAATGACAACACAGGTTCTTATGTCAACACTGATATGGGAAATTGCATGAAGCCCCACTACTAGATGAGGAGATAGAGGCAATTAGTGGCTGTAGAAAGAAAATCAGTATGGGAAAGCTTCCTGACACGTTATCAAATCCTGAGAAGTCAGTTCTAAACATACGTACATCTGAGCAAATATTTGTATATAATAAATAAGTCAATAATCTGAAAATGAATTGAGGGAACATGGGAGCAGATGGAGTTAGAGAAATAGGGTGGAAATTATGTAAATATAAGGCTCATGTATAAAATTTGCAAAAAGGTTTGAGAGATGACTCAGAGGTTAAGAGAACTGACTGCTCTTCCAGAGATCCTGAGTTCAATTTCCAGCAACTACATGGTGACTCACAACAATCTGTAATGAGATCTGATGCCCTCTTCCAAATTCAAGAAGATTAAATATATCAATAAAATAGAATTCAGTTTAGGAGAAAACAAAATAAAACAAAACCAAACAAACCTTTCTGCCCTGGGAAGGTATGGGTCAACCTGCTGGCTAGAGAAGCAGATAGGAGAACTGCCACCACTGAGCCACCAATCCACCCTCAAAACTTTCAACACAAAACTTGTTGTGTCTAAAAGAAATTCAGGGACAAAGATGAAGCAGAGACTGAATGAATGACCAACCAATATCTAACCCTACTTGAAATCCATCCCATGATCAAGCATCAATTCCTGACATTATTAATGATACTCTGTCTGCAGACAGGAGACTAGCCCAATTGTCCTCTGAGAGGCTCTATCTAGCAGCTGTCTGAAACGGACGCAGATATGCACAGCCAAATATTGGACAAAGGTCAAGGACTCTTATCTAGGAGCCTGACAAAGGATTGGAGGCCCTGAAGGGGATGGGAACCTCACAGGAGAACTAACCAAATCAACTAACCTGGACCCCTGAGAGCTCTCCAGAAGATGTCACCTTTTATCTCTATTATTTAAAAAAGAAAAAAAGTTTGAGGCTATTGTGTTGGCTCAGCAAGTAATAACAGCTTGTCACTAATGATTTGAGTTAAATATGCAGGACCCACTTGATAGAAGAAATAATGAACTCCTGCAAGCTATCTACACACACACACACACACACACACACACACACACACACACACTTCATGAGATAAAATAGGAAAGGTTTATTTTTTATCTATAACATTTGACGATTGCACATTGTCTTATATACATCATGGGTATTTGAATATGGAGGCAAATTGAAAACTCGACAAAAATAAACATTGCCTTTCAGATCTCTTTGGAGAATCTCTGTAGCCTGTAAAGCAACACCTTTCCATTTTCCTCACAATACATTTACCATGCTGTTTCCACAGCCCCTAGGCAAGCCCCAAATCATGCAGTACAGTCCTGTAATGAGCAAGAAGGTCAAGACCTGAGAGATGACATCACAGTATCTATCCAGAAATTCTGACAAACTTTTTTAAAAAAGGAATTATTGTTTTGTAGCGTGCCTGAAAAATTCATTTTTTTCTTGTTTTCCTAATGATTTTCTTGAGAAAAGTTTGATCCGTGTTTCCTCTTCTTCCATTTTGTTTTCTTCCCTTTGCCTTGGGCAGACATGCCAAGAATAATAAATTCAATGTGGAACTGTGGTCTTACTCAGTAGAGACAAAGAAAAAGTTTCTTTTGGGAAAAGTTCAAGGGTTTTTGGAAGATGATTCCACAATGTACTGTGTTGAATGATGAAGAACATTACATAAAATTTAATTCTATTTCATCTTTTCTGAAGTTCTCCAAGGATGATGAATTAGAAAATGTGGCAATAGAATGACTTGGAGAAAAATGTGGCCTCCATCATCCACTTTGTAAGAGCTCAAGCAGAGAAGGGGATATTAGAACCTGGCTTTGTAAAACTCATTGTGAAATGGTACCCAGGCCACCTCGGTTATTTCAAAGGGCTATGGATCTCTTTTCTCCCATCTGACATCCAGATGGACAGGAAGGACTTCACAGATGACATGGTAAATAAGAGTTGTTTTATGGTCTGTTTCCTGGGGTGCAGGGGTAGTGATGAAATTCTAAAATATATGATGCTTTTTGCAGGCTGAGAGCATTAAAAAAATAACAACCTTTATTTACTAATAGTACAGTTGTCTAAAATCCTATAACTTCACATTGTCTTTAATTAGTGAGTTCACGAGTACACTTGAGGTTTGTTGTAGATATAAAACACAAGCTTTTCAGCTTGATGCAGAAGTTCTCATGAACTTCACAGAATCTAAGAACTAAAAAAAAAAAAAAAAAAAAAAAAAAAAAAACCAAAGGTGATTGCCATAGTAAAAGTAAGTGGAACAAAGGTAACACTAGATGTATATTTCCACTACTAAGAAAAAAAATGCGATAGGAGTGCAAAGCTAAGTAAGGGTTGTTTCCAGTGATTGACACCATTTTCCAGCAGATCCGGAGAACAATGGCTTACTGACGCTGAAATGATTATTTTATTTATTTATGAAAGTGTTCATGAAATGGAACCACACAGCTCCAAGAGCTTTCATAACTGCCGCCTGCTTTTAAGACTGATGCTATCTTATCTTAGAAACTCAGCTCACTCCCACTGTATTAATGCTTGCTTACAACAATCCCACAAAACAGAAAAATGTAACCTAATCTTCTAGTTTAAGATATAGAATTCAAACCAGAAGAGAGACCGTCACATGCTCAAGGTAACAAAATCAACATTTAAACTCTAAAGTGAATTGAGACCTATTTCCCAACCAGCGATCTTACCTACATCAAGTTGTCTACGTAATCCTCTGTGACTCAGTGTTTTGATAAGCTGAACTAATGTTAAATCATATATAATTATTCTAACTGGGCAAAACTTCACAACAGCATATCTGTCCTTCTGGGGATGATGAGGAGGCGTCATTATCTATTTAGCTAATTACTAAGCGGCAACTCCAAACGAATCAAACGCTGAGTGGCATATTTTGAAGTGGGTACGTTTAAATTTTGTAGAACAGTTTTCATTTCTCATTCCCCAATGTTAATTGACACAAGAATGAAAATAGTTGCCAAAACAGTTTGTAAGAGACTGAAAAGTATTGTTCTAATGAAAACAAAGCCTGAAAGGAAAATTGGAGAAAGTCAGCATGATGCTCCATTCAATAAGTAAAAAGGACTTTTAATTAGTGCTTTTATCCGTAGACCCAGAATAAATACCATAGTCTATGTGAAGTTATAAAATTTGTTCCTTTCTAGATTTCAAATTGCTTTTGCATAAGTTGCGTATTTCATAAGGAAGACTAGGGGTATTCGATCCTTCACGCATCTTAAGTCCACATGAATAAGCACACGGAGGAGCCTGATTCCTCGGAGATTCCCAATCATCCACTAATGTGTGTGGGCACATTTGTATAGTTCATAAGTGTTCAGTAACCTGTAATTATGCTGCCAGCTGAATTCCAATGAGGAGACATGAAATCTAACCATTTTGTGTTATCTTGAGTGCAATGACAAAAGTTATTAAACTTGTAGTGAGAAGCAGTGACTCATTCAGGAAAGAGGTATTTGCCATCACAAATGTAAAAATCCAACCTTCAGTTCATGACAGACATATAATAGTGCATGAATAAATACTTTATAGTCATAAATGGAATTAAATAGTGACAGTTGGTAAGTGCTTTTAAATGTGAAAGACATCCCTAAGTCTATACAAATATATCTAAATTAATAAAACCTAAGCTTAATTCGATGAACTTTAAACCTAAATAAGTACATTTTATATTTTTCTAGAAAAATTACACATCATTACTGTCTTTTTAGTGGTGGCAAGGTTTATGTTAAGTATCACAAGGAGGTAGAGAAAAAGAAACAGTAGATGCAAAATCTGTGTTTAGTTGAGATTTTAATTATCCTCATGGTTTTCTCATCTGTAACATGGTGATAACCACTATGACAGAATTGCAAAACTAATAAATACATAAAAGCTATGCAAATGAAAAACACAATTACAGTAATAGAATTCACTGGTAGTGATTCATATATTAATGTGTCATCAACATAATTATCTGTTTCTGTTTTCTTATATTATTTTCTTTGTGTTATAATTGTATTGAATGTACTATTTTCAAAATATTCTTCAGATGAGGCAAATAGTAGTAGTAACTGATATGTTTATATCTATATATTGTAAAAGCATTGTATAAAAAATTGCATATTGGTTCTAGGCACTCAATCATAGTTTGCATATGGTGTTGCGGAACTGCAATGTAATACGAAATTAACAAATACAGTTCTGGGTGTTTGTCTAGCATGCTTGAGATTCTGATTCCTTCTCTAGCAGACCCTGTGCATAGAGACGCATACCTATAATAACAGGCACCATGCCATCACCAAATAGCAATACTCTGGGAGTTCTCGGATCAAACACTAGGACAGTGGCATGTCTCAAAAAGGCACACCGACTTTGTCCCTGTCACTTCTCATTGCGTATCTGTCATCAGGTGGTTCCTGAAGTATCCTTTATGAAAAGTGGGAATAGCAAGCAAAGTGCTTATCTAAAGTCTATGGACCACTCCAGTAAGGCATGAGAGTAGAGGAGAGAGTTGTGGGAACTTCACATAGGTAGTCAACATGGAAAAAAGGTGAGACAAACTCAGAAGCCCAATCCATGCAACAGGTATATGACATAGGACAGGCTTCTCATACTGGGCCTTTTACCCACAGGGTCTTAAATAATTGAATTTATTTATATCAGGTTCAATTAAATTGTGGACACAGGGAAAGTCTGAGAATTTCTTGGTGTCTATATATATTGTAGGTTAAAAGAATTGTAAATCATTACAGCTTTTTTTTCCCATGTATGTGGAGGGACAGTGAGGTATTAGTATAAACAGAATGCTAGCAAACTCTAGGAAACTACTGGCTTTCTATGAAGAAAAAATCACCATGGACTCAGGAAAACTTGCATTTCTCCTACTTGCCATAGTCTACTGCAGTGGGAATCTGGCGCTGATGTTTAGTAAATGGCTCACGGTAAGTGTTTTTAAATTTTCAAATTAGAAATAAGAGTTTCTGATTGATGGAGTACGGCTATGCAGTCATGTGATTTATGGGTCATGTCACTTATTTATATATCTGGAAGTGACTGATTTATTCATCTACAGAGTTGCTTCCAAGTCATGCAACTGCTTTGTGAACATGACTGATTTAGAATCTCAGGAGAGGATGAATAGCTTACGCGCTGATTTATAAGATGTATTACTGACTTATAATTCCTCCAGTGGAGGCAGGAGCCAGTGCTTTTATACCTGAGGGCATAAATATCCATTTTATTAATAAAATAAGATTGATTTATTCCACTTGTTTGTATACATAGAGTTTAAGTTTAAGCTGTAGCCATCTCCCTGGCTCCCAAGCGGGTTCCTTCTCAGAGATGTAGATTATGTGATCTCAGATTAGTGTGGAAACTTTTACTGAACACTGTGTTGTGCTCTCTGACCAAGAGGAATTCTTTTCTGACTTCCTTTTCCTTTTAGAGTCAAAATACATAAGGTTTCTCTTGTCCTACCCATCATTCCATAGTTACTGTTTTCATCTGGCTTTGTCATTGTTTTATTTTGTTAGAAATCATAATTGACTTGGAGCTTTAGTTGTCACTTTGAGGATCTAATATTTAGTCTCAGTGTGGTCTTGTGAGTACAACTGCTGGGTGCTGGGTGCAGGGTGCAGGGTGCGGGGCCATCTTGTGGGAGCTGGTGCCAGTCATTGAAGGCACTGGGTCACTTGAAACTGTTGTTTTGTATTCTTTTAGGATGGTGACTGAGCTTGTAAACAGGGCAAAATAACATTTCCTTCCTAGCCTTTGATGGCCTTATCACATACGTTCTCATTTGTTCTTGATTTCTGAGTCTTATTGGTGACTCATAGCATGCATTTCAGGTTGGAGGGAATCTCTGTGGTTTTTCAGGGGTACTCATGAGCAACAGGGCCAACCTTTAGAACTCTGAGCTTGCTCACTTCATTCTGATACTAGAGAAGATCACGTTATCTTCTAATATATCTTCCCACTGCTTTCCGCCCCCCCCTCTGGGCCCAAAACTGTAACAAGGAGAGTTTCACAACCTATAGGTCAAGAAAATCATCTAAGCTTCAGACAGCTTAGAAGGTTTCTTTTCTTCCACATTTAAGGGAGACCTTTTCTTTTCAGATCTTCCACAACCCCCAGGTTTCAGGGTTGGTGAACTCTTGCAAATAAAGAAATATGAGAGATTGTTACGGAAACCAGGATTTCCCCAGGTCTGTTTGTTTGTTCTGAGAATTTCATCCAAGCTATTTAATGAACACAAAATGAATAGAATTGATTTTCTAAGATGCTTTCTAAACTTTTTATGACTTGTGAGTATATATCAGTATATGTATTTCATCTCATACCATTTTATCATAGTAAGTATTAATGAAAAATCGAACACAAAGATGTGAAAGAATACCTAAAATATTAAATAGAATCCTTAGCAGAAATATTTAAAGTAAATACTACAAAACTTATATTAAAACTGAAATGTATTCCTTATTTCCTAGAAGGAAATAATTGTTCTCATAATACTGAATATGAGAGTTTATAGATCATTATTCTTGCTAGCCCCAACTTAGAAGTAATCAAATGTCCATAAATAAATTACGGGATGTCTCTACAAAGCAACTGCATTGTGTTGAATAAAACAAATTGAAGTTTGATACATCTGACAACAAGAATGAATTTCCCTATTATTCTGAATATGAAAGGCAGATCCAGAAAGTATATGTAGTAGTGTGCCACTCATGTGAATTTTCAGAAGGACTAAAGATGTTCTATAGTGATATAGTTGTCTAGGGTTATAGAATGGAGTACTTAAAAGGAGAAGAGAGATGTTTTTCGAGTGATGAAAATACATCTAATCTCATTAGAATGATGATCACAGAAGGTAACCCATTTGTCACAACTCCCAAAACACTAATGTGTCCACCACAACGAAATTCTAAATAAAAGAAGCATCCAATGACCAAAAGAATGATGCTGGCCCTCTTAGTTTAAAATTTCAAGTATTTAAAGTTAAAAAATGTATTATAGAAGAGCTGATGCTAAGGTTGGTGCTAGTCAGGATTGTAGTAAAAACATCAAGGAAGTTTAATAGCAACTCTTTCCATGACTTGTGGACTCAGGTTGTTTATTTAGTAACTCAAAGAGTGATTTTTGTAAGTATGATTACTTCTGCCTTAAAAATTTTTGTCTTTCTGTATAAAATCAGCTGCTATTGTATTAAAATAATAAATGGAATTCCTCCCTCAAACAGTTTAGCCACACTTCATGCTTTCTAAGAACTATCACCTCCATTACTCAAGGGATTCCATTCCCGGGAATGATATGATATTCCCACAATTTTCATTTCACTAAAAGGCCATTTTAAGCATTCTGAAGTTAAAGAGTGCCATTGGTTCTTCCTTAGTGTGGGACACCTTGAAGTCAAGTGCTGCTGAAGACTTGCTTTAACTGTGACTCTAGTCTCCCTGTGAGAAAACTTGCCATTTGCTAAATGCTGGGTGCACCCATTACCCCTTGCAGATGCCATCTTTGTTCTTTTCATCAGTATCAGACCAAAGAGAGAGGCCTCGCAAGAATAGTTGTGTGGCTGATTTACTTCATGACTATTCAGTGCAGCTTTTACAAGAGGAGGGAGATGGGAAGACAGGCATCTTCACTACATATGATGAGTTTACTCTACAGTCCCTCAGAATTTCTCATCAATAACTCCATTCTACAAATCACGCTGAAGCTCACTACATCCCTAGTTGCTAGAGCTGCCCAGTGTTTTGGATATCTTTCCCCCCAATGTGAAAATTAAGGATGCACTTTGCCCCCAGTACAAACTCCTCTAATCTCATTTCAATGCACAGGGTTAGAAGTCAATTTCTCCACACATATTTTCCTATTGCACACATTTCTAGAATTTTAAGATTTCCTAAAATGGCATTTGTTCTCTTGGTAATGTAATGGACAATGTTAAATATTTTGTGACTTTTTAAATGTATGAGATATATGAAACATTTATTAAAAGACCCGAGAGTAAATATTTTAAGCCTTTTGGTCAAATGTTCTCTTTATTTTTTCTATTTTGTTATTAGATATTTTCTTTATTTACATTTCAAATGTTATACCATTTTCTAGTTTCTCCTCTGAAAATCCCCTATCCTGCCCCCCCTTCCCCTGTTCCCCAACCCACCCACTCCCATTCGTGGTCATAACATTCCCCTATACTGGGGCATAGAGTCTTCACAGGACCAAAGGCCTCTCTTCCCATTTATGACCTACTAGGCCATCCTCTGCTACATAAAGAGCTAGAGTCACAAGTTCTACCATGTGTTTTCTTTGATTAGTGGTATAGTCAAAGGAGCTCTGGGGGTACTGGTTAGTTCATATTGATGTTCCTCCTATGGGGCTTCAGACCACTTCAGCTCCCTCGGTACTTTCTTTAAGCTCCGTCACTGGGGACGTTGTGCTTCATCCAATGGGTGACTGTGAGCATCCACTTCTGTATTTGCAAGGCATTGGCAAAGCCTCCCGGGAGAGAGCTATATCAGGCTCCTGTCAGCAGGCTCTTGCTGGCATCTGCCTAGTGTCTGGGTTTGGTAGTTGTTTAAGGGATGGATCCCCAGGTGGGGCATTCCCTGGATGATCATTCCTTCGGGCTCTGCTCCGGTCTTTGTCTCTGTAAATCCTTTCATGGGTATTTTGTTCCCCTTCTAAAGAGGATTCTAAGCTTCTGGGCTAATTTCCACTTATCAGTGATTGCATATCATGTGTGTTCTTTTGTGATTGGGTTACCTCACTCAAGATGATATCCTCCAGATCCATCCATTTGTCTAAGAATTTCATAAATTCATTGTTTTTAATAGCTGTGTAGTACTCCATTGTGCAAATGTACCACATTTTCTGTATGCTTTCCTCTGTTGAGGGACATCTGGGTTCTTTCCAGCTTCTGGCTATTATAAATAAGGCTTCTATATGAACATAGTGGAGCATGTGTCCTTATTACATGTTGGAGCATCTTCTAAGTATATGCCCAAGAGTGGTATAGGTGGGTACTCAGGTAATACTGTCCAGTTTTCTGAGGAAATGCCAACCTATTTCCAGAGTGGTTGTACCAACCTGCAGTCACACCAGCAATGGAAGAATGTTCCTCTTTCTCCACATCTTTGCCTGCATCTGATGTCACCTGAGTTTTTCATCTTAGCCATTCTGATTGGTGTGAGGTGGAAACTCAGGGTTGTTTTGATTTGCATTTCCCTGATGATTAAGGATGTTCAATATTTTTTTAAAGTACTTCTTAGTCCTTCAGTATTCTTCAGTTGAGAATTCTTTGTTTAGCTCTGTACCCAATTTTGTAATAGGGTTATTTCGCTTTCCGGAGCCCAACTTCTTGAGTTTTATATATATCCAATATATATATATTGGATATTAGCCTCTTATCAGATTTAGGGTTGGTAAAGAACTATTCCCAATCTATATAGGTTGCCTTTTGGTCTTATTGGCAGTGTCCTTTGCCTTACAGAAGCTTTGAAATTTTATAAGATCCCATTTGTTGATTACTGATCTTACTGCACAAGCCATTGGTGTTCTGTTCAGGAACCGTTCCCCTATGCCCATATTGAGGCTCTTCCACACTTTCTCCTCTATAAGTTTCAGTGTCTCTGGTTTTATGTGGAGTTCTTTGATCCACTTAGACTTGAGCTTTGTGCAAGGATATAAGAATGGATCAATTCACATTCTTCTACATGATAACCGCCAGTTGAGCCAGCACCATTTGNTNAAGATGTTGTCTTCTTTCCACTGGATGGTTTTAGCTCCTTTGTCAAAGATCAAGTGACCATAGGTGTATGGGTTTGTTTCTGGGTCTTCAGTTCTGTTCTTTTGATCTACCTGTCTGTCAGTATTCCAGTACCATGCCGTTTTTATCACAATTGCTCTGTAGTACAGCTTGAGGTCAGACATGGTGATTCCCCCAGAGGTTCTTTTATTGTTGAGAATAGTTTTTTGCTATCCTAGGTTTTTTGTTTTTCCAGATGAATTTGTCAATTGCCCTTTCTAACTGTGAAGAATTGAGTTGGAATTTTGATGGGGATTGCATTGAATCTGTAGATTGCTTGGGTCAAGATAGTCATTTTAACTACATTAATTCTGCCAATCCATGAGCATTGGAGATCTTTCCATCTTCTGAGATCTTCACTGATTTCTTTCTTCAGAGACTTGAAATCCTTGTCGTATAAATCTTTCACTTCCTTAGTTAGAGTCACAGCAAGGTATTTTATATTATTTGTGACTATTTTGAAGGGTGTAATTTCCCTAATTTCTTTCTCAGCCTGTTTATCCTTTGTGTACACAGAGGCCACTGATTTGTTTGAGTTAATTTTATATCCAGCTACTTCACTGAAGTTGTTTATCAGGTTTAGGAGTTCTCTGGTGGAATTTTTGTGTCACATATGTATACTATCATAACATCTGCAAATAGTGATATTTTGACTTCTTCCTTCCCAATTTGTATCCCCTTGATCTCCTTTTTTGTCTAATTGCTCTGGCTAGGACTTCAAGTACTATATTGAATAGGTAGGGAGAGAGTGGCAGCCTTGTCTAGTCCCTGATTTTAGTGGGATTGCTTCCAGCTTCTCACCATTTAGTTTGATGGTGGTTACTGGGTTACTGTGTATTGCTTTTATTATGTTTAGGTATGGGCCTTGAATTCCTGAACTTTCCAAGACTTTTATCATGAATGGGTGTTGGATTTTGTCAAATGCTTTCTCAGCATCTAATGAGATAATCATGTGGTTTTTGTCTTTGAGTTTGTTTATGTAGTGGATTACATTGATCGATTTCCGTATATTAAACCATCTCTGAATCCTGGGGTGAAGCCTACTTGGTCATGATGGATGATTGTTTTGGTGTGTTCTTGGATTCAGTTCACAAGAATTTTATTGAGTATTTTTGCATTGATATTCATAAGGGAAATTGGTTTGAAGTTCTCTTTCTTTGTTGGATCTTTGTGTGGTTTAGGTATCAGAGTAATTGTGGCTTCATAGAATGAATTGGGTAGAGTACCTTCTGCTTCTATTTTGTGGAATAGTTTGAGGAGTATTGGAATTAGGTCTTCTTTGAAAGTCTAATAGAACTCTGCACTAAACCCATCTGGTCCTGGGCTTTTTTTTTGTTTGGGAGACTATTAATGACTGTTTCTATTTCTTTAGGGAATATGGGTCTGTTTTGATTGTTAATCTGTTCCTGATTTAACCTTGGTACATGATGTCTGTCTAAAAAATTGTCCATTTCATCCAGGTTTTCCAGTTTTGTTGAGTATAGGCGGTTTTAGTAGGAACTGGTGATTTTTTTGGGATTTCCTCAGATTCTGTTGTTCTATCTCCCTTTTCATTTCTGATTTTGTTAATTAGAATACTGTCCCTGTGCCCTCTAGTTAGTCTGGCTAGGGGTTTATTTATTTTGTTGATTTTCTCAAAGAACCAGCTCCTGGTTTTGTTGATTCTTTGTATACATCTTTTTGTTTCCACTTGGTTGCTTTTCAGCCCTGAGTTTGATTATTTCTCGCCATCTACTCCTGTTGGGTGAATTTGCTTCCTTTTGTTCTAGAGATTTTAGGTGTGCTGTCAAGCTGCTAGTGTATGCTAGCTCCAGCTTCTTTTTGGAGGCACTCTCCATATGAGGTTTCCTCTTAGGACTGCTTCCATTGTGTCTCATAAGTTTGGATATGTTGTGGCTTCATTATCATTAAACTCTAAACCCACCTCAGGGAAAAAGACAGACACTACCTTAGAGTAAAAGCCTGGAAAACAGTTTTCCAAGCAAGTAGTCCCAAGAAACAAGCTGGAGTAGCCATTCTAATATCGAATAAAATCGTCTTTCAACTTGAAGTTCTCAAAAAAGATAATGATGGACACTTCTTACTCTTCAAAGGTAAAATGAACCAAGATGAACTCTCAATTCTGAACATCTATGCTCCAAATGCAAGGGCATCCCCATTCAGTAAAGAAACTTTGCTAAAACCCAAAGTACACATTACACCTCATACAATAATAGTAGGAGACTTCAATACCCCACTCGCATCAATGGACATATTCTGGAAACAGAAATTAAACAGAGACACAGTGAAACTAACAGAAGTTAAAAAACAAATGGATTTAACAGATATTTATAGAACATTTTATCCTAAAACAAAAGGATATCCCTTCTTCTCAGCATCTCGTGATACCTTCTCCAAAATTGACCATATAATCAGTTACCAAACAGGCTTCAGCAGATACAAAAATATTGAAATAATCCTATGCACCATAACAGATCACCACTGACTAAGGCTGATCTTCAAAAACAACATAAAGAATAGAAAACCCTCATACACATGGAAGCTGAACAACACTCTACTCAATGATAACTTGGTCAAGGAAGAAATAAAGAAAAAAATCAAATGATCTGTTTTGTCACTCCCTACCTCTCCCACTATACCAAAAATATCAACCATAAATAGAGCTCAAGTGGGTGGTTGTAATTGTGTTCCAGTAAGCTCTATTCATAAAAGTGTTTGCTTCTCAGATTATAATGTGCTTGCCCCTGAATTAGATAGTATTTTAAATTTCCCTAATAGTTTAATATTATTATAATAAAACAAAATATTATACAAAATTGACTTGATTTGAATAATGAATATAATAAGTTCAATAACAGATATCTGGAATCAGTTTCTTTTTAAACAACAAGTATTTATACTTTAGATTATTTCAGAATATTTAAACTATTTCAGAAGCTATATATATGAATATATATAAATATATATATTTCTTCTTATCTCCCTAGGTCATTACACTATGAGAAAGCATAGTCTACACATTTCTTTATATTTAGAAATGTGTATATTAGATTAAATGAGTTTGAAGTGTAAAGTGTATTTAAAAATACTCTTATCGAAAGCCAAGTAATATTAAAAAGTTAAGATGCCATTATGAGTAATTCATGGAACATGAATTTAAACCTCCAGTATGCCAAATTTAGGACAGAACTTACTTGATATTGTCACACATAGAAGTGACCTTTCTGGGGTGGTATTTTCTTGATAAAGTATTATGAAAATATATTCTGTGCTTTGTAAAATGCAAATTCATTTCAAAGCACATTAAACATGAGTAAATAAATTTTTAATGAAACAGAGTTGTTTTTGAAACCCACTCTGTTCACTGACAGGCTTTCAATGACTCCATTTCTCTGTGTTTATCTCTTTTTCATGAGGTCCAATGTGGACAGCTTAGTGTATCTCTTACAGTGTTATCTCTTACATCAGTAGGAGAGGGAATTAATGAGCAACAGACCACTAGCTACTTGCTCAACTTCTCCTGTGAAGATAGTGCCTCATGAATCACTCACAAACAGCTGTGCCCATAGTCCATCCATTACAGTCATGAATGGTGACAAAGGTGCAATTCCCAGCTAGTGTCCAAATAATGTGACTTCTCAATGGTGATGTTTTCATTGTGTGAAAAGTTACTTTAAAGATCTCTATCATCTGTTGGTGATGCTTGTATCTATGACTCCTGATCCCTTTCCTAGATTTACTAACTCCAGGGTTGTCTCCCTTTGTGATTTCTTTATTGTTTGTATTTCCATTTTTAGATCTTAGATGGTTTTGTTCATTTCCTTTGCCTGTTTGATTNTGTTTTCCTGTAATTCTTTAANGGATTTNTGTGTTTCCCCTTTAAGAGCTTCTACCTGTTTACCTGTGTTCTTCTGTATTTCTTTAAGGTGTTATTTATGTCCTTCTTGAAGTCCTCTATCATTGTTATGAGAATTGATTTTAGATCCAAGTCTTGCTTTTCTGGTGTGATGGTGTATATAGGACTTGTTATGGTGGAAAAATTGGGTTTTGATGATGCCAAGTAACCTTGGTTTCTGTTGCTTATGGTCTTTCACTAGCCTCCCGCCATCTGATTATCTCTAGTGCTACCCACCCTTGCTTTATCTGACTGGAGCCTATAATCCTGGTTGTGTCAGAGTTCATCTGTCTCTGTGGTCCTGGGATCCTGAGATCCGATCCTGGGTGTGTCAGAGCTCCTGGGAGTCAGGCTGCCTCTGGAACCATGAGATCCTGGTGTGACCAAGCTACTGGGATCCTGGGATCCTGAGATCCTGTGGTCCTAGGTGTGTAAGAGCACCTGGGAGTGGAGCTTCTTCTGAGTGTTGTGGGACTGGTTGCAGAGTTCGAGCCAAATGTCTGCTCAGGGCACCGACTCAGACCAGAAGGAACTTGTGCCACTGGTTAGGCGGAGTTCCTGGTGCCTCGGTCCCTCTGGTTCCAGTTACTCCCAGTGTTGGGGCAGATGTTGTGTCCTCCTCACCTCTGATCCTATGATCCTGGGCATGTTAGAGCACATGGGAGTGGAGAAACAAGCAGAAGGCCACTGTTAGATGCCATGTCATCGTCTCAGTTATAGAGAATAGAGAACTCTATGTACTATTGATGCTACTGTATACTGATAAAGCTACTAATGGAAAACAGCCTGAAGATTCTATTAAAAAGAAAAAAGGAAACTATTATGATGATGTGTATATGCTTGGTCCAGGGAGTGGCAATACTAGAAGGCATGGCACTGTTGGAGTAGATGTGGCTTTGTTGGAGTCAGTGTGTCACTGTGGGTGTGGGCTTTAAGATCCCAGTCCTAGTTGCCTTGGAGTCAGTTTTCTACTAGCAGCCTTAAGGTGAAGATGTAGAACTCTCAGCTCCTCCTGTACCATAGCTGCCTGGATGCTGCCATGCTCCTGCCTTGATGATAATGGACTGAACCTCTGAACCTGTAAGCCAGCCCTAATTAAATGTTGTTCTTATAAGAGTTGCCTTAGTTATGGTGTCTGTTCACTGCAGTAAAGCCCTAACTAAAACAACTATCATGTAATCTAGCAATAGCTTTTCTGAGCATATACCCCAAAACAAGTAAATGCATCATCCTGTAAACATAAAAAAAAAAAAGATCTTTATCATCATTAAAGAATAGAGGATCTCCCAGGACATCATTCGTGACTCTTAAAAATCCTGTTTCTCTCTTCCCAGAAGTAGCGAAGCCTTCTGTTTTTCAATCTCCACACAAACCTGCATTAATCTTTGATTTAAAGTGAGATGGCCCATCTTAACCAGATTCCAATCTCAGGAGACTTGGAGGAAGAGCTGCAGATAGCAGTACTATTGGCAATTGGGAGCTGTGAAATTGGCTCAAAAGTTAGACATCCATGTTTAAAACTTTCACTGCTTCTGGTTCCAGTCAAAGCAAGAAACACTCACACACATGAGTTCTTCTCCAAAGTGTGTTTCAACACATTCCTTTTCAGTTCTTGCTGGATTAAGTACCAGATGAACCTGAAAAGAATTAATAATAAAATTTTTTATTTTTTGTTTGTTTATGTTGTAGAGGCATGGTGGCTTTTCCTTGGCGTACATTTTTTTTTTAATTATGCCATCAGTCCATTTTTGAGAACATGGTGTCAGGATTTTGTACAATGGTAATAATGGATCTAGAAACCGTAGAGTGTGAAGCCTAAATACAGAGCTGGGAGACAGAAGATTGCCCACTAACAGTTGTGCCACTTTGATCTCATCCTCACTATGACAGCAGAGTTTAGCCATGAAAGCCAGGTGGGACCAGACCCCAAGCTAGCTGCTTCATGTGCTACCTCCATTCTCTCTCTCATCAGATCTGGAAATTCTACTTTCCTTTATAACTGTCGAAGCACATCTGTAGGACCTTCTTCTTGCCAGTGGTTACCCATAAAAGTACCTGGAAGAAATTGAAAATAATAAAAATGTCAAAAGGTTAGAAAATAGACAAGTTGACTCATAAAATCAAATATATATGGTGGTATGACCCAGCAATACCACTCTTAGGTATGTACCTAGATAAAGGAAGGAGGGTCTCCACTAAAACTCCCAGGTACCTATATGAACAGCAGCATTTATCATGATATTCCCAACTGAAAACAACATACATGACTAGTTGGTGCCATAAAATAAACTCAATACAGCTGCAAAATGAAATATTGCCCACAAACAAAATGAAGTATCAATGTATGGTACTCCCCCACAAGATAGAAGAATGTTGGATGATAATGATAAGTGAATGTGTCCTAAAAGTTTCCAGGTTATTTGATTTAATTTCTATGACATTCCAGAAAAGTCTAATGAAAGAGAGCAGATCCTAAGGGGAGGGTGGATTGAGGAAACAGACAGAGAGGATTGTGGGATTCTGGAGACAGATGTGCTGTGTCTTGATGGTTAGTCTTTGGGTTCACAAGAACTACTTAACTATATAGCATCTTATATATTAAGAAGATAATTTGGCAATATAAACAAGAAAGGGCTTCAAGGATGAAGACAGAGGAGAAGGATGTGGATTTGAACCCATCTGGCAGTTGAGGGAGAGAAAAAGCTTTTTTACCCATGGAGTTCTATTTGAGTGACTCTAGAAAGACAAGGAAGAGAATATTTCAAATGAGAGCTAGTGATCATTCTTGTTAAATTGTTAATATAATTTGCTTGCCTAGTCTATGTATATGTTTACCAAAACATGGTTTGTTCCTATTAGCACCTATGTGCTGCCTCTTGCCATTGGTTATTGCTCCTCTGGGGAAAAGTCACTCTTTTCCCATTAAATGTACCTATTGTTATCACAGCACAAAAACTGCTAGATGCTCTGATGAAATTAACAAGATCAACATCTGGAACAACAAAAGATGAAGAAGTACCTTTAGAACTACTTTTATGTTTTCAAAATCTCCTGGACAAATGAAGTTCTTCTGGGAGAATACAGTTGAGCGGTCTTTTGTCCTGTTTTGTTCTTTTATTCTACTAAATAAGAGTCGAAACTGCTGCTGTGAGTTATCACATTCTTCCAAATTCATGTTTTGTTACTCTCGTCCAGTGGTTTTCAATCTTCCTAACGCTGAGACACTTTATAATAAACTTTCTCATGTTGTGATGATGCCCAACCATAAAAGTTATTTTGTTGCTACTATATAACTTATTTTGCTACTGTTATGAATCATAATTTAAATATATGGTTTGCAAGATATCTGACCACCAAAGGGATCAGTACCCACAAATTGAGAACCACTGCTCTCGTCCTTAATATAATGATATGGAGACATAAGACCTGAGGTGGCTATTAATTCATGAGAGAAGACCTTATTGTGGGATTAGTGGCCTCATGAAAGAGATTTTGCCATTATATTAAGCCATCTATGAAGAACAGATCTTCAACAGACAATGGATGTGTTTGGTATATTGATTGTTGAGGTACCAACTCCCTAGAATTATGAGCAATAAGCCTTTGATATTTTATAAATTAACAAATTTAATACATTTTATTTCAGTAGCAAGCAAAGACCCCACCACAGCCTTTCAAAGTATCTCTGCTGAACTACAAGCACGATCCTATGTATGACCTAAACACAGGGAAAAGGTCCTTGAGTATCTACTCTATAGGCAAACATAGGGCATCCAGGTAAGGATAAATCCCTTATTGCCATCAGAAACCACTTTGAAATTTGACAAACTTAACATCAGAAACCAAGGTACTAACAATGAAAAAAAAAAGAAAGAAAGAAANAAAGAAAGAAAAGAAAAGAAAAGAAAAAAGAACAAAGAAAAACCACCACCACCACCAAAAAGACAACAAAAAAGATCCCCCCACCACGAAGAAACCTCTGCAGAGTCCGGACAGAATGGTCTACTGGTGAAATAGAGGTAGAAAGTTGAGTTTCAAGCTAAATAGCATGGGATTTCTGAGCAGCTCTTTAAATAGAATACACAGAAGAAGTTAGGGGCAAAAGTCTAAGGAGCATGGTGGTTTTCCTGGAATAAGAAACTGGATATCTTGTTTGGTTTTCTCTTTTCATTAAAACAACTAAAACTATATATATGTACACATGTTTATGTATGTTGTGTAGTTGCCCAGAGGGACTGGGAAAATCTGTCAGATGCCTGGGAGATGGAAATATAGGCAATAATGAATGTCTGATGTCTCTCATGGAAACCAGCCTGGGTTCCTCTGAAAGAGCAGCAAGTGCTTAAACACAGAACCACCTCTGTAGCTATTGTTTTGTATTTTGTTTTTTTGTCTTATTCTGATTTGTAATCAAACATTTGATTATGGAATCTAGCTTTCTTCTCATGCATATCTGTCTCTGTTCCTTTCTCTGTCTCCCAGTCTGTCTCTTAGTCTCTGTATCTGTCTGCCTTTATATCTCTCTCTCTCTTTCTGTGTGTGTGTGTGTCTACGCCTGAGTACGTGCATGTATGTATAGCATAAGAGTAACTTAAATTTTGTCACATCATCCTATGTGAACTCAGGCAACATCTAGGAATGGGCAGGTAAAATATAATATTCCCTACATATAGAATACATGAAATACATGATGACACACAAATGTGTTTGAAATGTGCATAACTGCATTGAGCATTGTAAATGTAGACATACTTAATATTTCATTTACCTCCTCCAGATATTGTGAATTGTAAAATATAAGTTTATAACTATATCGAAAAATAAATCCAAATAAGCAGAATGATTTAAAATTAATTTTAAATGCTACAGAAAATCTGCTAAGCATTAAGGATATATTTGAAGGAAAAAAAGTGTCACATGGTTCACCCCTTTCCATAGAAATCCAGTCAGTATCTCCATCTACCTTCTGAAGACACTGGTCTCTAGCTCTGCATACCAAGAGCATCTCTAGAGCAGCCAAGTCCTTCTGCATGCAGAGAGGAGCAGTGTGGAATAATTACTGCAGTATTATCATTTTCTAGTTTCCCAGGCCATTCCAAATGTAAGAGTTCTTCTATTTTATCCTTTAATAGGGTTATCTTAAATTAAATCAGGAAGCGTTTTTGCACATGATCGAGAAAGAATATATTTGAAAACCCATGTATTTTTCTTGCATAGGATAATTTTTTTCTCTGCTATGTATTTTTTTAAGCTTAGAATTTCCCAGTCCTAGACAAGAGAAGTTTGTTCTAGTGATGCTCTCCTCTCTGGAGGCAGGGCACTCTGCCTTCTCAGGCCCAGAGAGGAAGACGGAGTGCGTACAATTGGGATTGTGCCACCTCACCACACCCGATGAAAATAATGTCAACAGAATGCCAGTGTTTGCTCATGAAGGACGTCCTTGTGGTAAAACACAGCTTCATAAATAAGTCCAAACCTTCTAAAGCCCCTAACCTCACCTTTAGCACAGGCACAAGCCACCCAAGAAAAAGAATTCGAACTTATAAGCAAGTTGTTTAAATACACTTAAAGACACATGTGAGATGGTGTGATTAAACAGTCAACATGTTCATCTATTTACATGTCTCAGGCCTAATTGATGTTGGTAACATGCAGAACATCTTTGTGTTATACTACCATCACTTAAAGCAAAATCATGCTCTGGAATTAGAACAGCACAGCACCTGTTAGTAAGAACAGGTGTTCAGGCACTAGTGAGCAGACAGTGGTATGAAAGCAGTTATTAGATTTCTCTGTAATGATGCTGTTGGATTTTAGCATCATCTAGTCCACCTCCGACAAAGCTTTTGTCCAGGAACTCTCTGTTAGCTGTATCACCTTCTCTTTTTATTTTAGCAACTAAAATGCAATTTTTACATTCACACTACCTCTACATAAGGAGAAGTTCTTGGAGATAAGCTATAGCGATCAGCAAATACTGGATCAAATAAAGACCCTTTCTCAGAATAATGAACAAAAAAAGAAATGTAAGTGACATTTTCCTATATATCTTTATCATATTTACATTTTGTGTGCTTAATATATATAGTCTAGAAGTTGAATACAAGTAATCTATTGAGCCAGAATTGGCTATGAAGAATTTAACCTAAGAAGTACTCAGAGAAGGATAGGCAAGACTTTCTATGTATGTGCCAGTGTGTACAGGTCTGTATCTTATACGTGCAAGCATGTGTTTGTATGTATAGCTAGGGAAATAGATTTAAACCAAACTCAACTAAGCACTTCTTGGCATAATTAGCACTGTATAACTGGAAGCATTTACTCTCCTATGTTTATAATGAAATACATTTAAAAGGGAGAACTTGGATATGATATTGTAAAAGTCCTGCTAATACATTGTAATTTACTAGAAATATGTTCATTACCTACTGAGTTAAACATCATGATGAAGGATAAAATAAACACTCATGCTGATTGTGTTGTTTCCCACTACACCCTGTGGTTCACTGAACAGATTGTTTTATTTCCTTGAACTTTAGATTTAGTATTTATCCAAGTTAATTTTTAAAAAATTGCCCTTTGAGGACTGGATGGTTGGTACAGTAGTTTGCTGTTTGCTGTTCTTGAAGAGTGTGAGAATTTGCTTCTCAGCACCCATGTCAGATTACTCAGAGACCTATAACTCCAGTTTCAGGGCCTCTAGCATCCTCTTCTGGCCTTATTAGTTATTCGCACTTACATGTATATACTCATACACTGACACAACACATCACTAAAGAGAAAACTACCCTCCCCTTCTATGAGGAGCAGTTAAGTGTTTAAATGAAATATTGCACAAAAGTGAGCACACTATTGCTTTATATTTATATATTACTTAACAAATGTTAGGGTGACTTCCGTGTAAATTATGCAAATTCATTATCTGTGGTCCTCATTTTATTCACAGGAGGAAACTGGCCTCTTGGATGAGAAAAGCTTCAACACTTAAACACCCTAAAATAGAGTATTCAAGAAAACAGTGTTGTCTATTGTGGAAAAATAAAGAATTAATCCACTTTCTTGAGAATTAGTCAGTCTTAGACCTAGACCTTAGTTATCTACTAGTTGTGTAGTATACATAAGGGTCCAGAGATCTTGCAGGACACCATATAAACTTCAATTCTTTTAAAAATTAGGAGAATAAAAACTGCATGGTATTGATAGAGAAACAGACAGGTTGATCACTAGAATTGAACCTAAGACCAAAAAAATAAATCTACACATCTAGGGACACTTGATTTTTCAACAAAGTAGCCAAAACCATACAATGGAAAAGGTTAAGCATCCTCAAGAAATGGTGCTGGTCTAACGGTATGTCTACATGCAGAAGAATATAAATAGGGACATGTTTATCACTCTGCACAAAACTCAAACCCAATGCATCATAGACCTCTACATAAAACCAGATACACTAAATCTAATAGAGCAAAAAGTGGGACATAGCCTTGATCTTGTCAGTACAGGAAACACATTCTTTAACAGAACACCAGTGGCTCAGGCTCTAAGGACAACAATTAATACATGCGAAGTCACGAGAATGAAAAGCTTCTGTAAGTCAAAGGACACTGACATTAGGACAAACTGACAGCCTTTTGATGGGAAAAAGATCTCCACTAACCCTACATTCCACAAAGGGTTAATATCCAAAATGTATATAAAGAACCCAAAAGTTAGACATCAACAAACCAAATAACCCAATTTAAAAATGGGGTACAAAATTAAACGGTGAATTCTCAACAGAGAAATCTCAATTGGCTGAAAAAAACTTAAAAAGATGATCAAGGAAATGAATATCAAAATGACTCTCAGATTCTACCTATACCTACCAGACTGGATAAGATCAAAACTTCAAGGGACAGCACATGCTCGCAAGTATGTGGAGCAAGGGGAACACTCCTCCATTGCTGGTGGGAGTACAAACTCTTTCAAGTACTCTGGAAATCAATTTGGTAGTTTCTCAGAAGTCTGAGAATAGCTCTACCTCAAGACCCAGCTATACCAATCTTGGGCACATATCCAAAAGATGCTCTACCAAACCACTAGAACATTTGCTCAATTATGTTCATATGTTTATTCACAATACCCTGAAACTATTACATTGTTTCCAACTGAAAACAACCTAGATATGGATGCCTCAACTGAAGAATGGATAAAAAAAATGTGGTTCATTTACACAATGGAATACTACTCAGCTATTAAAAATGAGCACATCATAAATTCTGCAGACAAATAGATGGAACTAGAAGATTTCATCCTGAGTGACATAACCCAGACCCAAAAGAATATGCATGGTATGTACTCCCTTATAAATGGGTATTTGCTGTAAACCATGCTATAACCAACATGGGTAATCGTGCTATAATCAACAGACCCAAAGAAGCCAAGTAACAAGGAGTATGCAAGGGAGAATGGTTGAATCTTTAAGTGGAAATAAAAAATATCAGAGGTGGATGGAAGGAGGGAACTAGGAGGGAGAGAGGAGAGCAGGGAGCAGGTCACAGGGCAGGACATCAGATGTAGGGAGAACTGAAGAAAGAGAAGGGAAATTGGAGGTGGATTGGTATGGGCAGTCTCTGGGATGTGCCAGAGACGGACGATTGGGGGAGTCTCCAGAAGGTCTGTAGGGAGTTGAGACTCCTAGCAGTGGGATATATGCATCCTGAAGTGGCCGCTTCCTGTAGCTAGGAAGGACTCCCATGGTTGGATAAGGACAGCAACCCATCCACAAAACCCTGACCCAAAATGTGTCCTGCCTAAAAGATGTGCAGGGACAAAAATAGAACAGAGACTGGGACTGGACGAGCAATGACTGCCCCACATTGTGATCTATCCCATGGACAAGAACCAATCCCTCATAGTACTAATGGTGCTTTGTTATGCTTGCAGACAGGAGCCTAACGTAAGTGTCCTCTGAGAGCTCTAACCAGTAGCCAATGGAAAGAGATACAGAAACCTACAGCCAAACATTAGAGTTCAGAGAGTCTTATTAGCATCTTAGAGTTGGGGAAAGCATTTAGGGAACCAAAGAGGCAACGAACCAACAGAGTCGACTAATCTGGACCTTTGGAGTCTCCCAGAGACTGAACCACCAACCAAAGAGCAAGTATGGGCTAAACCCTTGCACAAACATAGCAACTTGGTCTTAATGAGGGTCCCCCAACAACTGGAGCAGGGGAACTTCCCAAACTGACTCTGAGCTTAGTGTTCATGCAAACCCTTGTAATTTACTTAGTTTTTTGAGTCTTCCACCTCACAGTGAAAATGCAAGAAAAGTTGATGGTGCTATGTTAGGTGCTAGGAATCTTGGTCAGCCTTGCCAAGTGCAGATTTCTTGATGGAGAACTGAATTACAGTTGTTTTCATTTTCTTAACTGTGTGCTAGAGTAGCATTTTATACTCCATAGATTTGTGAAACTCAAGTTAGATGATTCCTATAAAAGTACTTTGAAACTTGTGAGATGATGGAAGTATAAGATCAGGTTATTAATAGCCTTTGGGCTTAATTTTTTGATACAGCAGCAATACTTGTAATTAGTTAAAATGAATATAGCAAGGGGTTTGGACTAATTTATGAGTTTGAATGTATTTGTGCTGTGTAATTTAAGATTTTGTTTAATGGTAGTATCCAGGGCAGTTCTCTTTCTCTCTCCAAGGAATAATAACAGCCAACAGCTTAAGATAGCAAAAACTCTGCTCCTTGTTGCCTACTTAACCATTCTGCAAAGACATTTGTTTTGCTCTTTGCCAAACTGTTAGTTCACAGAGTCTTCACTTAGAACTAATTGTCAATTAAAATAGTGGATGTGCATTGACAATGAATTTATTCTTCATCTTTGACTTCAGGGGCTATGCAGTTAAGCCCCGCTGATGCAATTTCTACGGTTGCTTCTGAAGCCTTGATCATAAAGTCTGTGCACTAAAGTACTTCCAAAAATTAATGATCACATATCTTATTTTGTGCTTAGTAGGACAACTTGTTTATCCAGGTTACTTTCTGGCTTTTATAATCAAGAAGATGTTTTTGTTGGATTTTTTTTCTTTTAGTGCTTAAAGTTTCCCTCTTCTCTACTTTCTCTTAACTAATATTATGTAATATTCATGAAGATTCTATTTTTGAAACTAAGAAAACATAGTAAAGTTTAGATGACCTACCTGTAGGCAGCAACTTTCTTCTCTGCTCTTTTTCAGGCCAGCATTATTTCAAGAATAATATAATTTTCCTCCAAATTTACTTTCTAGGCAAAATAAGGCCTCATTTATCTTGAGCTACAGTTCTGGAAAGTTATAGCCAAGGGGGAAGCATCTAGTGATGGCCATCACCCTCAGAATCCCAAAATAGCACAGGGCAGCCTTAGCTGTTAGGACTCAAGGCCTGCACACAGTGTATGTCTTCTGGTCTCTATTATTCTTCTTACAAAGCAGTTAACAATGCAATGATGGGGATTCTATCTTAAAAGCATTATTTAATTCTAAACACCTCACAAAGACTCTGCCTCTAAACAGCAAAGTTCTATTAAGTTTCCAACCTCTTCATTCCTCACAATGGAGAGCAAATTTGATATATGAAGTCTTTGTAGATAACTACAAACCATCTTCAAACCATAGCATTTTGCCTCCTTGCCCTTGTGATTCATAATCTTTTCCATCCTGAGTACTGACAGTCTTACCTTAATCTATCATTAATCTAAATTATGAAGCACAAAATCATATTTGACAATCAATATGAAAACAAGGGATGTGATGTGTAAAATCAAAACAAGTTATCTGCTCTCAATATGAAAGG
The DNA here is from genome assembly GCF_900095145.1 of Mus pahari. Classification (NCBI taxonomy): domain Eukaryota; kingdom Metazoa; phylum Chordata; class Mammalia; order Rodentia; family Muridae; genus Mus; species Mus pahari. Next base: position 45,875,428 of record NC_034601.1, on the reverse strand, counting down.
GTATGGCAAGCACATGGTATATCGTGCAATTCCATCCATGAGAAATAGCAAGAAAGAAGCAATGCTGAAGAAAGAAGATGGTGGCAGGAGGAAGACGTGCAAGAGAGGGAAGAGAAAAAAGCAAGGTAGAAATGGTGCAATATAGTGTACTCATATAAATTTCTTAAAAAATAGATTAAAGATGATTTTTAAAATAATTTTTTATGCATAGGTATCTGCATACTGCCTCAACAGTTGCAATTTTATTTGCAAGGGCCCAAAGATGCATCTTGGATAGTAACCACACTAGTGGTCTGTAAAATGTTTACTTCTAAATCTTGTATTATGAACATTATGTATTATGCCCTAAGAATTTCTAATTTTAAATTGTTTTGATAGCTTTGATAATTCTAGATTAACTACTAATTTAATTCAAGCTGGCTACCTTTTAAATACAATTTACATGTGTTTTTTGTCTATATTGTGTACATGCATTTGCATTCATGGAAAGACTTGTATGTAGAGGTCAGAGGACAAATTATAGATTTTGGTTCTTTCCCTCTACCATGTGGATTCTGGGGATCAAACAGAGGCCATCAAACCTGTTCAGAAATCGCATATACTCAATAAGCCATCTCAGGAACTCACTGAGAGTTTATTGTTGAAATTATCTTAATAAACTGGATTCTACCATTTGATAATGAGTTCACTGAATTATAGTTTACATTTTTTCTGTTAAATAAATTAAATGGCTTTTTTTGTGAGTTAAATAGAATCAATTAAATCACTTTTCTGTAGGAGGGGGTCAAAATATGTTCTTCTTTCAGGACCTATAGGCAGTTAATGCTTGCTGTGGGAAAGAGACATTTTTATATAGTGTGGTCACTAGTAAAGTGTTTATTATTCTATAAATATCTTCAGATATCCCTCATCCATACTTCTGTAAGCAACCCTTAATAAGACTCACTGGGTTATAAAAAAAAGACTTTGAAGTAGAAGGAACTAGGTGAAAAGAAGAAAGAGTGAAGGGGAACAAGAGAGAATAATGGAACAAGATAAAATAGTAGAGACTGAATATTATTAAAATATACTATATGTATTTATGAAAACTGTCACATGGAAACACATTATTAAGTACAATTAAAAGCATATAAAAGGTCAACAAATCACATATTTAATCTTAAGGTTTCATGTTTGGCCTGGAATACTGAGGTGAGAGATGACTCTAACATAATTTGTAGCACTAGCTCCGTAATTTTGCTTATCATAGGCTACCTGGTCACTCCCAGGGATGTATGCTTATGTTATTGGTATTTCCACATATCCACAAAACATTTTTGTTCATCTTCCCATCAAGAACTTTTCTTGGGCTTTGATCTTGGACAAACAATTGCCTAATATCCAATGATCTTATTTGACACATGGATGGGACCATCCATGAGTCTATTACTTTTGAATTCTGTGTACTGACAAAATCAACACCATGTGGACTACCCAGTCTGGTGCCAGCCTAAGCTATAACTTGATTTTGCTTGAATAACAGCTACAGTTTTTTCAACAGCCGAAGTCTAGGTATTCATTTGAGTACAAGAAAATCCACAGTGATATCTGGGGCCAGCAAAAGAGGGAATAAGTAAAACCAAACTCAACTTTTTGTAACAGCCTTCTTGTGAGAACTATCAAGTAATCCAATAGGAGCATTTTCCAAAGCCATCCTCAATATGCCTCAAGACCATTTCACTAGGTACTACTTCCCAAGTAAAATAAACCCACAAACCAAGCTTTCAATCAGCGGATCCCTCAAGAACACACAAAGCGTATTCAAACCACAGCACACAGCAAGATACACTGATGGATCCTGTGTATGTCTGGTCTTGTCTTATAAAACTATTCAAATCCAACCCTGATGGTTACAGTGATTTTATGTGATCTTAATTATCCCATGTTTTGATTATGTTTTCTATTGCTGTGATAAAACAACATGACCAAGGCAACTGATGAATGAAAACTTTTAATTTGGGGCTCATGGTTTCAGAGGGCTATTGTTCATGACCATCGTAGTAGGGACATGGCCGTGAGCAGACAGGACAGTACCAAGAGTTTACGTCTTCATCTACAAACATGAGGCAAGGAGAACTAACTGGGAATGATATGGTGCCAAGGACCAGTGTCAGCTTGGGAGAGGATCTGGAGGAAGGTTGTTTGGGAGAGGAGGAGGGAAAACTGAGAGTCAATGATGGATGCAAACTGACAGTGTTGTATTCTGCTTGAGATAGCTCTCTGCTCAAGATAGATCTCCTACAGACCAAAACCCTCTCTTTTATTTTGCATAAGCTACTTCCTTAGGAATTGCATATCAATTCCTTCATTTACCCCAGGTTCCCTTTTGATTATTCTACAAATTAGAATTTTATGACCTTTGCACTTTGACACTAAAGACAGAGGCACATGGCTAAAGCTGCCTAGTTGTCGTGCTTGCTGGGGCTGGAACATGGCTTCATTGCACTATTACATTATCACCAACTTTCTGTTCCCTAATCTTGGCTGTCAGGGAACTTGCTCTGCAGGTAGACCTTGAACTCAGAGATCTATATGGCTCTTCTTTCTGAATGCTGGGATGAAAGGCATGTCTGGACCTAGGACTTTCTTCATCTAGAAGTTGCTCTGTCTCAAGCTGGTCTTGAACTCACAAATCTTGCATTTATCTTCTGGAATTAAAAGTGTGTACCACCATGCCTGGGCCTAAGCTTTTTATGGCCACTCTTCCTCAAGGTATGGATCAAAAGTCTGTGCCTTCTCCCTCAAGATCTTGATCATAAGTGTACCATCCATTTTTCATTGTCATTCATTCCGTATTAAGAGTGCATACTATTCCTTGCTCAACTATAATCACAAACAATAAGGTTGAGCTGGGTATAAGCTGGGTAGAGTCTTGCCCTGGGGTTACCACTCCCTAAATCTCTATATCTCCTTCCTTAATTTCTTTCTGACAAAGCTGGCTCATTTGTGCAGCTGTCTCTATTCTTTTAGGTCTGTGCAGCCCCACCTCCATACAATTCATATTGCATTCTTATACTTTGCATAGTAAAGGAATCCTGTAGAGAACCATTTTTTAACATTGATTTATATATTCTTGAACTCATGTTTTCAGAGCTCTTTCCCACAGTCTTAAGAACCTCCAGACATATTCTTGGAATCATGCTGTTTCTGATCATCATGGAGTTATCAATATTGGCAGGGAAAACATTCCACAAAGGAGAAACACAAAGGAAAATACATACTTTATTATACAAACAAGCTTATGTCTACAGCAATTTTCAGCACTAGAGAAGACCCATGCCATGCTGGCTCTGTTCCAGGGTTAGGAACCTTGCCACATTGTCCCTTCTGATGCCATGCCTGACCTGACAGGTATGGAATTTTAATCCTCAGAGGCCAACAGAGTGGCACATTTCTTCCAATAAGGCCACACCTCTAAATCCTCCCAAAACAATTTCATCAGCTGGAAAACAAGTATGCAAATACACGAGTCTAAGGTGATCATTCTCATGTAAAACAATACATCCTCCAATGCCCCTTCCTATTAATATCATACTCAGATCAATTCCATCTACACTTAATCACAGTAAAGACCAACTTATAGTACTTTAGACTTAAAATTGGAGCCATATTTCAACCACCACACTTTGTAATTGAACCTTAATCTCAGGAAACCATTTATTAAACAGTAACAATGGGTTCTAGGCCTTAATACATGAACTTAAAATCCTGTTAAACATAAAAAATTATATCAAAAGAAAAGATAATAATTGATGTCAGAAACTCTTAAATTTCAAACATTATATTATGAATGAATTAAAGGAACTAATCAATACTGTGAAACTTCTATACCACTGGTTCAGCTCTCTAGTCATTTGGATAGATGCCACACAGAGCTGCAACAATGAGTAACTGGCTAGTGCTTTAGTTCGTTTAAAAGATTATATTTTCATCTGTAACTGTTGTTGTTGGTCTTTGGCTGCATAAACCACTTTAATAAAATTGCCACTGAAGGTGGCACTGGCAGCTGATAGCAACTATTCCTGTGGTAATTTTTAAAGGCATCGCTACAACCAAAGTGAAATGGATATCTTTAAAGGAGCAGAAGTAGAATAAAAGCACATGACAGTAAATGTGGCTTGACATGACATAGGTAAATTGATTTCCAGAACCAGAAATGAATAGAAATATACACATTATTCAAATTCTTAGGATCAAAATGGGTGATAGAACAGACTTGGCATCAGTGTGTGTTTTGTTGTCTTTGTTCAGGACACCCATGCTCAGGGATTAAGCTGAATCTAATAGCAGACAGTTGTCTGCCGAAGTGGGAAGAAGCACACATAATTGCTTTACTCTTGTTGAGTCAAAACTTCCCAGCAGCTTGGTAGCATGCACGCAATATGCTTGTAGTTTAAAATTGTATGTTTCCAGTAAAAGAATGAAGCAGGTCCCATAAAACTGTCACACAGGGAAAGATGAGAAAGACTGCTCGGATAGAAACAAAAAAGGACAGTAATATTTAAAAGCACTAAAATTTGAGAGCGTTCTAGGAGAAAGAAAACATGAGAGACAGCTATCAGATAGCTATAAATTAGATGACATGATTGAACTATTTGAGGGAGCTTTAAGAATTTTAAGGCTTTAAAACGCACGGGTGATAAGAAAGCAATTAATGGTTACAGTACTATACTAAAATGGTTGTGAATTAAAATGTAGGCCAAACAAATAGTCAGAGGAATTTTAGAAATAAAAAGTTTAGTTACTGGAATGAAAAACAGCAAGAGAGAGAGGGAGGGAGGGAGAGAGAGAGAGAGAGAGAGAGAGAGAGAGAGAGAGAAGCACTAGACTGAGCAATGAGCATAAGTTTAGAAACTGTGAGAAAACTACTTATTTAGAAATAATGATGATTGGCCTACAACATGCATGTGAAAAGTTGTGGAAGAGCAAATGATTAACCAAGATGAAAATTGAAAAGGCTCAGAAAACAACAGAGACCAGGGCAAGATAGCAGTTGTCACTTCAAAGGGGAAAATTAAACAGCACTTACGTGCACCTCTAAATGGATGTTTGATAATAAAGACACTAGGAAAACATAGTATACGCATGAGTAATAGATTTTACTGCTTCGAGAAGTTCAGAGGAATTTATTTTAGCTAGAAGAAAATCATATTCCAGAGGCAGGTATAGTGTTGAGAAAACTAAGGGGAAAATAATGGGAATTATTACATGACTGTACAGAAAACATCCACAAAACTACTTAAATAATAGTATAATAATAATAATAATAATAATAATAATAATAATAATAATAATAATAACAATATACAAAAGCTGTAGGCTTTAAAAATATATTTTTTACAGCAAATGAAATGAAGAGAGGCCATTAAAAGTCAAGGGAAAATAGAAACAAAAATTGCCAGATATAAGTGAAGTTCAGTGTTAGGGTTTGAGGATGAAGTGGCAGCCTGGAACCTGTGTGAAGCCTTAGTCTCTCTTGCTCACCACATCACTAAGGTGAGTGGACCATAAGAGTGCAGAGTTCTTCAGTGGCTCGGCATTGCCGGGTTCATCATTTGACAGCACTGTTTTAAGTAGTAGAAGAGAGTTCAATTGGAGGATATAAGTATTGGATGCATGTGATGGAGATTCTCCTCCTCTGTGTCTGGTATGATCCCTGCCATAGTGTTCTTCTCTGCCTTGGGCTCACAGAAATGGAAACAGGCAAACATGCACTACAAACACTGAGAGTCCATATACAACCTTTTCTTCCCCAAATTGTGTCCATTGGGCATCATTTGCAGTGATGCAGCCAGCAATGCTTAGTAACTCATACAATTAGCAGCACACTTAGCTATGAAAATATGGAATTTGTCAAAATGTGTGCTATTTCTCATTATTTGTACTTACTAGCATAGAATATTACTGTGTATTCAGTGTTGGGTTGAAATTCTATTTCCTTTGTCTATGCTTTCTGATTGTAGGGATTGCAGGTGTGCACCAACATGCCTGGCAGAAAATGGAGTTTACAATATTTATTTTAAATCTTGTTTGTAAAAGACAGGAACACTGACAGCGAGTAACTAAACTTGAAAAAAAAAAGACATAAAACAAAAACAAAATGTGATTTATTAACCATCTTAACCAAGAGTTGGCTACACTGTAATAGTTAAAAATGCAATTATCATGGTCAAGCATGGTGTCGAAGCATGTGTATAATTTCAACTCTTGTGAGGTTGAGGCTGAGCACTGTTGCGCTATGAAGAAAGAATCTATGACATTTTTAAAAATTATTTTATTGGATATTTTCTTCATTTACATTTCAAATGCTATCTCAAAAGTCCCCTATACCCTCCCCCTGCCTTGCTCCCCTACCCATTCACTCTCACTTCTTGGCCCTGGCATTCCCCTGTATGGGGCATGTAATGCTTTGTATATTCTTGGACCAGGGGGTGGCACCATCTGGAGGTGTGGCCTGGTTGGAATAGGTGTGTCACTGTGGGTGTGGGCTTAAGACTCTCACCACAGTTGCCTGGAAGTCAGTGTTCCAGTAGCAGCCTTTGGATGAAGACGTAGAACTCTCAGCTCCTCCTGCACCATGCCTTCCTGGATACTGCCATGCTCCTGCCTTGATGATAATGGACTGAACCTCTGAACCTGTAAGCCAGCCCCAAGTAAATGTTGTTTTTATATGACTTGCCTTGGTCATGGTGTCTGTTCACAGCAGTAAAACCCTAACTAATACAGGGCATATAAAGTTTGTAAGACCAAGGGGTCTCTCTTCCCAATGATGGCCAACTAGGCCATCTTCTGCTATATATGCAGCTAGAGACACAAGCTCTGGGGTTACTGATTAGTTCATATTATTGTTCCACCTATAGGGTTGCAGACTCCTTCCGCTCCCTGGGTAATTTCTCTAGCTCCTCCGTTGGGGGCCCTGTGTTGCATCCTATAGATGACTGTGGGCATCCATTTCTGTATTTTCCAGGAACTGGCATAGCTTCACAAGAGACAGCTATATCAGTGTCCTTTCAGCAAAATCTTGCTGGCAGATGCAATAGTGTCTGGGTTTGGTGGCTGATTATGGGATGGACCCCTGGGTGGAGCAGTCTTTGCATGGTCCATCCTTTTGTATTAGCTCCAAACTTTGTCTCTGCAACTCTTTCCATGGGTATTTTATTCCCCATTTTAGGGAAGAATGAATTAATTAGATATTTTCTTTATTTACATTTCAAATGCTATCCCCTTTCCTAGTTTCCCTTCTGAAAATCCCTTATACCCTCCCCCCTGCTCCCCAATCCATCCACTCCCATTCCTGGTCCTGGCAGTTCCCTGTACTGGGGCATAGAGCCTTTACAGGACCAAGGGCTTCTCCTCCCATTGATGACCGACTAGGCCATCCTCTGCTACATATATAGCTAGAGCCACAAGTTCCACGATGTGTTTTCTTTGATTGGTGGTTTAGTTCCAAGGAGCTCTGAGGGTACTGGTTAGTCCATATTGATGTTCCTCCTATGAGGCTTCAGACCCCTTCAGCTCCCTGGATACTTTCTTTGGCTCCTCCATTGGGGACCTTGTGCTCTATCCAATGGATGACTGTAAGCATCCACTTCTATATTTGCTGGGCACTGGCAGAGCCTCCAAGAAGACAGCTATATCAGGCTCCTGTCAGCAAGCGCTTGTTAGCATCTGCCTAGTGTCTGGGTTTGGTGGTTGTTTATGGGATGGATCCCCAAGTTGGACAGTCTCTGGATGGTTGTTCCTTCAGGCTCTGCTCAGGTCTTTGTCTCTGTAACTCCTTCCATTGGTATTTTGTTCCCCATTCTAAGAAGGAATAAAATATCCATACTTTGGTGTTCCTTCTTCTTGAGTTTCATGTGTTTTGCAAATTGTAAAAAGATGTCAATCAAGATCAACCATGGCATCATCTGTCATGTAAATTCATAAAAAGTTGGAAAACAATGAAAAGATTCTCTCAGAAGAATTGTCTTTAGAATAGACTTTTCAAGAAAAATCCATTTGATATTCTAATATCCCCTACTTTCCTGACATACAGCAACATATTATGGTCAAGCCTATTTTTGAATAAATTATAAATAGTAATAATAAAAAAGAAAGAATCTATGAACAAGCATATGAAAGAAACAAAGGTGAAAGAAGGAATATCCTTAAAAATTAAATTGGAATTATTAAGTCAGATTCAAGGCAAATTCCCAAAGCATGGTGATCACTATAAAAACAAAGTATTCGCCAGCATCTAAGAGTTGTGGTGCTTTATTATAACTAAAGTATACAAAAATGCTAATTGGCAAGATATCACGAGTCAAATGTGAGACTTTGAAGTATTTTCTGTGATTCCTATCACCAAAACATTATCAACATTACAGATAATAAAAGCGATGCAGTTTACAGCAATACTATCGGGAAGGCAGTTAGAGTTTGAATCATTAAGCAGAGGCTCGTGAAATGTCATTTTATGGCTTTATAAGGAAAAAATAAATAAGGGGAGATTTGGACTATATCTGATATCCCCTGACGTACTGTGGAACATCAGGAAGACCCTTACTGGGTGATAATACCACTTTTCATAAATTACCTTGTCTCAGTATTTATGTTTAGCCACAGAAGTACACTAAGACATACTCAGATTCCTTTTCAAGGCCAGTGGAAGCTTAGGAGAAAAATCAGATAAAGACATTTTGAGAAAAGAAAATTCTAAGATAAATATGAATAAAATAACTGGTATTGATTTACAAACCCCAATCCTAAATTATTAAGCAAAATATGAACAAATTTTAGTATATATTGGCAAATTAGGGCAATTTCAGTATAATATAACAGTATAATTTTTGGTGAAGGAATAAGTGTGGAAATAATTTGACACATATAAGTTGATAAAAATTTAATACTGCTTTAAGAATTTGAATCTCAACATATTTTAGTAGATTCTTATTTAAAGTACACAAGTGTTATTGCTTCATTTCAAGCATCAATTTTTTAATCAGTAAAAATTTGTTTTAATTTCAGACAATACAACTTGGTTCATAAAAATTACAGGCTGCTTATAAAATGAGTAAGACAAATTACTAGGCTAATTAGGTATAACACTTTGGTCCATATAATATTATTGCTATATGACAGTTAATCAATTAGAATATAAAATGTTTTACTGGTAGTGGAAGTATATGTATATGGTATGCAATACCAGACATAATTAAAGATATATTTTATACAGAAAATAAACATTTAAGAAGAACATTGAAGTAAGTGGATAGTAATATGGATCATTTTGACAAATAGCAAAACAATGTCATAATTCTCTTCATCATTTTAACTCATGTACTTACTGTAATTGCAAAAGTCTTATATCCTGGTCAGATCTGAAAAACAGAAAAAAAGCGAAGAAGGATATGCTTTTGATTATCTAATACTTTATGTTACAGTATTTATGTCAAGAGTCGATAAACAGAATCTCAACAGAAAGCTGAATTCCTATAGGAATGCCAAGGCAACAAGTAGATTAATCCTGCAAAGATGGACCTCAAGCTGGGTGTGCTGGCTCCATGTAAGAAGAGAGCAGCATGGCATTCTTTATTGCAAACCATATGCACCAAAATAGTCCTGCTGGATCCAAGTCTTAAACATGAAAACAAAGTCACACAGCCTTTAGAAACAGCTCACACGCTGTGGCCGCCGTGGTATGACTTCTGCCAGATGCCAACATCATGCTGTTTTGCTTCCCAGCCTCCAAAACTATAAGCTTATTTTCCAACTTGACATGTCAGCATGAATATGGGCAATCTCGCAAGGTCCCATGCCTAGATGAATAGCCTCAGACCATTAATGACTGCAGAGAGAGGACGAGTAAGTCTCCCCTAGGGAAGACCCCTTGATAGTTTATCCAATCACAAGCAGTCAGACCTAAACACATGTATTCATGGGAAACAGTAAAGGGGCAGGTTTTATGTGTGTGTGTGTGTGTGTGTGTGTGTGTGTGTGTGTGTGTGTGTGTGTATAAAACAATAAGACAAAGAGTAAGAGACCATGAATATGATCGGAAGGAGGCATAGGAGGAGTTGGACAGAGAAGAAAAGGAGGAAAAGTCTCGAAAATATTTGTAGAAATTTTACATAAGACCATGAAGAAAATATTGGCAAATTTATCATCCAAAACTGATAGACAAAAGATGGTTTTTCACTATATAACCAAGAGTAGGTAGTTATAATATTAAAAAAAATAAAGAAAAATAATTGATCTAGTTTTAAAAAGTAAGTGCCAAATATGCAAAGCAGTTCAAAAATGAATATTATAACACTATCTTGAATATAAGAGGATGTTTAAATGTATGCTGTAGAAAAGTATTATTATTTTCCCAATATATCACTCTGTACTCTAGGCTCATCTTAAACTCTGGGTCACCTTCCTGACTCAACATTCCAAGTGCTTGAATTACAGACATGAGCCCCCACAACTGTACTTCCATATCTGCCCTCTGCCCTTGAAACCTCCTTCACAAAAGAAAAAAAAAATGAAATAAGACATCTCAACATGGAAGCTTAGGTGTGTCGTTGTTTGTCACACAGTATTGTGTGTGATAATACTTTTGCCAAGTTTTACTTGCAAATGTTCATTGTAATGAGTTATTGGTTTGGTTGCAGGCATCTGGCTTCTAGGACACTATTAATACTGAATCCTCACTGGGACTCATCTTGGACATCTTATTGTCGCCCTGTACAACATCCTGCAGCTTTGGATATATAGCACCTGTCCGTTCACATGCTCCAACCATGCATAGATAATATAGATGTTGTGGTAGGCCTACTCAAAACCCTGGATCTGGGCCTGGGTGGTAGCTGTGTTGGTCAGCCCACCAGTTTCCCACTTTGTCCAGGTTAGGTAGGGGAAGTTCTCCTGCTTAAGGCAGCCTGCCAGGAGCTGGATTGGCTCTCCCATGTTCATACCATGAGGTGGGGGCAGCTCTCCCATACCCATTCCACCGGGGCCAGATCGCTAGCACTACCTCAGCAAGAGATGGAGCCTGCTCACCCAAGTGTGCACCATAAAAATTTAATAAAACATTGATTTTCCAAATATGACTGAGGTCCAATGTCAATAATTGACTGCTACTACATTTTGGAACCCATAGAATTCCTAATTGTATTCTAAAGAGTTGTCCTTACGCACAGAGAGGTGGAGCACTCAACCTCAACAGAGAAGCATGCTCTAGGAGCAGATAAATATGATCTCAAAGACACATAAAAAGTCAAAGTTCAGACAACAACTATAATGGGGGGGCCCAACCCCCGAGGATATATCAACAATACAACTTCTTCACCAAAGGCTTAAGGAACGTCACAGAAAAGGGGGTGAAAGGATTATAAGTGCCCAAGGGCCAGAATGTCTGCAGTAAGATAGTTTCATCTATATATGATAGGGAAGCTGCACCCATGCATTCTCAGCAATAATGCATGCCTAAACAATATCTGCACAATTACACAGCTAACTGATATACCAGCAGGGATGAAGAAATTTTCTACTGTTCTAACCCTAGATGAGAAGCTACAGCCAGTTAATGACTTTTGGGAGAAGGAAAGTGAGATTTCAATAAGAGCAAGCTTCAGTTAGGTTATTGTGGAAGTTTGAATAGGAATGGCCCCACTGACTCATGTGCTTGAATTCTTGGCTCATAGGGAGTAGCACTATTAGGATATGTGTCACACTGGAAGAAATGCGTCACTGTGGGGGTGGGTTTTGAGGTTTCCTATGCTCAAACTGCCCCCCCCCCCCAGTGTGACACAGTCTCCTTCGATGCCTTTGGATCAAGATATAGAACTCTCAGCTCCTCTAGCACCATGTCTTCCTGCATGCCACCATATTTCCTGTCATAACAAGAATGGGCTTAACCTCTGAAACTGTAATCCAGTCTCCAATTAAATGTTTTTCTTTATAGAAGTTGCTCTGGTCATGGTGTTTCATGATAATAAAACCCTAACTAAAGCAGTTATCTAATCCCAAGTGTTCAGCCCTGAATCTATCTATCTATCTATCTATCTATCTATCTATCTATCTATCTATCTATCTATCTATCTATCTATCTCTATCTATATATATATATATAGATAGAGATAGATATAGATATAGATATAGATATAGATATAGATAGATAGATAGATAGATAGATAGATAAAAAACAGTAAAAGGACTCATCACTTTGTATTTACATATACACTTAGATATGTAACAATAATAATTAAAGAAGAATAGGTCCATAATTTTTCAAGGTGTGAGGGGACATAAGAGGAGTTGGAAGTGGAAGAGGGAGGGGAGGATATGACATAAATATAGTATTTGTGTCTGCAACTCTCTAAAAATTTTCAAAATTTAAATAAAAATAGTCATATACATGAGTAGGGATATTAGGATATTTGAGCTAAGTGCAATTTTCACTCAGTTTTGAAAAAGTATCCTTTTTTTTTAAAGCTATTTTATTTATTTACATTCCAGTCATTGCCCTTCTTTCTTGGTCGCCCCCTCCCATAGTTTCTCATCACATTCCTCTTACCTCCTTGCCTACAAGAGAGTGCCCCCCACCCCACCAGTGCCTCAAGTCTTTCCAGGATTAGGCTCATTTCCACCCCCAGAGGCCAGAGCAGGCTGACCTCTGTTATATATGTGTTAGGGACCTTGGACTGGCCTGTGTATGCTCCTGATTAGTGGCCCAGCCCCTGGGAGCTTCCTGGGGTCTGGGTTAATTGAGACTGCTGCTCTTCCTATGGGGTTGCTCTTCCCTTCAGCTTCTTCATTCCTTCCCCTATCTCAATCAAATAACTCAATTTTAAAAATTGGTACAGAGCTAAACAGAGAAAAAGATTCTTGATGCAAATAAAAAGGATATAAGGTCTTTAGGACTAAGCAAATTTATTCCAGGTTTATAAAGAACGTTAATAAGTATCCACACTGCATGCTTTTAGCAATTTTCTAAAGATTGGAGTTAGTTCGTATAGTTTGATGAGCACAAATGGAAATGTAGAAGATTTATGTAACAGGAATAATAGTATGCTATATAATCACCTCCTGTAAAATATTTGCTTTATTTTGTAAATATAATTTTCTTACCATTAAGAACAATAGCAAATACTAGAAAGGATATTTTATGGTAATTAGATTTGATATAAATATTTCATTTTAGTATGATACATTCAGATATAGAGGTAAGAAGTGCTCAAGGCAATGGTACTATTTTAAAAGTGGAATATTGGGTAGAAAATCAAAGATAGTTCATTTAAAATCTGTGCTTGCTACATAAAGTCATGTGAGAATTTTCATATGAACACTTCCACCACACCCATACATAAAGATAAAGCCTACACTATCTATATCATCAATAATGAGTGATTAGATATGAGATAAGATATCAAATTTCTTTGCCATGGAATTTGATCAGTGTGAAAATGGCTTTAGTAGTTCTTTTAGATAATTCAGTGGCTTTTAAAAAACCAAATGCTGTTTTATGAAAGAGAACAACATCCATACATGCTAGTGGTAAATATTTCCCAACTGTGATACATCCAAATGTAGCATTGTTGTAAAGAGATGTGAACATGTGCTCCACCCACCTCTTTCTTATATCTCCTCGCCAGAAGAGCTTCTGATCCTCCTGTACCTCGTGGGTTGTATCGCTCTGTCTACACAGACTAGACATGCTTCTTGAAGACCAGCCTCTTCTAATTTTATTTTCCCCAATACTTTTTGCCTCACCTTGATAGTGTGCCAAAAGAGTGCTAATGATTTTTCAACTGATGGTTGTTTCTCTTATCTTTTCCTCCTTAATTTTCCATTTATAAAATATTCCCCCCCTTTCTTCTTCATAAAAATTTTCAGACACTGTAGCATTTACACTATAATAATCCTATGCTAAAGAGACTAGAACATAGGTGTGACGGCTCCATTCAGATACCAGCTATAACTCTCTATGTTCCAAGAGCTATGTAGATATTGTCCACTGTAATGGCATTCATATCCCAGTTTTCAGAGAGCAACATCAGCCTAGGTTGTTTAGAGATCTTCATGAGGTCAATAACTCTATGAGCCCAGTCTCACCATTAGAAACCTTGCCTGGCTAAAAAAAAAAAAAAAAAAAAAAAAAATGGCCAGCTTGGACTCCATATATCCTCCTCTACTAGTAGTCCTCACTAGGGTGACCCTCATAGACTACAGGACGTTTCCACCCCCTATCCCCCAATACCAGCTGTCTTTACGCACACTCTCCATCCCTACCCTGACCTGATTCCTCTCAACTCTGGTGCTTACCCACCCCAAGTCTATCAGCAAAATCTATACTATTCTCCTTCCTCCGAGATCCATGTGTCTCCCAATAGCTCTCCTTTACATAACCTCTCTGGGTCTGTGGATTGTAGCTTGATTATCACTTACTTAAAACTAAAGCCATTGTAATCACCCTCCCTCTTTCCATACAAAAGCCTTATTCCAACATTGATAACATACTTGGCTTTGCCAAGCTCCACAGTCTCTCTGGAGTGTCAGTTCAATTACAGCTCATTCTACCACATTCAGGAATATGTGGTGGGCAGTCTTTACCTTGCTGATACCTCCTACATTCTTGGTGGGCTGCTGCATCTTTATCTTTGAAGTGCAGGGTCTCTTCTGCATGGTGTATTCTTCATCTAGAGTAAGAATGGAGGTGGAAGAGAACAGGAAATACAATCATTTGTTTATTCTTCAAGTTCTCGGCTTCAATCTATATTTTCTTTGCCAAAACTTTACTGGGAAGCCTTGTGTTCTTACTGAAGACATTCTCTGTATGAGCGACACTTCTTTGCACTTTTCCTTGTCATCCGTCTTGATCTGCACCACCCTGAATTTTTCTCAGTCTAAATAAAAAAATAAGCACTTTAATCCTTGCCTTAAGCTGCATTTTCTGAAAGCCTGAAGCCAAGAAAAATAGTTAATATCCGTTGAATATTGTCCATGGAAACCAATGCGATAAATATGAATCCTCCCAGGTGAAATAAAGAAGGTACAACATTCTACCTCAGTGGAGCCCTTTGCTTCTGATCACATGTTTAAGAAAAGTTATGGTGAATTGATGCTTAATGAACCACAAGATACCACGTTTTGTTTCATTTTGTTTATTTTCCCCTGCTTTTAAAAGTATATATAAACGCAGTGATTGATATTTGCATCATCTCTTGGGATTATGTTTTCTTTCTTTCTTTCTTTTTTTTTTTCTTGATCGAAAACAGAGCAAGAGTAGCACATGAAATGAATCAATGAAACAGTGTCTGGTCACTGAGGTGCATCCTTGATTGCCAGCTCCCAAACCAGCATAGATACTGATAGAGCCATTTTGTGCTTGAAAATTTTATTTCACTGAGAACACTCCATTTCCCGAACTTTTCCACAGCTGTCCTGTAGAAATTCTTGTGGTGATTGATTTAGTCAATACAAAGAAGACTCTGGCTCTGTATGGCTATTGAAAACTTAAAATGTGACAAATAAATCCAAGAAAGAACATGGTTGACTTTTAATTCAAATGTAGATAGTTACATGTAACTGGTGGCTATCTTACTGAACTGCACAATTCTAAATCAGTAAGAACAGTGCTTTTATATAAGAAACAAACTACAGGGCCTGGAAAGAGGGCTCGGTAGATAAAAATCATGTTCTGTTCCTGTAGAGGACCCGTGATCAGATCCCAGCATTTACATGGTTGTTTACAATCAGGTAAGCCAGTTCCAAGGAATCCGACACCAGGAACTCATGTAGTGCCTATGCACATATGCATAAATACTCATATACATAAGATAAATAAACATAAAAAATATAAAACGAACTACCTACAGCTTTTTAGTCAAAAGTGATGCTGAGGACAACTGGTTTTTTGGTATTTTGAGCACATAGCATGAACTAAACTTCAACTGTGTGATAAGCAAATCTTTAATAAAACAAGGGAAAGGTGATTTTTGACTACCCTGAGAAATCTAACATTATTTAAAACGCTTATTTAAAAATAAAACTTATGGCTACATGGAAAATTAACATTGAATACCTGCTATTGGAGATTTTTACTATAAATATAGTTTTTAAATGTATCTACCCATAATACTTGCTTTTGTATAGATTAAAATTATAATTGTGATCTATGAGAGCTTCCTATATTTCAATATTGAGCTCTTTCTATTTCTGCGTCAAAATCTCATGACTTGGACACATTCTGTAAGATCTTGTAAAGGATGATATGTCTTCTCTTAAGGCCATGGTCCTTCTCTGTTGTAGTTGTTTATGAATTTTGCTCACTTTTTAATTTGTTTTTTTATTTTGTTATTCAGTCATTA
The DNA here is from genome assembly GCF_900095145.1 of Mus pahari. Lineage (NCBI taxonomy): Eukaryota > Metazoa > Chordata > Mammalia > Rodentia > Muridae > Mus > Mus pahari. The sequence continues at coordinate 45,859,055 of NC_034601.1, read as the reverse complement.
CTATGATAAAAATGTATCTCTTACTAGATTCTCAACTCTGTATAAACAGGAAGATGACTCCTTTATAAGTGTTGAATGTATAAGCAAAGATTGTGTACTTTAGAAGACAGAACTCCATGTAATTTATCTCTGCTTATACAAAATTATCAGGGGCTTCCCAATGGCTATGTTAAGTAATATGTGTTCATGTAACATATATTAATAACATGTTTTCTTTGTAGCTCCCTTCCCAGCTATCTGATGGAATGAATGATTTGACTGTTTTCAAATACAATAATAATTAATGGGAAGCCTACCAACCATAAACTAGACTAATTGAAAGTTTTCAAAAATAAATAATTACCTTTTGAAAACTGTATCTAGCATTTGCTGTATATAAGCATTGGGAACATAATTAATTTCAGAACCCTGAATTTCAGCCAATTCTCTGAGTAGTATGATTCTTGCCAGCTTATCTCACTTATATGAAGAATGACAGACCAGAGGCAAGACTGACACCCTGTGAATGACCCATTTTAACCATTTGCATCTCATTGTTTAATTCTATTGTATGCACTTTGTGCCTGAAATATGTTAGGATATTGTTCAGTCTCTGAAATGGGAAGTTTTAGATTACATTAGAATTAATTGCTTCTCTTCCTGAATTGGTAAAATAGACAGAAAACTAAACTTCCACCTTGCTTTTTAGATTAACAGGTGGTCCACTGAGGACATCGGAATAAAAAGACGTTTAGTCCTGGCTATTTACTATCAATATATGGAACAACTACTTATTTTAGTTTAACTGTATTTTTGTTTTATTCATTTGTCACAGTATTCACAACACATTAAATAAAATTTTAAATTTTAGTAAATGGTAAATATGTTCTTTCTTTAGCTATACAAATAAAATGTGGGGTAAAGAACAATCGTATCAGAGTAGTGATCCTAAGGGTGTCAGCGACCAAGAAGGCACTTGAGGGAAGTGCAGAGGCTCAGTGGGAGTCCATTTTCTAGAGAAAGAAAGGGGTAGGACAGGACAAGTAGAGGAACAAGGATGCACCCAAGCCTATGAATGTACAAAACATTGCTCAGTTTAAAATAAAAATGTTAGTGGCTTAGGAATGGCTGCCTTAATGATGGGATTTAATCAGTAACTGAAATTCAGAGTTTAGAGATAGATAGGTAAATAGGTAGAGATCGAGATATATCAGATTATAATTATCTACTACCTTGTATACTATGAACCTTATTTTCATGTAATTAGAAGTTCCTCTAAGTTAGGAAAGGAATATAATCATTACAAATTTTTACCAACATGGATTAGAAGTAGATAATGATAGATACTGAGGTAATGAGGTCATAGAGATTAATACTACAACGATGCATTTGCTGAGACTTTGGCATGTGAAATAGTGTGTGGCCCATGGAAGTAAGTAACAACTTAAAGAATAAAGATAGAAATCAACAATCAGAGGCTTTAGATTTTATTAGGTGCAAGATGAATCAACAGTTCTCAATGAGATCATTTCTATATGCTATCAACAATGATTGGTAAGACAGTGATACTATCTACAGTGGAATGAAATACCACAAATCTACGAGAATATATAATGCAAGACTTGTAAGACCCTTATATAAGGAAAAAACCAAACATATAAGTTAAGGTGGCAAAGACCCAAAGAGATGCAGACAGTGTGTTCATGGTGTGGAGACAGTAATTGAAACCATGTCAATTTTTAGTAGGTTGATTTATTGATTCAATAAAATAATAAAAAAAATGTCAACATTTCAAAGGAATTGATAATTGGATTTAAAATTATTCTATATAATTTTTTTAGGAATCATGCTATTGTATGTAAAAAATCATTGTAGAGCAATAATAATTAAACATTTCTATTAAGTCAAGATGAGACAAATAGACCAGAATCCAGAAGTAGGTCACAGATGCTAAACCACGTTGTCAACAATCATTACAAAAATGATAGAAAAATAATGATATTTTCAAAATATCAAATGTGATAAATTAAAAATAACTTTTGATTCTTGCCCCTGTACTATGTAAAAAGATTAGGCACAAAAGGTTAAGTACACAGAAGATATAGAGAAATATCTACATGAAGTTAACCCAGTCAATCAGTTCTTTATAAGCTTTAAAAGCTTTAACCATGTACACAAAAAACTCATACACTGGGTTACATTGATATAAAAACCTTATATTCATCAAAAGAGTAAAAGAAATATCTACCTAGTGACAAAGATAGTAACAATATACAGTATATAGAGTTCACAAAGTATATAAAGCTACAGAGGTAACAGCAGTTGCTGGGGAGGATGTGGAGAAAGATGAACACTCATCCACTGCTGGTGGCATTGCAAGCTGGTACAACCACTCTGGAAATCAGTTTTGTGGTTCCTCAGAAAATTGCACACAGTACTACCTGAGCACCCAGCTATACCACTCCTGGGCATATACCCAGAGGGTGCTCCAACATGTAATAAGAACACATGCTTCACTATGTTCATAGCTGCCTTATTTATAATAGCCAGGACTGGAAAGAACCCAGATGTCCCTCAACAGAGTAATGGATACAGAAAATGTGGTACACTTATGCAATGGAATACTACTTAGCTATTAAAATCAATGAATTTATGAAATTCTTAAGCAAATGGATGGATCTAGAAAATATCATTCTGAGTGAGGTCATCCAAAGTGAATACACATGGTATGCACTCAATAAGTGGATATTAGCCCAGAAGCTCAGAATACCCAAGATACAATTCACAGACCACATGAAGCTCAAGAAGAAGGAAGACCAAAGTGTGGATACTTTCTTTGGGCCTTCAGGGGAACAAAATACCCATGGGAGGAGATACAGAGAAAAGATGTGTAGCAGAGACTGAAGGAAATGCCATCCAGAGGTTGCCTCACCTGGGATTCCATCCCATATACAGTTACCAAACCCAGACATTATTGTAGATGGCAAGAAGTGCTTGCTGACAGGAGCCTGATATAGCTGTCTCCTGAGAGGATCTGCCAGTGCCTGACAAATAAAGAGGTGGATCGTCTCAACCAACCGTTGGACTGAGCACAGGGTCCCCAATGTTGGAGCTAGAGAAAGGACCCAAGGAGCTGAAGAGGTTTGCAGCCCCATTGAGGAACAACAATATGAACCAACCAGTATTCCCAGAGCTCCCAGGGACTAAACCACCAACCAAAGAGTACACATGGAAGGACCCATGGCTCCAGCAGAGGATGGCCTTGTCAGACATCAATGGGATGAGAGACCCTTGGTCCTATGTACGGGAATGCCAGTTACAGGGAAGCAGGAATTGGTGGATAGGTGAGCAGAGGGAGAGGTATGGGTTAGGGGGTTTTCAGAGGGGGAATGAGGAAAGGGTATAACATTTAAAATGCAAATAAAGAAAATATCTAATAAAAATTAAAATAAAAAAGTATCCAAAAGCTAAAATGCACCTAATGCTTGCCAGTAAAGATAAGAAGCAGAAAAATAAAAACATATCCATTATAGGAACACATACCTAAAGTGCCAGATTTATCCATTAAAAGATCTTCAACCCAGTTAATTATCGGGAACTTGGAAAATTGAAATAAAATTTTTGTCATAGCATAGAAACTAAAAGAACTAAGGTGACCAGTATCTGGAACAATGGGGATTCTCAAGCACTGCTGTGGAGCATGTCATTTACTCAAAATACTACTGGAAATACGAATATTATGAGTGCTTTTTCTGCATGTATGTATGTGCACTGTGTCCATGCTTGGTACCTGCAGCAATCAGAAGAGGTCATCAGATTCGTGGAACTGGAGCTCCTGATGGCTGTAAGCTGCCATGTGTGTGCTGGGAACTGAACTTGGGTCCTCTGCAAGAGCAGCAAGCACTCTTAACCATGGAACAATCTCTCCAGTCCCCACAACAAAACACTTCCTTTAAAAGAAGGATAAATCAGTAATGTAAACGCTAATTTTTCAGGAATTACAGGTATATATAAGTATAAAAAGAATTTGTCATGGAAGGTGTTGTATAACTGAAATATTGCCTGCACTTTATGTAAAATTTTCACCCCCAAGTTGTTAATAAGAAATATTTCTAGGATGTTAAAAATAAAGTCTTCCATTGGACAGTAGAGAACACCTTTCCTGTGTCAAGTCTTTGATTAGGGACTTGCCTAGTCAGTTGTGCCCTTACCTCCACATTTCTGAAGAGCTCTTCTTAAGCAACAAGCTAAGATTCTTCAGTGAACTCAGAAAGATAAAGTTGGAGTGGAAAGTTACCTCCACAGGTTCTCTCAGATGTCACAGTGACTGATGGCTACACTCTGGACTGAACGTGTATAGAAGAACACACAAGATGACCCTGTGAAATGACAATCAACAGAAAATAACCACAAGATGGGCGTGGTGGTGCACGCCTTTAATCCCAGCACGGGGGGGGGGGGGGGCAAAGGCAGGCGGATTTCTAAGTTTAAGGCCAGCCTGGTCTACAGAGTGAGTTCCAGGATAGCCAGGACTGTACAGAGAAACCCTGTCTCAAAAAACCAAAATAAATAAATAACTAAATAAATAACCACAAGACTTTGACTCAGTATGGAAGCCACTCTCTGAAAATGCTTAATGTTTCAGTCTCACTTTGTCATATACACTCAGAAAATATAAACCAAACAATTCCAGGAATAAATTATTTCTACATCTTAACTTCTTTATACTATATTCGTATGGTTGTTTTGTTTTAATGCTGTCTATTGTTATTAGTCTCTCACTGTGTCTAATTCATAAATCAAATGTTGTTATAGGCCTGCATGTGTGTATTCATATGATAAAATATGTACTCACGGATTCAGACCACCTGTGAGCATCTTAAAACTTCACTCTCTGGTGTTAGGGGACCATTATACAACCATCAGAAAGAGTATGAACTGAAGCCAGGACAAGTTCTGCAGAGGGTATGCTCACAAGGGTGAGGACTCTTTGAAGTAATCTTCCTTTTCCATGAATTTGCAAACCACAGATAATTTATAACAAGAGTTCCTGAATGTAAAGGAGAGCAAGGACAGGTACAGTGGAGAGACTGGAGAGAGGAAAGGGAACAGAAAAAAATGCAATTAAAACATCCAAAATGAAATAAAAATATTTTTGGGTCTTTGCTTTTTAGGATTTGTTCTATTGATATGTATTTCATGTGTCATGTAATTACCACTGCAAAGTGGATTATTCACTGGTTTTTTTGGGATATTCACAGATTTGTACAATCATTATCACTGTCTAATTTAGAAGACTTTATCTCTCCAAAGAAACAATATACTTTTGGGGGATAGGGGGCTATTTGTAATTTGATGCTAATTCTGTTCTGCTGGGAGGGGTCAGGAGCAGAGTCAGCACTCAGGTGATTTCCTGTCAACCTTCTTCCCAGGTTGGGCAGAGGAAGGGAAGATGGAGCTAAAAGTTGGGAGAGAGAAGAAGGAGGTGTGGGAGAGAGAGAGAATGATAGAGGATGAGGTGGAAGGACAGCAGAGCAGAAACACCTGACCTGGAGAAAACGCAAGTTATAAGGGCTCTCTCTTTATTTTTATTAGATATTTTCTTCATTTACATTTCAAATGCTATCCCAAAAGTCCCCTATACCCTCCCCTCCAAACCCTGCTCCCATACCAACCCACTCCCACTTCTTGACCCTGGTGTTCCCCTGTACTGGGGCATATAAAGTTTGCAAGACCAAGGGGCCTCTCTTTCCAATGATGGCTGACTACATCTTCTGCTACATATGCAGCTAGAGACACGAGCTCTGGGGGTATTGATTAGTTCATATTGCTGTTCTACCTATAGGGTTGCTGCCCCCTTCAGCTCCTTGGGTACTTTCTCTGGCTCCTCCATTGGGGGCCCTGTGTTCCATCCAATAGATAACTGGGAGCATCCACTTCTGTATTTGCCAGGCACTGGCATAGCCTCACACGAGACAGCTATATCAGACGGGGAATATATTAGGGTAGTGGTAGATCTGCCCAATCTAGGCGCACAGCATGTATTCATATTAATTGAATTGTGTTTTCATTGCTGGGGCATATTTGGGTTGCAGATTTACTGCAGCATATACCCATTACCAGTTTATTCTATATTTTTTCAACTGTAGTATGAGATAAGAACTAATCTCACCAAACTTTTATTCTGTGCCTACAGATTCTATAATCTAGTGGTTTTTAACAAAATGTATTAAACAATATTAATCTTGTATGACAGTAAATATTTAATCCAGCACCGTGTTTTCAAGGCTTATCCACATTTTAGCATATATTTATGCTTTATTTTTGTCATTACAGAAATCCCACACTTTATTATTCATCTGTGTGTTGATGGCCACTTGGATAATGTTATTAATATTTTCTTTGTTGTATTCTTTCTTTTTAAAATTTTATTTAATCTTGTTTTTTACACTCCAGATTTTATCCCCCTCCAGGTTTACCCTCTGACTGTTCCACATCTCATACCTTCTCCCCCGCCCCCTGTCTCCATGAGGATGCCCCCCCAACCCACACCTCATCAGACCTCCCCACTCCCTGGGGCCTCCAGTCTCTTTAGGGTTACGTGTATCTTCTCTGACTGAGCCCAGACCGGGCATTCCTTTGCTTTATATGTGTTGGGGGCCTCATATCAGCTGGTTATTAATGTTTATGCTCAAGTTTTTGTGTTTTTCACTTATTGACTGTGTGTATGTGTGGATGTTGGTTGGAACACATGCCATAGCATGCGTAGATTGTTCAGAGGGCAACTTTCAAAGTTGTTTCTCTCCATCCACCATGTGCAAACAGACGATCAAAATCAAAGGTAAGATGCCAGCAAGTACTTTTACTCAAAGAGACATCTCACAGGATCAAGTGTTTTCATCTTTACCCCTCTGGAGTTGCATATTTTGGATTCTATAGTATTGTCCTGTATTGGACATTTTTAGAAATTGCCAAATAGTCTTCCAAAATGACAAAATCATTTTATTTTACTACTATGAAAACTAATTTCTCATTCTGCTGGGATGGACAAGGCAAAAGCCCTTATATAGGGGTAGGACAAGGCAATTCAATAGGAATAAAATCCCAAGAGGAAAGCAAAGAGTCAGAGAAACACCCATTACCACTGTTGGGAGTCCCACAAAAAATAAGACGCTAACAGCTATAATGTACATGTCAAGGACCTGCAGTAGACCCATTCAGGTCCCAGGCTTCTTGCTTCAGTTTCTGTGAGCCCTTATGAGTGCTGATTACTTGACTCAGTGGGCCAAATTCTCCTGGTTTTCTTTGGATAGTACAATATTTCTGAAGAGCAGTGGAAGGAGTGTGGGTCTGGAGAAGAGAGGAGGTGGGTAGGCTTGCTGAGTGGGCTAGAGGGAGGGGAAACTGGTCAGTATGAAAGAAGAATCATTTTTCAATAAAAGAAACAGAGAATGTAGGTGAAAATCTTATATTTTAAAAAGATATATATTTAAAATACATAAGGAATTCTTATGGTTTAACAAATAGTGAGGAAAGTTTGGGAAATGAGCATAGAATTTGACTGTTTTTTCTAAAAACGATCAACAGCACAGGAAAAGAAAGATTTTTTTTTTTTTTTTTGGTTTTTCGAGACAGGGTTTCTCTGTGTAGCCCTGGTTGTCCTGGAACTCACTTTGTAGACCAGGCTGGCCTCGAACTCAGAAATCCTCCTGCTTCTGCCTCCCGAGTGCTGGGAAAAGAATTTTAATGACGTTGGTATCCGGAATATATAAAAAGGTACCCCATTGTTATTTTCATTTCAGTTTCCATCTCCTTTAATAGGGTGCCATGAAACCCACATGGTGAGTAGAGCCATGACAGGGACAGAGCCTTAAGCTTTTTGACTAAAGAATGAGGCGGATGCTCACAGCCAACCATTGGACTGAGCACCGGGTCCTCAATGGAGGAGTTCGAGAAAGGACTGAAGGAACTGAAGGGGTTTGCAACTCCATAGGAAGAAAAATAACAACCAACCAGACCCCCAGAGCTCCCAGGGACTAAACCACCAACCAAGGAGTACACGTGGAGGGACCATGGCTCTGCCCGCATTTGTAGCAGAGCATGGCCTTTTTGGTCATCAGTGGGAGGAGAAGCCCTTGGTTCTGTGAAGGCTCAATGCCTCAGTGTAGAACGCAAGGGAGATGGGAATGGGTGGGGTGAGAGGGTGGGGGCTTCATAGAAGCAGAAGCAGGGGGAGGGGGGATAGGAAATGGGGTTTCCAGGGGGGAAACCAGGAAAGGGAATAGCATTTGAATGTAAATAAAGGGGAAAAAAACCCCTGAAATCTGAGGCTCCAGCACTCAGAATGCTGAGGAGTCAGGGAAATTCCCTAAAGAAGGTGGCAATTGGTTTCCTAAACTCTGCTTACTCCATCATTTTGGTCTCTGAACACTTGGAGGTCTTGTGCTATGCAGGTGCACTGAATTTAAAGAGATATAAACAGAAAGGCCCTACTGCTCAAAATCAGAGTTGTCAATTCAAGATGTGTCAAAAGTGTTATCAGTAAAAACAAAGGAAATAAAGCATACCAATGAACAATAACATAACTCACGATAGCCCAAATCCAACATTTGCAATTACTCTCTGTAAAAAACCCCACATATATCTTTCTAAATATCCACTTACTTGGGACTGGAGAGATGATTCAGTCGTTATGAGGGCTAGCTGCTCTTACAGAAGACCTGAGTTTGATTCCCAGGCCCCACATGATAATTCACAACCGTCTGTAACTCTAGTTGGATTGGATATGATGCCCTCTTCTAGACTCTGCAGGCACCAAACACATATGTGGTCCACTGACACATATACAGGCAAACACATCTTCAAAATTGTAAATTGAAAATAAAAAGTTTAATTACTTGACAGTCCAAATTCATATTTAGAAAAATCACAGCTTTAAGCAAAAGGAAGGTAAGTCATATATATCCTAGAAATGAAGCCAATTTTCAAGCAGTCAGACAAGAATTTAAAAATGATTCTGCTAGCTATAATTACCCAAGTAAAGATCAAAGATGCTTATGAAAATAAAGGTTTCATAAATGAAAATTTTAGTATCAAAGAAAATTCATTTTCTAAAATTAAAAAGTTCTCTGAATAGATGTGCTTGCTAAAAGCACAAGCAAGATGAAAGAATGAATTAATTTTGGAAAATACAAAGGAAATTCTCCAAGGTGTGAAACTTGGAGAATTTGAAAGCAATAATTTGAAAAGAAAATGTAAGTGAATAGGTTAAAAGATCTATTTCTAAAGTTTGCAAAGCAAAGCATAGGCAAGAAGGGACATCAAGCTAGTAATATATTTTTCTTTTGTTATTGTGTGTGTGTGCTGATGTGTAAGTGTGCCTCTGTCTTTCTCTGTAAGAAAGTGTGAGTGTGTGTATGTGTGAGTGTATGTGTCTCTCTGTGTGATTGTGTCTCTGAGTGTGTTTATATGTCTCTCTCTCTTTGTGTGAGCATATGTATGTGAATTTGTTATATGTTCAGCACTTGTTAGATACTTGATTTTTAAAAGTTCTGCTTTTTAAGATAGGAAAAAATGGAGAAACACTTTTAGATGAGCAAAATTGGTAACAGACTAGATTTTTAAGCACTTCAAATATCTTTCTATAGATAAGCAGATGTGAAATTTGTGGATTATATACACACAGTGTGACATTGTGCAGTCAAATATGTTTATTTTCATACTACAAATAAAGGAAACATAAGGCATCCTATAAATTTTATAGGCTAAGTCTCCTGAAACAAACACTATAAGATTTGAATCACCTGAGGTAACTAGAGAGGTGAAACTTACAAAGACAAGAAGTATAATGACTGTTACAATGGGATAGGAGACATGGGTATGGAGTTTGGATTTTTCAAGATGAAAAAGGTTTTGAGATGGATTGAGGTGATGGTTGATGACACTGGATTTGCTTAATACCATGAGAATGTACACTTGAACGTGATCAACATGTTATGTTTCATGATTATTCTGCTATAATTAAAATATAATAAAAAACACATGCTCAGCATTATACATGTCCTACGTAATCTGCATAATTTACTGTCGGATTATACTTTGGTCAGATGCATTTTTGGCATTTGAAGGAGAGAAAAATGAGAGAGAAAATATGTTAAAATTAAAACTCAAATTGATAAAACTATGAGACCTGAAGACAAAAGATATGAGAAGAAAATTTAAAAAAATGAAGCACAGGCTGTACAGGTAAAATGCATAACAATCAGACTGTTAAATTAAAAAATAAAGAGCAAATATAATAAGCTGCAAGTAAACATCATGTATAACATAAGGGAAAACAAATACATAACTTTTTATCTGAAATCATGAAGACTGGAATAATCCAGTTAAAATGGTTACACAAAGAAAATTGTCAATACAAACTTCTATATCTGCGTTCATCACTCAAGAATGAAGGGAAAGTACATTTCTAGTTACAAGAAAATGAGTGTTATAGATCAGCAGTATAAGGAACACTCAAGAAAATTCCTCAAGATAACACAAAAGAATATTGGAATGACATGAATTTATCTTTTCTTTCTTTTTGCCATCTCCCTACTTTTTTTGTAAAATATGGAATCCTTTAGAACATCTTAAAGTAATGTAAGGTTTATAATGCATGTAGACATAATGAACAATTGCACCATAGACGTCCCATATGCTTGTTAGAATTCCATGACATGAATACTAACTCAGGAATGATTAAAGTAGACATATCGTAATTTGAGGAAGCAAACACTAAGAATAAAAATAAATAAATAATAAAAATTATAATTTGAAAGGAATTGAATGCAAGAAAAGCAAAGAACTTATAGTCAAAAGTATAACATGAGACAAATAGGGCATTATTAAGAACTTGAAGGCCTGAGGCCTGACAAGCCCTGAAGATTTTACAATAATAAGTCCAGGCATGTCCAGGAGAGCCCCTTGTTTGGACATTCCTGAGGATGGGTAGCCCCAAGGATAGACATAAACACAGAAACTCTTTTGGGTTATTTTTTTGATTTACTCGTTGGCCATCTGGTGGCCTGTGTCTCGCTGACTCTCCCTGGAATTTTTGATGCTACAACCTGCATGTATTATTCTACTGACTTGTAATCAAGCCAATTATGTGAAGCTGTGCCAAGTTCCCCCAAAATTCCCCCAACCCCCTACCCTTTCCCTATAAAACCCCCTAGCTTTTGGGTTTCAGGGTCGATTCCTTTGTCTCCTGTGTGAGATGGGTAACGGCCCCGGGCCCCGCCACTAAACTGCCTCATGCTTTTACAACAAGAAGGCTTCTCGTGTTTTTTTGGGATTCCCTGACTTCCCTGGCGTGGGTCCAACAAATTCAAAGACAACAAATAATTCAAAGGTAATTCTAAGAGCTATGTATAAAAATATATATACACACATATACATACATTGTTCACTTTAAATATATATTTAAGTGTATATATTATAAAGTATACACACACACACACACACACACACACACACACACACACACACACACACGCACGAGTTAGGTCTGATTTTATCTCCTGGCCCCATGCTCCCAGAAATAGTCTTCAGATTCAAAACATATTTACATACTCCTTGGCCATATAGCTATATTCTTCTCTGACTAGATCTAACTTAGAACATCCCATTTATTTTAAACCAAATTAAGCCATATGACTGGTTACCTATGCTCAAGTACCATGCATTTGGCTCCTCATGTCATCCCAGACAGATCTTCCCACACCTTACTCTTTTCCCAGAATTCTTTCTGCCTCCTGGATGTCCCACCTCCTATTTCCTGCTTAAGCTATATGCCATAGGCTTTTAAATTGACAGGTGATGCATCCATTCAGCACATAAGGCATCTCTACAAACAAAAGCAGAGAGGAGGAAAAAGCATAAATGAAAGAAACAGCCAACAAAACAGCCAAGATCCCCCCACATTGCTTGATTTTGCTTCTGAAATATCAAGCTTACCATATTATAGAAAGCGAAGCCAGAATGAATGACTAACTACATCCAGCATAGGTTTCTCTGAGTACAAGAGCTTGCTGTCCATATGTGTGACCCAGGTAGCACGGCTTTTGTACAATGTTAGGGGAGGATCTTTTCTGCTGGTCTTCGTGAACCATTAGCCGAGTTCAGTCTCTTTAGGTATAGCGCTGAGGTTCACATTTCCTTGCCTTTTATCTCATGACATCATTTTCTTGGTTTCTGCCCCCAATCTCTAACTGTAAGGAGTCCCAGTTGCCCACTCTCCTGTTAATCTCTCCTCAATCTTATACTTTTTCATCCACTGTTTATAGCTAGAGAGACTAATGTAATGGATAAATCTAATCTGAATAATGCAGTGACCTCTCATTTCAAAGATCAAAGACATCCTCACTTTTTTTTTAGGCTTTTAAAGGACCCTGTGGAAAGAAACATTTATTATTTTATTATTTATCTTTTCTTTATTTTTTAAATGGGATATTTTATTTATTTACATTTCAAATGTTATCCCCTTTCCCAGTTTCCCCTCTGCAAACTCCCTATCCCATCCCCCTTACCCTGTTTCTATGAGGGTGCTCCCCACCCACCTACCCATTCCTGCCTCAGTGACCTACCATTCCTTTACACTGGGGCATCAAGCCTTTATAGGACCAAGGGCCTCCCCTCCCACTGATGCCAGATAAGGCTCCTTCAGCTCCTTCGGTCCTTTCCCTAACTCCTTCACTGGGGTCCATGTGCTCAGTCTGATGGTTGCCTGAGAGCCTCAGCATCTGGATTGGTCAGGACTGGCACAGCTTCTCAGGGACAGCTGTATCAAGTTCCTGTGAGCAAACACTTCTTGGCATCCAAAATAGTGTCTGAGTTTGGTGTCTGCCTGTGGGATGGATCACCAGATGGGGCAGTCTCTGGATGGCTCTCCTCTTTGTCTTTCTTTTAGATAGGAGCAATTCTGGGATAAAATTTTGGAGATGAGTGAGTAGCCCCATCGCTCAACCAAGAGTTAATGCCTAACCTCTGGATATGGTCTCAACAGGTTCTCCTCCTTTGTTGGGTATTTCATCTAATGTCATCCCCATGGGGTTCAGGGAAGCTCTTGCTTTCCTGGCATCTGGGACTTTCTGGCTGCTACCACCAGTTTCCCATCACTCATTGCTACACACCTTTGTCAATTTCCTGACCCTCTGTACATCTCTATTTCCTCCAATACCACATTTTTTCTCTCTTCCTCCCTTCTCTTCCTCCAAAGTCCCTCCTACCCTCTACTTCCCTTGATTATTTTGTTCCCTTCTAAGTAGGACTGAAGCATCCACTCCTTGGTCTTCCTTCCTCTTAAGCTTCATGTGGTCTGTGATTTGTATCATGGGTATTCCACATTCTGCCTAATATCCACTTATCAGTGAGTACACACCATGTAATTAAGTGACTTCACTCAGGATGATATTTTCTAGTTCCTTCCATTTGCCTGTGACTTTCACAAAGTCATTGTTTTTAATTGCTGAGTAGCATTTCACTGTGTAAGTGTATGACATTTTCTGTATCCATTTTTCTGTTGAGGGACATCTGGGTTCTTTCCAGCTTCTGGCTACTATCAATATTGCTGCTATGAACATAGTTGAGCATGTGTCCTTATTACATGTTGGAGCATCTTCTGGGGATGTGCCCATGAGTGGTATAGCTGGGTCCTCAGATAGTACTATGTCCAATTTTCTGAAAACCACCAGACTGATTTCCAGAGTGGTTGTACCAGCTTGCAATCCCACCAGGAATGGAGGAGTGTTCCTCTTTCTCCACATCCTCTCCAGCATCACCTGAGTTTTTCATCTTAGCCATTCTGGCTGGTGTGAGGTGGAATCTAAGGGTTGTTTTGATTTACATTTCCCTGATAACTAAGGATGTTAAACACTTCCTTAGATGCTTCTCTACCTTTTGAGTTTCTTCAGTAGAGAATTTGCTATTTAGTTCCATACTCCATTTTTAATAGGGTTATTTGGTTCTCTGGAGTCTAACTTGTTGGAGTTCGTTGTATATGATGGATATTAGCCCTCTATGGATGTAGGATTGCAAAAGGTCTTATCCCAATCTGTTGGTGGCCTTTTTGTCTTATTGACAGTGTCCTTTGCCTTACAGAAGCTTTGCAATTTTATGAGGTCCCATTTGTCAATTTTTTTTTTCCATTTGTCGATTCTTGATCTTAAAGCATAATCCATTGCTGTTCTGTTCAGGAGAATTTACGCTGTGCCCATGTGTTTGAGGATCTTCCCCACTTTCTCTTCATTAGTTTCAGTGTATCTGGTTTCATGTGGAGACTCTCGATCCACTTGGACTTGAGCCTTGTACAGGAGATAAGAATGGATAAATTTGCATTCTCTACATGTTGACTGCCACTTTCTTCAGAGACTTGAAGTTCTTATCATACAGATCTTTCACTTCCTTAGTTAGTCACACCAAGGTATTTTATATTATTTGTGACTATTGTGAAGGGTGTTGTTTCCCTAATTTCTTTCTCATCCTGTCTAT
>NC_034601.1:45806684-45843964 GCF_900095145.1 Mus pahari | reverse complement strand
TGATGAATGATCATGTTGATGTGTTCTTGGATTCATTTTTTCAAGAATTTTATTGAGTATTTTTACATTGATATTCATAAGGGACATTGTTCTGAAGTTCTTTTTCTTTGTTGGGTCTTCGTGTGGTTTTGGTATCAGCATAACTGTGGCTTCTTAGAACCAATTGAATAGTGTTCCTTCTGTTTCTATTTTGTGGAATAGTTTGAAGAGAATTGGTATTAGGTCTTCTTAGAAGGTCTGATAGAATTCTGTACTAAACCCCTCTGGTTCTATTTTTTTTTTTTTTTTGAGACTTTTATTGACTGCTTCTATTTATTTAGGGGTTATGGGACTGTTTAGATGGTTTATCTGATCCGAATTTAACTTTGGTACCTGGTATCTGTTTTGAAATTGTGCATTTCATCTAGATTTTCCAGTTTTGTTTCATATATGCCTTTGTAGTAGAATCTGATTTTTTGAATTACCTCCATTTTTGTTATGTCTCCCTTTTCATTTTTTTTTTTTTTTTTTTTTTAAACTTGGATACTGTTTCTGTGCCCTCTGGTTAGTATGGTTAAGGGTTTATCCATCTTGTTGATTTTCTCAAAGTACGAGATCCTGGTTTTGTTGATTCTTTAAACAGTTCTTTTTGTTTCTCCTGAAACAAATTTCAGTCCTGAATTTGATTATTTCCTGCCTTCACTCTTCTTGGTTTTATTTGCTCCTTTTTGTTCTAGAGCTTTCAGGTGTGCTCTTAAGCTGCTAGTATATGCTTTCTCCAGTTTCTTTTTGGAGACACTCAGAGTTTCCCCCTTAGCACTGCTTTCATTGTGCCCCATAAGTTTGGGTATGTTGTGCTTTCATTTTCATTAAATTCTAAAAAGTCTTTTTTTAAATTTTTTTTTTATTTCTTTCTTGACCAAGTTTATATTGAGTAGAGCATTGTTTAGCTCCCATGTGTTTGTGGGCTTTCTGTAGTTTTTGTTGAAGATCAGCCTTGTTCGTGGTAATCTAATAATATGCATGGAGTCATTTCAGTCTTCGTGTATGTTGAGGCCTGGTGGAGAAGGTACAATGAGGTGCTGAGAAGAAGGTATATTCCTTTGTTTTAGGGTGAAATGTTTTATGTGTGTGTGTGTGTGTGTGTGTGTGTGTGTATGTGCATGTGTATGTGTGTGTGTGTGTGTGTGTGTGTGTGTGTGTTAAATCCATTTGATTTATAATTTCTATTAGTTTCACTGTATTTCTATTTAGCTTCTGTTTCCATGACCTGAACATTGGTGTATAGATGTTCAGATTCCAGAATTCTTCTTGATAGATTTTTCCTTTGATGAGTATGATGTGTCCTTCCTTATTTTTTGATAACTTTTGGTTGAAAATTGATTTTATGTGATATTAGAATGGCTATTTCAGCTTGTTTCTTGGGACCATTTGTTTGGGAAATTGTTTTCTAGCCTTTTACTCTGAGGTAGTATCTGTCTTTGTCACAGAGGTATGTTTCCAGTATGCAGAAAAATGCTGGGTCCTGTTTATGTGTCCACTCTGTTAGTCTATGTCTTTTTATTGTGGAATTGAGTCCATTGATGTTAAGAGATAGTAAGGAATAGTGATGGTTGCTTCCTGTTATTTTTGTTAGATGCAGAATTATGGTTGTGTGCCTACCTTCTTTTGGGATGGTTGAAAGAAGATCACTTTCTTGCCTTTTCTAGGGTGTAGTTTCCCTCCTTGTGTTGCAGTTTTCTATCTATTATCCTTTGTAGGGCTGGATTTGTGGAAAGATATTGTGTAAATTTGGTTTTGCCATGGAATATCTTGGTTTCTCCATTTATGGTAATTGAGAGTTTTACTGGGTACAGTAGCTGGGCTGGCTTTTGCTTTCTCTTAGGTTCTGTATGGCATCTGCCCAGGACCTTCTAACTTTCATTGCTCTGGTGAGAAATCTGGTATAATTCTCATAGGCCTGCCTTTATATGTTACTTGACTTTTGTCTGTTACTGCTTTCAATATTCTTTCTTTGTTTTGTGCATTTGGTGTTTTAACTATTATGTCACAGGAAGAATTTCCTTCTGGTCCAATGTATTTGGAGTTGTGTAGGTCTCTTATATGCTTATGGGCATCTTTTCTTTAGGTTAGGGAAGTTTTTTCTATAATTTTGTTGAAGATATTTACTGGCCCTTTAAGTTGGGAATCTTTGCTCTCTTCTATACCTATTTTCCTTAGGTTTGGTCTTCTCATTGTGTCCTGGATTTCCTGGATGTTTGGAGTTAAGATATTTTTGCATTTTGCATTTTCTTTGACTGTTATGTCAATGTTTTCCATGGTTTCTTTAGCACCTGAGATTCTCTTTTCTATTTCTTGTATTTTGTGGTGATTCTTCATCTATGACTTCTGATCTCTTTCCTAGGTTTTCTATCTCCAGTGTTGTATCCCTTTGTGGTTTCTTTATTGTTTCTATTTCTACTTTTGGATACTGGATGGTTTTGTTCAATTCTTTCACCTGTTTGGTTGTGTTTTCCTGTGATTCTTATAGGGATATTTTGTTGTTGTTGTTGTTGTTTCCTCCTTAAGGGCTTCTACCTCTTTACCTGTATTCTTCTGTGTTTCTTAAGGGAGTTATTTATGTTCTTCATAAAGTCCTCTGTTATCATCATGAGACATGATTTGTTAAATGAGAGTCTTGTTTTTCTGTTGCGTTGGGGTATCCAGGGCTTGCTGTGTCTGGAGAAATGGGTTTTGATGATGCCAAGTAGCCTTGGTTTCTGTTGCTCATGTTCTTGCCCTTGCCTCTGGCCATCTGGCTATCTCTAGTGTAAGCTGTCTCCTAACTCTGGCTTGTCCCTCCTGAAAGCCTATGTGTCAGTACTTCTGGGATACCAATTCAATCTGGGAGGAATTTGGGTATGGAGAACTGTGGCACAGGAACAGCTCTGGGGCGCAGGTGAAAGCTGGAAGGATCCTGTTCCCAGCAGTCCTTTGGTTCCAGTGTCCTGAGGGCTCTGGACAGATCCTTCTTAGGCCAGGCCTTTGAGCAAAAGTGGTAGTCTCACCTGTGCTCTCAGGTTTGGCAGCACTCCTGGGAGACCTGTTCTCTCCTGGCAGGACCTGGGTATGGAGAGCTGTGGCACAGGGTCAGCTCCAGGTACATCACCTCCTCACATCTTTAAACTCTACTTTCCATTCACAATAACAAAACAGTGATGTTGAGGATTACATGTGGAAATCTTTTGAAGATATTTTGTCTATTTCATTGTCTTCTCTCTCTAGATTTTTATGCCCACTCATGAACAAATCTCACATACTTCATCCCCAAAATCAAATTCTCATCCAAATCTCATAAGCTTGAAGGAAAAAAACCTTATCATCCTAATAATATAAATTTCAAGCAGGAGAGGTTCTTAGAATTACCTACCCTGGAGTACATCTTCACTTCCTCTTCAGAACTTTTCCTCTTCAGTAATGATTAATTGGCTCCCTAAGTGTTATAGTGCAAGAGACATTAGATAATAGCCTTCAAACGTTAGTCTGATAGTGAACTTGCAGGGAAAATGATTCATGATTTTGTATCAAATTAGGCAACTTTCACATAATTGCAGTGTTTGAAATAATTCTCTGCAGAATATATAGGACTTCCTCTCTAAATCTGATATTTTTATAACAAGGGTTCTCTGAATAGTAGGACATAGATGTTGCTGTGTAGATTTAGCAGTGTGTGTTTTCTGATGTATGTCCTGTCCTGTATGTTCCTTTCCTTCTTCCCTTCCCTCTTTCCCTCCCTCCTTTCCTCTGTCCCTCCCCTTCTATATATATCCTCAACTCCTCTCTCTTCTTCCTCTCTATTTATAGTTAATATTCTACTTTTTAGGTTATAATTTGAAGTAATCATTTTCATAATGGTTTCTTTATAATATGTTTCTGTATGATTTTTTTCCATTTCTCTCCCATCCCATGGCACTTACAATGCTTCCTGCCCTGTTTCTTCTTTAAGTATAATTTACAATATTGAAATTCATAACGACATTTTTTCTAGTATATCAGACACTGTAGATATCTTCAGCTCCATTTAGTTTCTCATGATCTCCTTTCTTCCCTCTAGTCCCTTTCTTTTAACAAACACACATCCTTCTACCTCCAAGTCTTATTATATATGTGCATATATGCACATGTATAAAATAGGGGCTCACTAAGGGTTGTTTATATTTTTGAATCTAGCCTATTTCCATTACAGAATGACCTTTTATGTCACCCAATTTTATTCTTCTTTGTGTCTGAAGAAGCAACTACAATATGTATGTATTCCATATTTTCTTTATTAATTCCTTTATCATTAGATAGTTATTCGATATAACTATTGTGAATTGCACTACTATAAACATAAACAAACAGATATCTTTGTCTTAGATTCCTTCTTCCATATTTTGAACATAGTAGTGCTAAATCATATGTCAATTCCATTTTTTTTAAAAAATAGGACAAAAAGGTAAAATGCTCACTCCATGAGGAAGATATACATTTATAAACACAGCTTCAAATTTCTTGTGGCAAATTTCTATACAATTAAAAGGAGAAATTGCTGATTTAACAATATTCGTTAGTTATTTTATCTCTCCTTAGTTAATAAATCTGAACAAGAATTTGATGTCCTTATAGAAAATGTAATCAGAATTACCAGCAAGCTTGACTTGATATTTAGTAGTTCAAAATGTCAATCAACTGTAGAATACACATCATTTTCACATATAGTGGTACTTCAGCAGGAGAGATCACAGTGTGGACCACCAAATGGCTTCAATACCTGTTTAAAATGCCTGTGTAATTTATTTTAATAAAGGGTAATGAAATGTGAGGGAGCTGTCCCATGGGCCAGCCAAAAGGAGAGTTACTCCGTCCCTAGCAAATTTATTATGCCTCCACCAGAAGCAGTGCACTTTTACTTTTTATTGCCAAGGGCTCCAACAGTGAAGGCACCTGAATGTGGAAGACACTGAGTAAACAAAATCAGCAATGTACCTCACCAGTGCTGGGAAGGTTTGAACATATGGAAATGTTCCCTACATAAAAATGGAAACACATATGCTCTTTCACTTTTTTCTTCAATCACTGTTTAGAGATGATAATCCAATATCTCTTTAGCTATCATAAGTAAGACAAATTGACTTCCAACTAGAATCCCTGGAGGAGACTGATTTCCCTTCTCTCATCAGCCTTTAACTGCCTATAGTTCTTCATCTAGGGGTAGAGCCTTGTGGTATTTTTCCTATTCACATTAGCTTGTCAATTTGTATTGTCAATATGCTCTTGATTAGGAGACCATACTTTTAAAATTTCAAGGAAGTTCCTTTCATATAATTAATGAAAAATAGGTGCGCTGATCCTCTGCCTCTTTCAAACATTTTCTTCCCTCTTCTGTGATGTTCCCAGAACCTTAGATATAGCAATTTGTATTGTAGTTGTATTGTGTAGGGCTGGAAACACCATGACCTGTTGTCCTCTTTATTTTAATTTCTTAGCCTTTTTAATTTTATGTGTTAGGTGTTTTGTTTGCGTACATGTCTACGTACTGCACATGTGCTGTGTGAAAGGAGGTTATAAGCTGGCATTAAACTTTCTGGGACTGAGTTTGGAGATTATATTGAGCTCATGTGGACGATGGGGATTGAATCAGGCTCTTCTGTATTGATGAACAATCTCTACAGGACCATTTCCTCTGCAATTTTATAAGCTGTGGATTTCTGTAATCATCTCCATCTGCTACAAAAAGAAGCTTCTTAGAGAATAGTGACACTTACCTTTGAGTGTAAGGATAAGTATTTAGAATGATGTTAGAAATTTTGCTGTTTAAAAACAAGTGGAAGTAGTAGGTTCTCCTCTAGGTTTCATGTTATGGTACCAGGCAAAAACTCCCACTATTTAGTGGGTTTTTAAGTCCAACTGTTCATATGGTGTGTATATCATCCAAACCATTAAAGACTTGGGTAAACTCAGACACCAAACTTGGGAGCTTCTGCGGCCTGCCAGTTAAAGCGGGTGCCCATCCTTTTCCTGCCCTTGAACTGGTCTTACACCACTGGGTTCCCAATTTTTCAGATTTTGGAGTTGAGATAAAACTATACCAATGTCCATCCTAGATTACTCGTTTACTAACTGAGTACCTTAATACGGATGCCTCAGACTTCATAACTATATGAATCAATTTCTTGTAATCACTAATCACTATTTTTTTTTTTTTTGGTTTGTTTTTTCAAGACAGGGTTTCTCTGTATAGTCCTGGCTGTTCTGGAACTCACTTTGTAGACCAAGCTGACCTCGAACTCAGAAATCTGCTTACCTCTGCCTCCAAAGTGCTGGGATTAAAGGTGTGCGCCACCACGCCTAGTGTAATCACTATTCTTTTTTTTTTTTTTTTTTNAATNTTTTTTTTTTTTAAACTTTTTTTTTTTTTTAGATTTATTTATTTATTATATGTAAGAACACTGTAGTTGTCTTCAGACACTCCAGAAGAGGGCATCAGATCTTGTTACGGATGGTTATGAGCCACCATGTGGTTGCTGGGATTTGAACTCCGGACCTTCGGAAGAGCAGTCGGGTGCTCTTACCCACTGAGCCACCTCACCAGCCCCGTAATCACTATTCTTGATAATTCTTTTTTATTCTGTTTATTCTCTACATATTCTCTCTTTCTCTCTCCCTCTCCCTCTCTCTCTCCCTCTCCCTCTCCCTTTCCCTCTCCCTCCCCCCCTCTCTCTGCATCTAGCTATCTGTTATATTTTTGGTTGTTAACCTAGCCTTTAATGCCTGAGCCATCTCTCCAGGCCCCATCTGGCTATCTCTAACTATGTATATATCTGTCATCTATATTACAATTATACCTTATTTTAAGTTTTAAAAAGGTAAAAACTGTGCTTCAATTCTTGTCCTTTGGCTATACCATTTACATGGTTCTTAACACATAGTATAGTCTGAATAGTGTATTAAAAATGAATGAGTAGGTTGTGTAGTCATTTTACTCTGAAAATCCTTAACTTCCATGAACCTACTAAGAATTTTCATATTTCTTGTATATTAGCTTTAATTGTCCTATGGATTAATAAAAGCTCATCAGACATTACTGTTATTTTTACATCACTGAATTCTCCAAGTTATGTATGTGAGGATATACTTGTTTCTATTTGTCAGTTTTAAAAAAATCTTGAGGAAAATAGAATTTTGATGCATGATATTCATGATGAAACAAGACATTCTGTTGGAATCTTGTTTTCCTACTCTTGGTTTAATACAAAAGCAACCAGGAAACAAGTATGGAGTGAATAAAAGACCATCAACAAGGAAGGAATTTCCTTCTATGATTCTATGAAGCTACTTGTTTGGAGTGAGGCAATGATCTTCCCACAGCAATCAAATGCACACAAGGCTATTGATAAGCAATTATAAGGGCTGAGCAGTCTCTGATCATAACATGAACACAGAGAGACACCTTTGCATTAATTGCCATAGGAATAATGAAATAAAATTAGTAAATATTTTGGCATGTAGATAATCTTCAATACTTCTTTGTTGGAGTATGTACACTAAGTGAAAAATTTTAAAGTAGGTCAAGAATAGCAATTTTTCTGCTTTTTCTCTTATTCTTTGTGAAAAAAATCCAAACAACACTTAAAGCCAAATGTCTAAGTTTTGTACACATCAATAGAAACACAAAAAAAGAAATAGAACACAGAGACCATTATTGATCCTCTTTACACAAAAGGAGCTGTTTTCTTTGGTATTGGCTTTTAGAAGTGGTCCCCTCTCCCCCCCCCACACACACACTTTCAATAAAGAAACTAACAATTCATTGTGTATGAGCTGGAGCTGCAAGGAATTATTGAAAAAGAACTTAAAAGAAAGCAGCATTCTACCAGAGAGCAACACATTTCAAGTCAGACTTATCTACTCTCTTGGATTTAGACACATGCATCTTTCACTCCACTCTGTGTTCAATGAATTCCATTGAATGCAAGCTTGCATTGACAGTGCTTTGCACCCACTACATACGTTACTAAAAACCTTTTTTTTTTCCTATAGAAATCTTATGCTGTTCCAATCCCTTTATTCTCTGCATTGTTGCACCACAAACACCCAGTTTAAACTGACACACAATGCCATTTTCGAAAGCCTCTGAAGGGCTATTCATTTGAGTACATGTTGTAGCAAAGAGAACAACCTGGAACCCCCTATGCAAGCATACTGCACTATGTAAACAATGACATTTATAGTCCTTTCAAAACTGATATTTGAGATTCTAAATTTTAAAGTAAATTTGAAAGAAATAGAATTTTTTGTTCTAAAGACTAGTATGACATCAACTTCATATATTTAAAACAATCATTCTTGTAGTTTAAAAAGATACATGTAATATATAATAATCAAAATATACATTTAAAAAAGCTTAGCATTTACAACTACTATTTTCTTTTATTATACACTTCAATAAGAATAGTTTTGTATCCATCTTTCTTCACTTAATGTAGAGCAAATTGAGGAAAGGCAGGCAGGTAGAAAATTATGGTCATATCGCTTACCTTTTGTTCAATTTTGACATCTTTCTTTGCAGTGTACTGTAAGAACATTTATAATTTTCTTAATTATTATAGCTATCACATTCTGCTTAGTATAATTTCTACTGCAATGAATTTTTGTACATTCATTTTTTATATATATTTAAGCAATACAAACTCTGCAATGCAGTGTTCTTTTCTGAACTTTTTCCCTGATTGAATTGAATCACAATCCCAATTTAGTTAATTTTGGAAATGGTGAGGTTAAGGATACAACTCAGTGCTTTAAGAACACTTGCTACTCTCTCAGAGGATCTTGGTTCAATTCCAAGCTAAAAACCATCCACGAACTCCCGTTCTAGGGAATTCGATGATCTCTTTTGACCTCTGTGGGTACCAGGCATGCCCATGGTACACATATGTACATGGAAGTAAAACACACATACACACATATAATAAAACAAACATAAAGCCTTTAAAGACATGGAACATAATTGGTCATAATTACAAGGAGAAAGAGACAAATTTGCTATTAGAGTATTAGTACCACTCTATCAGAAACAGGTGCATCTACCTAGTAGAAAATTATTCAGGACAGATTTAAACAGAACATCCTTTAACTGATATTTAGTAAGCTCTTCAGCAACAATGGGAACACTAGATACAGTCCAGGCCACAAAGAAACCATTGTAAAAATTAAAAAAGACTAGATGTCTTGACCTAGCTCATCTCAAGGCACAGTGGAAATCAATTAACAAAACAATTAAGCTGAAAACCTACACCAGAAATATACAGAAAGGAAATCTTCACCACAGAGATATTAAGCACGAACCAATAAAGACTAAAGAGAAAAACTTGAAAATATTTTTGAATTAAAGGGAAATGGAATACAGTAATTGACATGGGTGGGATGTAGTGAGGGCAGTCTTTAAAGAGCAATCTGCAGCATTCACTGCAGACATCAGAAAGAGGAAAAATCTAAAATGGGTAACCCAAGATGATACTCTAGAAAGGTGAAACTTCAAACAAGACATTAACAGGGAATGTCAACAAAATTTAAAAGATCGATAATCATTTAGCCAAGCTAATTAACAAAAAGAGAAAGGTTATAAATATTAATATACAGGATGAAAGAAAGAACACTGAAAAGTGCACAGATGGTAAAAGTATAATATAGGTGTAATATTAATAACTCCCTATGCACAGGTTTGATAACCCAGATGAAATGGACCAATTATTGGAGTGGCACCATCTGCCAATATTCTGAAAGGCAGAAATAGGCAGTCTATATTTGTTAAAGAAATTAAACCAGTATTTAACAATCTTCCATGGGGGGAGGCAGGTTTTAAGGAATTTGCTGGTGAAATCTTCCAAAGGTATAAGTTAGAAATTGTCCATTTATGTGCCAATAATAACAGAAAAGAGAAGCAGGGAAAATTCCTTGAAATCAATTCTGTTCTCTTACACTAGTACTAAGACATGCAAGGAAATCATGACTAATGTCTATCATGAGCAAAGATGCATGAAAACTCAAAAGAATATTACCAAGTGAAATATAAAAAAATTATAAAATGTATATACAAGATTTATTGGTCTTAAGCTTGCAAGATTGTTTTAACATCTGAAAATTAAGCAGTGTAACTTATAGCACTAACAAATAAATGATTTAAAATTCACAGTCTTATATCAGTGCATGTGGAAATGTGTTCAACAAAAATGTAGCACCAATTCATGATGAACATTCTCAAAAGTCTTGGGAAAGGTAAAAACATACTCAACCTTATAATGGAACTCTTTAACAAGTTGTAATGAAGCATGCATTTATTGGTGAAAATCTCAAAATGTCCTTTTGGCTATCAGCAGCAAAGCATGGATGTTTCAGTCTTTTCAGTATTATACTTGAAATGCTGAATGGAAAGAAAGAAAGAAAGAAAGAAAGAAAGAAAGAAAGAAAGAAAGAAAGAAAGAAAGAAAGAAAGAAAGAAAAGGTAACCTTAGTTCACTCAGAGATACTGAAACAAACAAAACTTAAAAGCTGACTAGATTGTTAGAATTAAAAAGCACCTAACCAATAGAGATGCAGATACTCATAGCCAACCACCAGTCTGAGTATGGGGGGGTGAGATCCCAATGGAGAAGCTAGGGGAAGGAATGGAATGATGCCTCAACATAGGGGGATGCTAAAATAGTAAGGCAAGAGTGGGTGAGTGGGTGGAGGAGCACCCTCATAGAGGCAAAGGGGAGGAGGAATTGGATGGGAAGTTTTGGGAGGGGAAACTGGGAAGGGAGATATCATTTCAAATGTAAATGAATAAAATGATTAATAAATTTAAAAAGAGTTAAGGGAAAGTCTTATTAGTCAGAAAAATAAGCAAACAAACCAACACAAAAAACAAAACAATTTTAATGGAGCTAGAGAGAGAATTTAGTGGTTATGATCAATAGTTGTTCTTGCAGAGGACTTAGGTTCTATTCCCAGCTCTGATATGGTTATGCAAAACCATCTGCAGCTTCAATTCCAGGGCATCTGATGCCCTGTAATGACCATGATGGGCACAAAGCATGACTGTGGTACACTCACATACATGTCAGCAAAACACTTGCACATATAATATTAAAAAATAAAAGTAATTATAGGAACATTATAAAAAATAAGGTAAATATATAAGGGTGTCAACTCAATATACCATAGTCATGAACAAGTGGAATTCCAAATTATAATTGCATTAATATTTATATCAGCATTCCAGAAGTGAAATGTATACATACAAACCCATAAATACTTATATAAGAATTATTTGAGAGGAAACTACATGTAAGAAACAATTACACAATGTTCATATAGTCAATGCTGTCAAGAGATCAATTCTCCAGCTGCTCTGTAGCTTGTGCTATTTGAGTCACAATTCCAGCGAATTGTTATATGGGCAATGGCTAAATGACCAAAGAAGCTTGCAATAAGGTCAAAAGATCCCAATTACTCAACTTCCTGTTGAAATAGAGCAGAGATGGAGAACTGATACTAACTTTCTTTAAAGCCTGTAGGAGAGCTACAGGAATTGAGACAAGGTGACATCTGTTGAAAGACAAACATGTTAACATAACTGAATAGAAACTGGAAGAGCATGCTGCATAACCATACTCACATGGGTATTGACACAGAAGCAAAAGCCACACAGAAAAGCAAAGATTCAACAAATGGTGCCAGTCAATCAGTGTGCAGAAAAAGAAACCTAGGCATAAATTATATATCGTAAATAAATCAAAATGATAAGAGCCCATAAATGAAAATGGAAAACTATAAATTTGTTAGAAGATAACACAGGAGGAAACATTCATGCCTTTCACTGTGGCCACAGTTTCAAGATCTAAAATTAAAAGCATGAAGCCTGAAGGATGGAGCTTTTCAACAATGAAAATATCTACTGAATGAAAACCAAGGGCTGTACCCCAGACATGGAGGCACATGACTGTAATCCTAGTTCTGGGAGGTATAGATAGGAGGACTTCAGGAGTTCCCTGGCCAGCCAATGTAACTACTCACTGCGCTCCACAGTCAGCTGGAGATTACAACAGTACCCAGCCCATTGTCTCAAAAGAATAGAGTGAGGAACAGAGAGGAAGATAACTGATGGTATCTTTGGAGTGCATAGGTTTGCACATGTGCACACACACACATACACACACACACACACACACACACACACGAGAGAGAGAGAGAGAGAGAGAGAGAGAGAGAGAGAGAGAGAGAGAGAGAGCAAGTGAGCAAGAGTAAGAGAGTGGAGAGAAAATTAAAATAATAAAGTAATTATTAAAAAAGCAAAAATTAATAAAATTATAAAGAACAATAAAAATATTTTAAAAATGCAGAGAAAATATATATAAAACTTATTTGATAAATGATTATTGTCCAAAACACATGAAAAAAATATGGGCAAACACTATATGATAATCAAGAAAAGCTTAAACTATGGGGACAATAAGAACACACACACACACACACACACACACACACACACACACACACACACACGAACAGTGTACATGCCATCATCCATTTGTCAAAATCTACAGACTTTACACAGAGCTGATGTCAGAGGAGATGTGACAGCATGCCCACTGAGAACAAATGCGTCCTTCTGGTAAGAGAAGTTGGTTGTGGACAAGTTGTGTCCATGTAGAAGATAAATGAATAGATAAGATCTCTGTATTTTCTGCTTTGTTTCTTGGGGAAACTGAGCTCATTCTAAGACATTAAATTTACTTATTAGAAAATAAATGGTAATTATAGTATTTACCTAGATATGCAGGTGATTAAAACCATTGGGATTTGTGAGACAAAGGCTGAGTTATTACAATACAATGTTACAGATTATAATTTAGAATTAAAAGAAAAACCCAATTACATAAGAAAATACTGACTTAATTTCTTAAGAATTATCTCAGATGGTTTGTTTGTTGTGAGAAAAGGTCTCCTTGTGCAGTCCTGGCTAACCTGGAGCTTGTTCTGAACACCAGACTGGCGTTAGACTCACA
Organism: Mus pahari; assembly: GCF_900095145.1. Lineage (NCBI taxonomy): Eukaryota > Metazoa > Chordata > Mammalia > Rodentia > Muridae > Mus > Mus pahari. The sequence goes on along the minus strand of NC_034601.1, from coordinate 45,830,915 downwards.
GAGATCCATCTGTCTCTGCCTCTCTAAGACTGGTGAATTTGAAAGAGACAAGGAGGGGTAAATGGGAGGGTTTGGAGAGGGGTAGAGAAAAATTATGTAATATTATAATCTCAAAAACACTCAAATAAAAAAAGAATTACCTAAAACAGGTAGACAAAATGGTTTCTGAGAAAAGGTACAACTGACAGTTGTGTAGCAGATTACTCTGAGGTTGAAACATTCCATTATGGAATATAGGTCTCAGAGCAGGAAGTAAACAGCCAATTGTTTCAGGAAGTTCCTAAAACTGAGCAGATTAACTCCATTGTCCATTGTTTTTTGTTTTTTTGTTTTTTTGTTTTTTTTCTCGAGAATATAAACAGTAGAGGCTAATGAGAATCACTCTTATACAGGCCAGGCTGCAGAGAAGATTCTCAGATAAGCCTAACTGACAGTAAGAAGCGAAAGACCAGCAGAACTGCCTCAAAGAAACAGGCTAAATGAGTTGCCTAGAAGTCACTCAGACTGAGTCAGTCACCTCACCTGAAAAGGATACACTCTGGCCTGTTGTGTGCTCTATAGGCTGTACAATATGCTTGAGGTTTCAAGCTCCAGTGACCTGTAACCCATGATGTGGTGGGCATTGGAAATGCATCTGTCTTTGAATCATTTCTACTCCTACAAGTGAACTCTTACTCATGTCTCTACCTACAAGTGTCCCCAATAAAACTCATTGGCTCATTATGCCTGACTTTGGTGCCTCCAATCTTTGGTTAGTTATAAGTTCCCTAGCTGGGATCAATAGGTTCATGTCTTGTGTCTCCCCAGGACCAATCTGTCATACCAACTAAACCTGACAACATGATTTCAATTCTAGAAATCCACGTGGTGAAAAGAAAGAACTACTCATACCAGTTATACCCTTTGATCTCCATACCCACGTAGACATATGGACTATCCCTGACCTAAATAAGTACATGTAAACAGAAGAAAACAAAGAGTTTCCTAAAATGTGAGTTTGGTAGGTGCTGGTAGAAGTTATAACGTTGTCCAAGACAAAAATAAAATAAGATTTTAGTGAACTATTTCTGACTTTTGGAGAAATTGATACTTTCTATTTGAAAAAGTGCTAGTAGAAAAAGATGTCAATGAAACAGTTCGCTGAACTTTAAATTTTGTTTTAGACCTCCCTTAGGCAGCAATCTCAGAAATCTGACATCCTAAGGTTTTTTATTTTTCTTAAATGTATATAGATGCTGAAGGTTTGTAGTGAGCTCTAGTCAGAAGTATTTCAGATAGCTGAAGGGTTAGCCTTATCCCTAAGGTAGATGCCTTTTAAAATCATGTCTGATTTTCCATCCTTCTTTGGTCTGAAATGTGATTGGTTTCCAAAACTGAAAATAAAGACTGGTATTCCTTTATGTCTGAAAGAGATTGCATCTGAGAACCCCCATAGACACCAACATTATGGGTGATGAGTCTCCTATAAAATAGTCTAGTTTCTCAGATAATGTAAGCACATATCTCCACATGCTTTAGGCCATCTGAGGCTGATTTATAGTAGTGAGTACAATGCAAATGTTATGTAAATAGTTGTTGTATTGAACTGTTTAGGGTACAATGACAGGAAAGAACATCTGCACATGTTCTGCACAGATGTAAACTACTTTGTTGTTTTTAAAGGCTCTTTCATCTACGGTTTGTTAACTGTGAGGATATAAAACTCACAGATCCAAACAGTGGACTGTGAGTGCTATAGCTCTGAGACTGTGCCATACAGAGATTACATCTTTAGCCGTGGCCATGGCTTCTGCTTGTCCCTTTCTTTTACAGCTTTATTGGTTCCACACTATTATTGAAAGTTGTTTTTATTTGGCGAATTAGCAACCATACTTTATTAGTGTTAAATACACTCCTATTGGCATCTATGTCAATATACATTTACACATAACATTTATGTTTCTATATTATTTTGAGATGTAACACTTTCATTTTGCTTAAAATATATTGAGGACACCAATAGCAGCCTGGTATTTCCAGGAGCTTTGTGTGAGTGAAGGAGGACTTTGCTGAAATAAATGCTATTTGGTTTTAGTGTTTACCTTGTCAAACAGTACCAATTGGATTTCAACCAACAACTTATGTAAAATCACTAAAGTTGTGTTCGATGGTAAGACATGTTTGATTGTAGAATTTAGTTCTGGGGAATCCAGAGATCATTCTGCAGTCTGAGAGAATTTTCTTGATGTTTGTAGTATAATGCAAAATAATAAAAAACAATGTTTAAAAGAGTAGGTTGTCATGGTGATGGCAGTTTAAAGAAAAACCAGTGTGTATATATGGAACCTGAAAAGGATGCTGCCCCAGATTTCTATTGTCCTCTGTTTGTAACTATCAAAGAACTTTGAAGAAAGAAGTAAGAATACAGTAGCCTTATGTGATCTGCCCACTCAGGAATTTTGATCTGAGCTCTATTTTAGAGGTCTATCATTGGCTTCCCAGAAACAAGTATAAAATGTGCCATCTTTTATTACTTTGTGGCCTGATAATGAGCCTCCTTATGATACCAGAGAAATACGTACCAGTCATGAAGTTGAATCAATTCCATCCATCCTGAATATGGCAAAGTGAGAGTTTCCAGCCTGTTCCTTGACCTGAACACACGCTTGTGATTACTAAGAAAATATGAGTTGTACTAGAGCCTCTGTTTTTCTTCTACTTTATTTCTAAACTGCACCTGCAATGTCTTGTAAGCAAGACCATGAAACTGGAACTCCCATAGCAACATAGCAACTAGTCAACTGTGCTCTGTGGGTGTAAAGGAGTGTGCCATCTTTTTTACTTGTGGCAATGGTTCTACACCAATGGATACACAAGGTGAGGTGAGATGGCGGTGTCTCTGTGTTGAGAGAAGTTGAATAGCAGGGCAACAGGCACACGAGAAAGACTCCAGGTTGCCTCATGAAGCGGTGGACAGAGAGAGCTGTGGGATCAGAGACTCCATGTAAATAATAGCACAAGGACTCAGAAGTCAATTTAGTCTTGCTGAAGACTCAGCAAAAGTGTGTTAAACATTATCAAGCATTTACTAAAATGAGTCCCAGTAAGTTTAAATGGTCAAATTTTAACTTGTTTCATTAAAGAATTTATTGCACAGTGACTTGACTTCATCTTCACTGTCAGTGACTGGGACTGGGCCGAAATCCCCCAGAAGCCAGTGGTAGTCACAGTCTGACCTGGATAAGGCCTCATGTGCCCTTTTCAGCTGATTCTAGTTGAATTGTTTCAGAGAAACCTAGGTAACAGGTTCAGGAGGCTAAGATGTTGGTGGATTTCACTCTACACACTAAGTGTTATAAGCTGTCCCATCTTTGAAGTTCTACCCTAATTTGAAAGAGGCTGAGGGTGTGGTAGGTGGAATGCAGTGTTTTGGGTAGTTCCCTGGAACGCTGTTAAATCAACCATGTCCCTCTGTGGAACTATCACCCTAAGGCACAATGCCATGTATATGTTCTAGTACAAGTTTGAACAGCTCTTTACAGAAAAGGCAAATACTTGAATATGATGTCTCACTAGCTTACGCAGGAGGTTACAACACCAAGCCATAAAGTGTCTACTTTGTAATTGTAGCATTTTTCTCTCCAAAGACTGTTGGTGGAAAACTACCAACTCTGCTAGTACCTTCCATTTCTTCTGAAGTTAAGTTTTTCTTTTTAAATTGGATGTTTTCTTTATTTACATTTCAAATGTTTTCCCCTTTGCAAGTTTCCCTTCAGAAACCCCTTATCCCATAACCCTCCCCCTGCCTCTATGAGGGTGCTCCCCCACCTACCCACTCCTGTCTTTCAACCCTGGCATTCCCCTACATTGGGGCATCAAACACCCACAGGCCTAAGGGTTTCTCCTCCCACAGATACCCAACAAGGCCACATATGAGGCCAGTGCCATTGGTCCCTCCATATGAATTCTTTGGTTGGTGGTTCAGTCCCGGGGCGTCTGGCCTGTTGACACTGTTACTCCCTCCATGGGGCTGCAACACCCCTCAACCCCTTCAGTTCACTTGTGCTCAGTCCAATGACTGTGAACATCTGCCTCTGTAACTGCCTCTGGCAGAGCCTCTTAGGAGACAGTCATATCAGACTCCTGTCATCAAGCGCTTCCCAGCATCCACAATAGCATCTGGGTTTGGTGGCTGTATATGGAATGAATCCCCAGATGGGGCAGTCTCTGGATGGCCTTTCCTTCAGCCTCTGCTTCATATTTTGTGTCCTTATTTCCTCCTGTGAGTATTTTGTTCCCTCTTCTAAGAAGCACTGAAGCATCCACATTTTGGTTGTCCTTCCTCTTAGACTTCATAGGGTCTGTGAATTGCATCTTGTGTATTCCTAACTTTGAGGCTAATATCCACTTATCAGTGAGTACATACTGTGTGTGTTCTTTTGTGACTGAGTTTTTTCAATGCAAATAACAGTGGGTGGCCTATCCTGGGACCATCATGAAAAAATATAAAGGTATGTAGACTGATAGCAAGAGAGGTTGGCTGGGTTATGTTAGTGACTTTTACCATTTGATGAAACACCTGATGAAGGCAATGGAGTTTATTTTGGCTCAGAGGTGACTGTAGTTCATCATGGCAGAGAGAAACAGTGGCAGGAGCAAGAGGCACCTGATCTCGTTGCATCTTCCATTGGTTAGCAGAGTAGGATTAAGGCTGAGTCTCTGTCTGCTTTCTCCTTTTTATTTAGTCTAGGAATGCAGCCCATGGATCGATGCCACTTGAGAAGAGAATGAGTCCTCTCAACTCAATTAACCCAGCCTAGAAACTCTCTCTCGAAGACATGCCTAGAGGCTTGTCACCGATATGATCACAGATCATGTCGAGCTGACAATAAATATTAGCCATAGTGCCTACTAAACTTACAATTTACTAAAAGTCAGAAGGGATGAAAAGGAGGAATTCCAGTGTCTCATGAGCACAGGAGGATTTTGGTTAACGTGTCTCACCCTTTGCAAGCACAAACATGTGATTAGCAGAGGGAAGTTTTATCTCAAGCTGTCCAGGCATGGGTCTTTTAGTATTTGTGTGTAGGAGAAAGGAAGTCGGGACAGGTGTGAGTGGACTGTCCCTTTAAGGCAAACTGACCTAGGCTTTATCTATATTGCCTCCACAAGAAAAAAAATGATCTGTTATCCAAGGCTGAATTTACCTCCAAGGGTTAAGCTGCAGCAGGCTCACTCCAAGGCCTCTCCTTTCATCTGCTGGCTGTGGGCTAGTCAAAGCAGATCTAAGGCTAGCTGCAAAGAGGAGGCCTTCAAAGATCGCCCCTGAGCCACTGTGTGGAATGATTCAGATTGTTTGTTCCCTGAGTGACTCCCCAGGCACAGATATAAGTGCCCAGCCCCTGCTGAGTGTTGTAGAAGTTTATAGTGGTGTGGGAATCAATGTAAAAATAGATTCTGGCACAGAGCTGCCTCAATCAAGAGGTAGAGTCAAGATGTACCTACAAGGAGGTTTGTATGTAGCAGTCCGTCTGTCCATGTATAGAGACTTAAGGAGGTTCAGAGTCCTTATGGAATGCCCAAAGCCAGGACTTAAAGGTGTGTCCCATACTTTATCTCTGATTATGATTCTTGATTAGTGTGAATGGATACTTCTTTACTATTTGTATATTTATATAGAAATAAAATTAGAAGAAGCAATGAAACTGGTACACACACACACACACAGAGAGAGAGAGAGAGAGAGAGAGAGAGAGAGAGAGAGAGAGAGAATATGGCTCAGCCGTTCAAAATGAAATCTTTCCTGACAGTGGTGATATGGAAGCCGAAGAAATCACCTCCAGTAGCCAGACAGGACCCCTAGGGGAGGGATGGGGACCTAATATTTTGGGGACTTTTGACCTAAAATTGGTCCTGTCTAAAAGAAATTCAAGGACAAAGATTGATCAGAAACTGAAGGAATGGCCAATCAATGAGACCCATCCCATGGGCAGGCACAAATCCCTCCCACTATTAATGAGGCTATGTTGTATGTACAGACAGGAGCCTAGCATAGCAGCCCTCTGAGAGGTTCTTCCCAGCAGCAGTCTGAGACAGATGCAGATAACCACAGAAACATTTGATCGAGGTTTGGGACCCCGATAGAAGAGCTAGGGGAAGGACTTAAGGTCAGCAAGGAGAAGGCAACCCCACCGGAAGACCAACAGTGTCAACTAAAATGGACCTCTGGGAGCTCCCAGAAACTGAGGTACCAATGAAAGAGCATACATGTGCTGGTCAGAGGCCACTGACACATGTGTTGCAGAGGACTGCCTTGTCTGGCCTCAGTGGGAGAGGATGAGCCTAATCCTGCAGAGACTTCATGCACCAAGGTGGGGGGATATGTGGCAGGGGGGCTGCCCTCTCAGAGGGGAAGCGGGTGGGGGAAGAACTCTGCAGGGGCGGCAGGGACAGCATTTGGGATGTAATTAACTAATTAATTAATTAAAAATGAAATCTTATCACTGCAGAAAAATAAATGGGAGTGAAGAACAGAGTGTTGCTATGTTTAAAAACCTCTATCTGTAGTTCTAATTTGTCAAAATTTATCCTATTTTGAGACCAATAAGTAATTTAAAAAAATAACCAAATTATTATTATTTCCTACCATCACATATGTAAATTTCTTTTCTTTCCATGGCTTATAATTCATGGCCTATTGCAATGAGAACTTCAGAGTTGGAACATGAAGACAACAGTATACGTTTGACTCTGATACCTTAGAACAGTGATCTTCTGTACTGTGGGGACCTCGGTTTTGAGGAGGATGAGCTTGAAAACATTAGTAATAAGAAATCATCTTCAAATGGATTCTAAGGCAACTAAAGTGTACAGGATGCCCACCATCCACATCTTTTTCCTACGTTCAACCTGATAATCAGTTCCACTGATGATGTCTCCGGGTAGCATAATTTCTCTCCAGTGCCCTAAGTAGTGAGTATGCTTAGCCACCCAATCAAAATATTAAATTAAAAGGAAATATTCTCTAAATCAGCTAATGTAAATCAACTCCACCGTTTATACTCAGGCTTAAAATTCCTAGAAACATCCTGTCTTTGAGCAGACAGGATGTTCAGTTCTCACCTGTTTCCTGTTTGTGGCCTGACCTACCTTTACTTGCGGATTCAGCCTCCTGTGTCTTGCTACATGAGCTGAGCCCTAGAAACTTCTGATGTCCTCTCAGCTGCATCCAAGTCTTCTCTCTGTTGACTCCAGTCACTGTTTTTCAGGTTCATATCCCTTCCTTCACCAAGGTTCACCCATGATGGTTGAACACCTATGCCAATACTACATCTGAAATATCTTCGTTGACCAACTTTCTAAGTCACCAGTGAGCACGGGGGACTTCATTGTCTCAAGTGTCTGTCATCTTGTTTTTAATGTTCCTATGGACTTTTCTTTGGGGCAGAGAAAATCAGTCCTTCAATATTCTAGCTTCAGAATGTACTTGCAAATCTATTTAACCTTATGGAATTTGAAAGATTAGCATTATCTTTGGCAGAGTTTCAAAAGAAAGAAACATAGTAGCATGAAGGTCAGTCTGCTATGGACAGAACAGCCATTTGAAACTCTTGGGAATACAGGATACCCATTTGAAAATTCTAAAAGAGACAGCAGTGGTTCGTGACCCTGTTGGGCGTCCACTGAAACTTTCACAGGGGTTGTATGTCAGGAATCCTGCATATCAGATATTTACATTAGGACTCATAACAGTAAAAACTTAGTCAAGAAGTAGCAATGAATATAATTGTATGGTAGTGGGTCACCACAACATAAGGCACTGTATTAAAGGTTTGGAGCAATGGTTGAGAGGGTTGAGAACCAATGATCTATGGGACCACACATTCACAGAGAATCTACAAGTTGTCTGTTTTACACCTTTAGCAGGTAGCTTTCTCTTGCACCTTCTGGAACTCCCTTGCTTCATGTTGATCCTCCTAAAGTAACATGCAGCTCATGGTTCTGGCGGGATTTCTCTATTATTCCCTTTAGCTTGTTCAATCTGTGGATTGTTCCAGAAGACAGAAAAATGGATATCAGCATTCAGGAAGGCAGAGGCAGACAGGTGTCAGTGTAGTTGAGGTTAAAATGGTATATAGTTCCCAGGCCAGTAACAGCTACATAATGAGACTGTCTTAAAAAGCAATGGAGTGGCATGCCAGGGTGGAAAGGCATGAGTGGGTGGGTGGGGAAACAAGCTCATAGAGGTAGGGGGATGGGGGAAGGGATAGAGGGTTTCCAGAGGGGAGAGCCAGAAAGGGGATAACATTTGAAATGTAAATAAAGAAAATATCCAATAAAAGAGAAAAAAGCAATGGCGAAAGTTGAGTGTGTGTGTGTGTGTGTGTGTGTGTGTGTGCACGTGCGCGTGCGCGCGCGCGTGCGTGCGATGCAGACTGTACTCTCTTGCTGGGGTAACTCTATAATTTATTGGGAAATGTTACCATAAATAAAGTTTTATCATTTTAGAATGCCTTTAGCGTAAAAAATTTGATATATTTTGTAGTGTCTTGCTTTTATTGCAAAATGAAAATTCTCAGCATTGTGTATATTAAATACACATTTGCCTTCACCTCCTAGTTACCCTGCCTCCTATTTGCCAAGCGTGTTATGCTTTGTCCTCTGGCTTCTTCTGGAATATGAGGTATCCATCTCCACCTACAGCAGGGCTGCTTAGTCTCAGTGATGGAGTCAAATCAGCTCATATCATAGGCTTCTCAGATGTATGCATTTCCTGGTAGCTATTAAGAAGGAAAAAGCTTACAAAAGTCTCCACTTAGTCATTGCAGTAGTGGCTATTTTCAGAAGTGAAAATCAACCTTACTATCATGAATTTTGTTTTCACAAAAGACCACAAAGAGAGATCTCTGATTTGGGGACTAGAAACTACATGACAAGTGTCAACACCCCCAGGGAAAGCATATGTGGGCTAAAACAGTGAGAATAGAATTTTCCAGAAGTTTTTCTTCTATAAATAAATAACCAGATGCCTTTATGTAAATAGATTTTTTCCCTCTGGGATTATAGTATTATGAGTAATTTCTATATATTTTGGGTTTTTTTTTTTTATTTCCAAGGAGTCCATTATCTTGCTCACATAGGAATTAATTGTAGTTTTTTTTTTCTTTCCAAAGTTATGCTACCAAACTTCTAGCGAGACTGACTTGACCACATTCTCTTTAATTTTCTAATCTGTTACTGTTTTCCCTAACATTGTGAGACGCCCAGGGAGAGATAGCCTAGGACAGAAAGATGAAGAAATTAAACACAATGTTCTCTGAGTGTTATGTCTGAGGTTGTGGTTGTACTAGTTTTTACCCCAGTATGACCTAGCATGACATGGACACAAAGTCCCGAGTTGTTAAATGCTGGCGAATAATGCATTTAACAGGCCTTCACCCTCAGTAGTCTGGAACTGGCGAAAATATAACCTGCTAGGTATAATGACTATTGACTGCCTTCAACAAGTGAAGAATTACCAAGGGAATTAAGTTGTTATATTTCTTCAGTTTTTTTTTTTTTTTCATAACGAGGGCTGGAGAGATGGGTCTGACATTAAAGAACACCCATGACTCTTTTAGAGGACCAGAGTTCAAGTCCCTGAACCTACATCAAACAGCTGACAACTATAATGTCATCTCTAGGAAATGGGAAAGCATCTTCAGTAAATGAGGATATTAGGGTTCGTTAAAAATAACAGAAGCAATAGAATGAGTGTATATCAAATGGGATGTTTTAGATTTGTTTGCAGGACACAGGTCTCTGTAGTCCATCGATAGCCATCTTTACACTGGAGAGGTTAACAACAAGAAGCTGCCTGGTCTACAAGTTAGCTGCCTCAGCAGTCCAATAGGACAACGATGATATGGAGGATGTATAGAGAGCCACTGGTTTTTCAGGCCACCTGAGGGATGAGGGAGCGGGGGGGCGCCTGTAGGAGGAACCAAGGTGGCCACCTCTCCAAAACCCCAGGTGGTGGTGGGGGTTCAGAGCACAAAAGCATCTTATGCAGAAGGGCCTAATCAAAGACTGCCTGAGAGACCCAGGATTGCTGATGCAGGCAATGCCAGCCAATTGGGAACTGCTGTTTAGAAGGGATGTTTTATTGGGCCAATGGAGTTGCAGTGTTTCTCATGCTATCAGAGTCCATGTAGTTGATTGTACACCACCTCCCCTACGACCCACAAGGGCAGGGAGGGTCTGTGAGAGAGAAGTCCATGGCACAGGCAGCCAAGGATGGCAGTCACAGCAGTGGGGAAAAACTTATAAAGGTGGGTGGATAAACTTGCCAATGAAACACAAGGCAAGCAGGTAAAAAAGTAGTTTTGCTCTCATCATTCCTTTTATATTGGCCACAAAGGAAAATTGCCACCATGATCATGGTGGGCCATCTGCTTCCGTTAATGCCACCAGGAAGATGCTTAATGTGTATGCCTGAGGTTAATCTAGTCTGGATGGGCCCTCACCGAGCTTCCCAGAAACTTGTCTCTTGGTTGGTTCCAACAGGTCACAGGGTCATGAGAACGAGGACAGAGAGGCCTTTGTGCATTCATGTTCAGGTTTAACAGGTAGATAACAATCTCTGACTGATGTAAAATGACATGGAGTGATAGACACTTTGATACAAACCCACAGCATACGGATGCTCACTTAAAGTAAAGAGAACTAGTTCCATGACTTCATTGATTATTTTGCACCTTTCTTTAGCTTCGTGCATTCACTTGTTCATTGATTCATTGAATATATGTTACCAATACAATGACTTGATTCTAGTATTGAAATTATCAATAAAGTCAAGTTGCTCCTCTCAAGAAATACACATATAGATTTACAATCGAGAGCCACTGAATTGGCATGAGAATTTACAACAATATTCTTTAGAGATGACTGGCATGAGAATTTACAACATATTCTTTAGAGGTGAGTAAAAAAAATCATATTAAATCTTTGTATCATCTTTATGGAATATGGAGTTAAAAGGAAGCAGTCTCTCTGCTCCAGAGTTACCAAAATACAGGATGCAGTGTGTTCCATGCCACTATTACTGACACAGTCTCAATCTGTTTGTTCAGGGACTCCTTGTTAAAGGGAATGTGCCCACTTTATATTACTGAGATATGCATTTTGCATGGAGGTTGGATTATGATTGATTATGGCTACAGCAAATACTAACCACCACATATATGTGTCTCCAGGGGGATGTGCCATTTACTTCAGTGTACATTCCCTATACATTTTTGTTTTGTTTTGTTTTAATTTTAACAGAAAGACCTTTTTATTTAAGGAAAAAATCCTGCAGATTTTTAAAATTTGAAAATATTAGAAATAGCTTCTTTTACTTACAATACCTACAAATGCAAATGAAACAGACATAACTAGCCTTTAAATTTCCAAATACAAAGAACAAATGAAAAACTTTGACCTGAAGATATATGTGTGTGTGTGTGTGTGTGTGTGTATATATATATATATATATATATATATATGTTTCATGTGTCTTAGAGTCATTTGAATTGACTCTCCTGCAAACTTGACTTGTTTTTCAGAGACAGAAAGACTATAGAAGGATAAATTTGGAGAAATTATAGACTTTACTTATATCCAAGATAACGATAACAAGTAGGTAAAAACATCCCTGGGTCTGTAACATTCCTGACATTTTATTTCCACTCTAACAATTTTTATACTCACTTTTGAACTGCTTCTTTCTTTCCACACCAATTTAACCTCCACGGTGAGGTGCAAGCTACTGATAGAGAAGGCAATATTAAAAGTTCACACTGGTGCAGAAGGCCAGCCTGGCCCTTGCAGGCTTGCTTGTTTTGGCCAAGAGAGGTAAAAATGCAATTTACTTAGAGAAAAGTAACTAAATGTTGGAAGTATATACTTTACTTTAATATAACACGATTTTCTCTTCATATGGTCAGTAGTCAAACAGTAATGAAATTCTAAGCTTACTTCTCTGTTTTCCTGGAAAGGAATTAAAACTAGGCAGCCCAATACAATTGAGGTAAGCAGGAGATGAGCAGAGAAGCCACTGGGGGAAGGGTCATATGCTCATGGTAACATCTCATAATCTATCTCCCACCCTGACTTGGGTTGTCACTGCTCTGCCTGTGTTACGGTATGAACTGTGTTACGGTATCACAAAGTGATCTGGGGCCCAAGAACTATTGTAAATCTTAATTTATGTTTTTCCTTTATGTCTTCTTCTTTTTAAACTCTGTGGTAAGGTATGAGTTCTCTGATGCTACAGGTCTCTCTCTACTTCACACTTATACCCATAAGAGCATGTAGAAAATAAGTTACAAGATAAATGCCCAAATGAGTTTGATAGTATTATTATTCTATTTTATGGGAAAGAAAAGAAGGTTTAGGAAGGTTACTGAAACATTTGTTTAAAGTCAAGTGCCCACTGAATGAAACCCAAAACCCACAGTACTTGGAACATCACTCTATATCCAGTGCATCCTTTTTTTCTTAATATCTTGTATCTCTGAAAGATTAATACTACTCACACATGATCCCACAAATGCCCATACATACATGCTGTCTACCTTTATCTATTCAGTGACCTTAGATGATGACCTTAGAAATCCCACAATTATCTGGATAAAATGACTGACTTTTAAACAGAGCTGGAATTATCTCACATATCAGGTTCCTGCATGGAATATCCTAGATCTTCACATATTAGGGGAGTTATCTATAGAACCACCACAGACCCAAGGTAGTACATTCTACTCACCCCGGACCACTTTTGTTTCAGCGGCAGCTTCTTCTGCACATATGACACATGGAAGTAAGTTTAAAAGCAAAGATGTCATAGTTGTATTTTAGCATTTTTATGAAACTTTGAACAAATAACTTTCATGATAATCTTGTTTTATTATTTTTAGCACAATGTCAAAACCCTACATATGTCTATATATTTATGTTTTGCAGTTATATCTCTCTGCCTTTTAATTTAAATATAATTAGCTCATTTCCCCCTGCCCTCTCCCCCTTCTAACTCTGCTCATGCCCCACATCATCAGAACCAAAACTCCTAACAATTCGTAGGTGTGGATTTCCAAACTACACTTCGAAAACATGTAACTAAGGAACATTTCCATCAGCAGTGTGACAGGGCTAGTATTTTGAATGTTTCTTTTATTTTGAGAAGTCTCTGTTGGGAATGTATCTGCCTTAACAACCACGTTTGATGCTTTGTGGGTTCTATTTTAGAGGGAAAAGTGAACTGCAGATGGCCATAGCTGCTATAGTGACAGCAAGTGTAAAGCAAAGTTGTATGTGACAGGGCTTGGCACAACTGGTGTCTCTAACTGTGAATAACATGGATCTCTGAGCTTGAAGCTTGAATGGACCAAATAAGTGTAAAATTATACTCAATAAAGTACCACTGTTGTTAGTATAGGGAAGAAAACTAGCTAGGATTAATATTACTCATGAAATTAATGACCAATTTAGAAAGAAGTTAAACCAAATTCATCACTGAGAATTTATGGTTCATAGAGGCAAGAAAAGTACTTCAAATGTAAACATTTAACCAAATGTACAGATGATTGCAGTTATCACAGACGTCTATGCCCATTCATAAAGACTGGGCTTCAGTGTAGTGGAACAGACATAATCTAAAAGGGAGGTATAGGAATTATTAATGGTATGAATTAGAGATAGTTAAAAATGATTTGTGAAGACATATGGGATAATTATCCAGCAAAAATTAGTGACCCTTCCAGTAGGTATATGTGTGTGGTGTGTGAGTGTGTGTGTGTGTGTATGTGTGTGTGTATGTAGGTGTATTTGTGTATGTATGTATGTATGTATGTATGTATGTATGTATGTATGTATGTATGTATGTATGTATTCATGTGCATGTGCTCATATGTGTGCCCATAGTTATACAGGTATGTGTCATGTTTTAGTATCAAATGTCTTCCTCAGTAGTTCTCTACCTTAATTTTTCCGACAATGTTTCTTCTGAGTAGTTTACCAATTGAGTCACTTTCCCACTAATTAGATTATTTCTTATTAAAATGTGTTTTCTCAAAAATCCCAACATAAATTCTAATTTGGCGTTTTAAAACTAAGTTGTAGAGTTGACATATTAATATTTTAATAATACAGAAATACATTACACTTTATATTTTCACAGATTATTTTTGTTTTTTTGTTTTTGTTTTTGTTTTGAGGTAAGATTTTACTCTTTGGCCATGCTTACAGGAACTTGCGTACGTGGAATAGGCTGGCCTTGAACTCAGAGCACTCCATGTGCCTAACCTTGAACTGAAAAACTTTCTAATGAACATTTGAATCACACACAGTAGCATTCTAGTTTCTAAACAATCTGCATTCAATAATAAGCCTATTGTATGCTGAACAAATGGGTAAAGCATTGGATCACACATGTCCTAGACTCTAGGACATGAGATTAATGGTGCTGTGTGAAGAGTGATCCAAAGTCATTGTTTCATAGTTATCTATGTGTGAGTCTTCACCAAGTCATGATGCACCATGAGATCTTTCAGCATACTCCATCCCCTTGATGTTGGATTTCCCACACCAGAACTCCAAGAAATGAAATTTTGTCTTGCAGTTAGCTGTTTATTCAGGGATGCTCTACTATGGCATAAAACGATGGGTAAGACAAGGTCTAAGGCACAGCCAGAGTGCACAGCGAAGGCCAGTGCATTTTTAGTTTTTATAAAATTGCAGAGACTTCAGCCCTATAGACAAAAGACTGGGATAACTAGCTGCTGAGAAAAAAGTCAGAGCTTATTTGAAAGGTCATCTTAGAAGAATAAAAATTTCCTTAGTTTATATGCAGAATACAAAGGTAGGTCTCACAGACCTACTTTTGTCAGTACCAAGAAGTCATGTGGACATCTCTATTACCTAAAGACAAAATTCTATGCATTTGTGGCATCTACTAACCATGGTTTCTCCCTTTACTTCATTTAAATTAAAAAATTAAACTATTTAACAAGGCATTAAATTTAGTACCACATTTTGTTGCCTTAAAATTTGAATAGAGTTGTGCACAATTCAACATAAATGTCCACAATTATGTATATCTGAACTTTCATATATAACAATGGTTGTCTACACAGCCCTACTGAGTATTTGAAATGTTGTGAGTTGGGTCAAAGAATTAAATATAAAATCATATTGAGGTTAAATTTTATGTAGTATGTGGCTGTTGTATGAAACAGCACAGGTCTGTAGCATAGGAACTTTAAATAGAGCTGAAATATAAGATTTATTCTATCACAGAATCAAGAATAAGAAGACCCTCACAATTTGTTTACTTGACAATGAAAAGACTCAGCAACCTTTGCAAAGGAAGATTCATTATTTTACTAATCTTGCTACCTTGTCATCTTTTAAATATCAGTTCTCATGTTCAGGGAAAAGTTAATGAATTTTAAATCATTTTCACCTTTGTTACATAGGAAAACACAATGCATCATAGTTACTGTATTCATTGACAGAGCACACTCTCTTAAGTCAAGGCAGGATGGATCAAGACATTGGCCACACATTTTCAGCCCTGACTGCTGTAGACTTTGGCTTACCTTTTAGCTTTTAGGGGCACGAGCTTGAAAGCAGAAGCTCTGTGAAGTTTTATGGCTATTCATCCACATGTGACTTGGAGTTCTATTTTATCCTATCTTTATGACTAGAGTGGAAAGCTTTCTTATCTCTGCTAAGGCTCTGGGCATTCATTATCTGTGAATTCCTAACAAGGTCAAAATAAAAGGTCTAGGGCAAAGCAACGTATCAGATTCTCGCAGGTGGCTCTGAAGATGATGTGACATTGGCATCTATTATGAGCATAGATTCAGCTCATATTTGAATTTTTAAAAAGGGTTTTCTATAGAAAGAGAAAAATAAGCAAAATATAATGATCTTTCAGAGCTACCTGGGTCAAAACACAATACTGAAGAAATTGGAATAAGTATATTTTTTTTCTCTAAATTCCTAGGTGCTTCATATGCAATAATGGCAGGCTTGGACCAAATAAAGTAGTCCATAGTGTATTGAAATCATCATCAGTGGATAAAGTGAATGGGTTGAAACTGGAAATACTATGTACCTACATGCCTGAATCTTAATTCTTCTGCTTACCTTGTCTTTATTAATGAATTTCTGTATGAACTGTAGTGTCTTATCACATAGAAGAATATGAAGACATTGGCATTGTGGAATCCAACTCTGAATCATGATATATGCATAAACCTAAAAAGAATGATAAGCTTAGATGTGCCAAATACCAGAAATCGAAGACAATATACCTGGAAATCCCAGGGGGGTGCCATGGATTACATTTTCTGTATCTGTGAATTTATTCACTTGGTTACATTTATTTGTATACTTATAATAGCCTACCTGGTCACTTATCATGAAATATTATAAATTAGGTGGTGTGCTATGGGGAACGATGGAGTTGGCCTGGCCTCGCTGCCTTGGGGGGCATGCATCATAGGTTTTTCAGATTAGAGTCCATAAATAATGAGGCACAAAATGGAGATGGTTTCTTGATCAGGGAGGTAGTTCATGGCCACTTGTCTTCTCAGAACTGTCACGAACCTGTGTAGGTCTTGTGCATGGTTTCATGGCCTCTGTGTGTTCATCTGTGCATCAGTCCTGCTAAGGTTATTTTGAATTCAGTTGGTCTTCGTTTCCATTGCCAAATTTATCTGTAGATCATTAACTCTGAAAAAGATATTGTTATAAAAAAGGTTAAAGGCTCATTGTTTTCAGAGGCTAAAAATGAGGACTATGAAAGCCATATCAGGCAATTACATTTATTCTTAATGTATTGGCTTGCTTTCACTGGTTGAATCTTATGGTTGTGAATCAGAAACTCTGTCATAAGATGAGATGGTCATGATGTTGATACATACTAGATATGTTAATCTTTACACAATTTCATTGATTGCTGAGTTCCATGCAAGTGGGTTTAAACTTCAGCTGTTTAAGTGTAAAAATCATGTGTTGAGACACAGAATTATATTTACAAGGGCACTTTTCCAGTTTTTCCAGAGCAGAGATATTCTTTCAATGACAATAACATTATCTTCATTTTCACAGATGTACTGAGTGAACAGCCCAAGGTCAGGTTGCATATTACTGGATATTAGGAGCAAATTCTAGGGTGCTTTGCTCTCATTTTAGAGTGTGGGTAATTTCCTTCATTGCTTCAATCATCATTAATGAAAGGGAAACAAATTTCATTAAAGCAAATTGTCCTTTTTTTTTTTTTTTTCACTTCAAAAAGCATGGATTTCCAGTATTAAGGATAAATCCACTCCTCAAGATGGCTTTCCCAGAAGCTCTATGTTGACAGAGAATGGCAGGAGGGAGAAAGAGGGCCAAAGTATTTTTATTCTATTCAATGCCAGATATTTGTCCATACCATGACTGTCAATGACTTGAGGAAGAGAACAAAGGTGGGAAGCACAAAAGTAGGGGCCTGAAACTATTACCAATAATTCTGGTGATGATTTACAACCAGAGTCAATGATGTTTGGGAACTCTTAGTGGAGAATGAAAGCCGCTATCCCCATTCTGCTGTGGCGAAGACTGGTGATTCTTTCAAAGGTTGTTGAGTTCTTGTGCATGTGAAGGAATGAATGTCTTGACAGTAGACATCTGATCACATGATCACTATGCACAATGGTCCTTTCTACTATGTTCCTCATACTCAATCTTGAAATGAAAAGCATGTTACTATCGTGAATAAGGTCTGCTTTGCCTGACTTGTGTAAATGTTTTATGCAACTCGTTGAGACCCTTTTCAGCAGGGGTTGTTGGTAAGTGGTAAGCGAGTGCTTGACTTGGAGATGAGCAACAGCTAAGGGCTGTTATAGGTATAGGAGGAGGAATGTCAAGGACTCCATACCCTTTCTCTTCAACCCAGTGCCCAGGATGGCCCCAGGGTAACACATACCTGAGATCTTCTCTGATTAATCAAGTGAAACCAAAGAAAGACCTAAACTAACTAAAATTCATTTTCTCAAGAAGAGCTTCAGTCAGATCCTACTGTGAAGTCTGAAATAGAAAAACCTATTTCGACATGTTTCTAAACACAATGTATCACTCACAGTCAGAGAAGCGACTTGGAGGAAGCAGATAATAAACAGATTATACAAATTTTTTTTTTTAAATAAGTATTAGTACACGTAGAGTTAAAGATACAGAGATGAACAGCCAGGCAGAATGCAGAGGGATCTTCAAACACTCAAGCCTACGTGAGATGACTCCATCAAATTCCTTCCCTCAGGGCTCAGGAAAACTTTGGAAAGAGGTCCAAAGATTTTCAGAGCCATATGTGGTGGACGACACCAAGGAAGCCAGGTCTTCTAAACACAGCAGAACCAACGCATGTATGAATTCACAGTGAATGGGGCAGCGGTACCAGTCTGCAGCAGATGAGGTCCCAGCACTGAGAGAAGAGGACATATGTCCTCTCCCCTAGCCCAGAAGCTACCTTGCATGAAAAATGAAGTTTCACAGAGGATACAGACCACTCCGAAGAACAAGCCCCACGCCCAGCAGTAGATGGCCAACACAAAAGGAACTCAGTGGTATCCTTGGAAGTTCTTTATCACATAAAAGTTACTTAGAAAAAAATTGTCTTATTCTTTTAATGACTTAATTTTATTTCACCTTACAAATCCTTTGTATTTCTATTATGTTTTGTGTTTCCTATGAATGTGTTTGTCTCTGTGTGTCTATATGTGTGTCTTGCTCTTTTCTTTGGCTCTTTTTCTCCTGTTTGTTTTCTTATTCCAAGTTGTTTGTTTTTGTTTTATTTGACTTTACTTCATGTTTTTATGGTTTACATGCCTATTTGGTTTCTAAGAAGAGATGTAAAGGTGTGGATCCCATTGGCAAGGGAGGTTGGGAGGGTCTCAGAGGAGTTGGGGGAGGGGAAACTATAATCAGAATAAATTATATGAAAAAAAAAACTGTTTTCCACAAAAGAAAACTAGGGAAAAGGTAAAATAACATACCAAAACCACATAGACACATTAACAAAAGTAACAGAGCATGTTGTTACTCTACTTTTACTGTAATAGGAAAATGTGTGAAGTTAATTTACTTTATAAAGAACTGAAGGGATTTTTTTTTTTTTTTGAATCATCTTTATGGAGGTTTAGATGACTTACACTGCATCCAGTGGTGGCTTTGGATTCTTTTTCTTTTTTTCTTTGTTTTCTTTTCTTTTCTTTTTTCTTTTTTTTTTTTTTTCTTTTTTTTTTGACAGAGGAATCCAGTGCAGAGTGAGGACCACATGATCTCACATGGCAAGAGGCACATTTTGCCTGTCTCCTCTGCTTATCTCTCTGCTTATTAATTCACCAGGAATCAGCCTTGGGAGAGTTCACTGTAATGGCTTTTTCTAACCCTAATCCATTGCCAAAGGCTTCACATGGACACCTCAATTAAGTTAAGCTTCTACCTGTCTAGGATTTCACAATGGAGCTTCACATCAGTATGTGAATCCTTGGAAAACACTACCCCGCTATCTGAAAACATCGGATGGTATGTAAAACAACTAAGCAACTAACATTTAGGGAAAAAGCATCTAAAAGAAATATGAATAACATTTCATTCAAAAGCATTTGAGCCAGACAGTGGTGGTGGACATCTTTTTTTGTTGGATATTTTATTTATTTACATTTCAAATGTTACCCTCCCCTGTTTCCCCTCTGCAAAGCCCCTACCCCATCCCTTTTTCCCTGCTTTTCATCCATCCACCCACTCCTGCCTCCCCATCCTGGCATTCTACTACACTGGTGCATCGAGCCTTCACAGGACCAAGGGCCTCTCCTCCCACTGATGCTCAACAAGGCCATCCTCCGCTACATATGCGGGTGGACACATGGGTCTCTCCACATGTACTCTTCGTTGGTGGTTTAATCCGTGGGAGCTCTGGGAGCGGGGGGTGTGGGGGGTCCAGTTGGTTGATATTGTTGTTCTTCTTACCCCTTCAGATCCTTCAGTTCTTTCTCTTACTCCTCCATTGGGAAGCCTGTGCTGTGCTCTGTCCAATGGTTGGCTGCCAGCATCTACCTCTGTATATGTCAGGCTCTGGCAGAGCCTCTCAGGAGACAGCTATATATCAGGCTGCTGTCAGCAAACACTTCTTGGCATGCACAACAGTGTCTGGTTTTGGTGTCTGTATATGGGATGGATCCCCAGGTGGGGCAGTCTCTGGATGGTCATTTCTTCCATCTCTGTTCCTCTTTCTTAGAAGGGGAACAAAATACTCATGGGAGGAAATACAGAGACAAAGGCGGTGGACATCTTTAATTCTAGCTCTTTGTAGAGAGACGGGTGAATCTCTGAGTTTTGAGGCTAGCCTGGTCTACATAGTGAATTCGAGGACAGCCAGGGCTGTTACACAAAGAAACCATGCCTTGACAAAACAAAACATTTGAAAGATAAAGTAATGCTTACAAATAGATCAAATTAGGTTCATTTAAATCATAAGATACAATATTTTGCCATAACCCTAAGTAAACTAGAGAACCCATTTACAATGTGTAACACCTGATTTATAGAAAATTCAGAAGGAAACCAGTAAGTAAGCAAACATTGGTAATTTAAAAAATTGGAGCCAGGCGTGGTGGTCCATGCCTTTAATCCCAGCACTTGGGAGGCAGAGGCAGGTGGATTTCTGAGTTCGAGTCCAGCCTGGACTACAAAGTTAGTTCCAGGACAGCCAAGGCTACACAAAGAAACCCTGTCTCAAAAAACAAAACAAAACAAAACAAAACAAAAATTGACTTTAAATCACAGAATATGAGTCTCCAGATTGTGGCCAAAATAGCAGCTGGAGAGTAATAGACCAAGGAGATGGAACGTCTGCAAAGAGAATTCCAATAGCAGCCACAAGAACGGTTCAAAGGCCTTACAAAGTCTGATTAAGAGGACAGTGGAGAAATGCCTTCAGAACTTGGGGAAAATGACTGAATTGTCAATTCTAAACCTAGCAGATTCATCAGTCAGATATGAGTCTCTCACAGAGATAGCTGAGATACTTGTGCAATCCCAGGAAAGGAGAAAGAATTCTCTTCAGGTTAAAGTTCAATATAGATTTGGGGGTGATGGGACTTCTGTGGGAGAGGTCAATGACACTGTTGTCTGGGAATATTGGGGGCCTCTAAAAAACTGGGTACTAGGAGATTTTGACCCTTTCCTAATGCATTTTTAAACTGGAGAATTAGAACATAGACTATCAATGAAAGATAAAACTCCATATCAGCAAGGTGTTGAAAAGCTGTTCCAGTTTGGAAAGTTATATTATCATAATATGCAGCCTGTCCAGCATTCACAATAATACTGTGTTGTAGATGCTAACAACTCATCTAACTAAAATTATGCCATAAGTTCCTTGGAAAGATGGAGGAATTTTATACACTGTGGAAGGAAGGATAGAGGATGAAGCAAAAATCTAGATTTCCCAGAACTGTAAATAAACAAATAGGAAAAAAAAAGAGTTTAAGCACCAATAAAAGGAGTACTGTAGGATAATTTGGAGGCAATTGAATATCTGCAAATGATGGAAATTAAATCTGGTTTGGAAGAATTATGTCAATGAGGGAACCAATGAGGGGCTTCTATTTATTAATTCTTACAGACATGTTTGGAGGACTGAGCTACATGTAAGTAGTCATGCGCCATTTGATGACAGAAATAACATTCTAAGGAATGTGCTGTTTGCAATGTTGCCTTTGCATGACCATCACAGGATCTATATCCATATACTGAAAAACTTATGATGCCCTTAGGTGATAATTAGGCAGTATTAGGTTTGTCATGGAACAGAATGTCTGTATGTGGAATGTGCCCTTATCTGCCCTTGTTAGACATAATGCATTATAAGCCCAGGACTAACTACTATTTCTTAGATCCGTTATAGCATCCATCCCCCCCAGCACCACAGGAGCTGTACTCTGTTTTATTGTTGTCAATGCTTAGGCTGAATTAATCTTGGTATTTGCTGCCTACCAGGCAGGGATACTTATATCATTCATTATTTTATAATTTATTTTTAGAGAATATATTATCATATAGTTATGTTTCTAAGTTAATTAGGGTTTAGCTAGCATAGACAGACTGAAAACTGCTTCATTATAAAGCACCCTTCCTTGACAGAATTTCTAGCAACACGAGAGGTGAGTTGAGATCATTTCGGGGCACCCATAATTTTATGTGACCTAAGGATGTGTGCATGTCACAGTGCACAGAGAAAATGTCAGCCACCTCCATCTGCAGGGCTGAAAAATGGGTGCTAAGTGACACGTGAATTATAATTTCAAGTCAGAAATTTTGAAGGAAGACTTCACATAATATCCACAAGCTGGACGAGAAATGCTGACCCATCTTGTAGTTCTATGAACTATTTAAAAATTTCTCTGCACAGGCTTCCTAAAATGGCTTTCATTGCCCTTTGTTTCAAAGTCCATTTGATTTTTTTTTCCCTTTACCTCATTAGCAGCACCTATACTTCCAACTTGTTTCATTATTTCTAAACACTTCACGGGGCCCCTTTTGACACTCAGTTATAGGAAATGATGTGCTGTTCCAGTAAATTTCTTGATTGAAAACTTTAAGGGTACAGGAATTATATAACCAATAAATTTTAATGCACAATTTTTGATGTGGAGAAGTTAGGCCACACCTAACCTGTTCCCACAGTGCCCCTTTCTGTCTAGTTTACATCTTTCCTGTCTTCCCTAGATATTGTTGCATCACTTCTTGGTAAAGGAAATGACTTACCATTCTTGAGTAACAGAGCAAATACTATTAATGGCCTGTAAGCTTAAGAGACCAACACTACACAGCAGCTTTTAATGAGAACAAACTTGTAACTAGAGAGTCAACATAAAGTATTCCCAAACCATTTCAGTCTTGTCTATCCCTCTAGCATTTGAGTGTTCACACAGAGAGGCACACACAAAGAGTTTCTTATCACAGGATAAATGCTCATTCCTTTGGGCATTCTACAAATCTGATGTTTTATTTATATTAAGTGTCAACTTTAATATATAAAACGACAGTATGTCCTGTCAATGTCTCTGTGACAGTGGTAGTAAATATTTCACTATTGGTTTGATATGAAGGTATTAATGTAAACCAGTTGTTTTTAAAACTAACAGGAGATGCTAAGAGAAACAGGAATGCATTCAGTGGCTTGGACATATTTATCAAAGGATAGTAGACATATTCTCTTATTGAGCAATCATCACAATCCCTCCATTTCTTAGTGGCTCTTCCCTAGTGACTCTGGTTTGGTGGTGGAGACCACAGCCAGTGGATTCTCTAGTGCTCATCCTGATCGTCCATCTACTAGCACCAATGGAAGGGGAAATGGCATAAGGACAGCCCACTGATCCCTATGAAGGCACACCCTGGTGCTTCAGCCAATGCAGGGAAGAGAAAAGATATCCAGAGTTTCTGCTTTCATATGGCCATTGCTTGACCTGGCGTTCCATAGTCAGGTTATACAAAAGTACGTTCTCCTTCCTGGGGACTGACTGCCTCCTTGATAACAGGCCCATTCAGTCACATCCTTATTGACATGGTATCTCTTCCCCAAACTGTTTTATTTTTTTTTAATCTAACATTTTAAAATCTTTTTGATGCCCATCTTTTTCTGTGGCTCATCGTCAAAAAGTTCTAAATAAAAACAAAGGATGTTTTACAAGAAATCCAACCAAGACATTATAGGCACTGCCCTGTGTTTTTTTAAAAGATATATGAACAAATGTCTCCTCACCCTGGTCAGGCACTGATTAGAGACTGCAGAAATGATTCTATACAAGTGCAATGTAGTGAACCAGTGGGTTTCTTGGGGTTACTTACAGGAGTTAGGGCAACTCAGGCAATTAAAGCCTACACAGGATAGATGAGCTCAGAATGCTGCAGCCTCACAGCTCCAGCACAACTTACAGACTGGGCCCTTGATCAGAGTCTCCCCAAAAGTTGTTACTCCTTGTGATACCCAGGGGGAGGGGCCTTGTGAAGCTTGTAACTTTCTCTTTTTTCTTTTTTTATTATTATTTTCTTTATTTACATTTCAAATGCTATCCTGAAAGTTCCCTATACCCTACCCCTGCCCCTGCTCTCCTATCCACCCACTCCCACTACTTGGCCCAGGCCTTCTCTTGTGCTGGGTCATATAAAGTTTGCAAG
>NC_034601.1:45791014-45806673 GCF_900095145.1 Mus pahari | reverse complement strand
GCTTCTCCCCTCTGCTTCTCAGCTTCTCTCCTCAGCTTCACTTCAGCTCTCTCCCAGCTTCTCCACAGCTTCCCCTCAGCTCTTCCTCACCTTCTCCTCTCTATTCTGGGATCACCCAATTTATTCCCTTCCACCCTCTGCACTCGTCTCTCATTGCTCATCATCCAATCAGCATTCAGCACATTCTATATGCAAGCCATGCATGCAGACAGGGTGGGTGTTGATAGGCCAGTGACTCAATATCATGCTGTATGAAGCTATGTGTCAGGCGGACAGCACGTGATCATTCAGGTGCAGGTGATCATTCAGGTGCGTGTGATCATTCAGGTGCGCATAGTCAGGTTTTTGGTAAACAAGCAGGGAATCACTGGGTTTGGCAGTGAGCCAGGACGCCATCTTGGCTCACGAGGCCGCAGCCGCTGCCACACCTGCTTCCCACACTCCTCCATTGGGGTCTCTGTGTTCTATCCTATAGATAGATGACTGTGGGCATCCACTTCTATATTTGCCAGGCATTGGCATAGCCTCACAGAGATAGATAGCTTGCTTCTTGAGTCTGGAAACTGTTTATTTCCTAAGTCCTATGGGTTCTCCTTCTTGGAGAGAGTATTTCACTGTGAGCTTGACTATTAGCCTCGATAAACTCTTACTCTTGTACAAGTTGACCTTTGGTATCCCATGTGCCAAATAAGACACATAGGTGTAAATCTGAACAAGGAATTCATGACATTCTTTAGATGAGCTGGAAGGGCTAGCTGGGGATAAGTAACTGTTTCCTTGGGCATGGGCAGATTTCATTCACCTTGTTAATGATGCCCTATCTCATCAGTTCACGGCATTCTTGTTACTGGTGACTATGTTCTCTTTGGAACAGCAGTCACCTAACTTAATGTGTTTCCATTTAAATTGTGCTGGACACAGAAATGGCCTAGTGTGCCAAGTCTCCTAGAATCAAATCACACACAGGTTAGTGAACTTTCATTAGTGTTGCTGAGCTGTAGACATTGCATTGGCCACTCTGGTGTGTCCAGTAGCTCTGAGGGTACAGACAGGCCACTTTTTGTTCTGGGATTTCAAAAAGTCTGTGTTTCCAAATCAGACCTAACATTTTATGATTTTCTTTTAATTCCGTGTCTTCACCAGGAAGTTGATATTAACTCAAAATTCTCTAAATTATAGGCTGCATAGCAGTATATGTCATCAGACTCAGATTTCTGTTAACGTTCATATTAGCTTTATAAGTAGTTATTAATAAAAGAAAAAAAGAGTTTGGCCCTAAATACCCAAAGAGTTAATAGGAAATCATGAAATGAGAGAACATATGTAACCCTGAACTTGAGAATAAAATTTTAAAAATCGTTATAATAGCTGGACCAAGGTACCAACTTTCCATTTCATGAGTGTAATTTATGAATATATATAGTATACCTCTCTAACATGAGTCATCCCAATAGCCCCTTAAAGAATTTTATGATGATCTAAATAATTTATCTTTATATGTGAGAATTAGTACCTCTGCGTCACTGCTTGTTTCATAAAAAATACTAATGCCCAAACTTTTATATTGAAGGTAGCCTTCAGTTGTTTTAGCTTATACTTGATATCTTCCCTCTACTCAAATGAACCTAATAATAATAGAAATTGCTAATAATAATAATAACAACAACAACAACAAACCAACATAATAATCTATTTCTTGATTTTCCCTACTTAGACATTATACATTGACTTTCCACAGCTGAGGACAAAGGCTTTAGCTCTTGTGTTTGTATGTCAAATGTCTCCTATTGATGCATACAATGAATACTTGGTTCCCATGACTGGTGACTTTGGAATAATAGAGAGTCTTTCGTTGTTGGGGCTTATTGAAGAAAATGCTTTGCTGAGGGATGAACCTTGACGGTTATTGCCCACCCTACTTTTAGACCCACTACATTTGCTTCTTGGTCTAACTAGATACGATGAAGTGGCCATGGAGATACCACTATCTTATTATCTGTTTACAGGAAAGATTGTGGGGGCTGGTGAAATGGCTCAGCGGGTAAGAGCATCGACTGCTCTTGCAAAGGTCCAGAGTTCAAATCCCAGCAACCATATGGTGGCTCACAACCAAGATCTGACGCCCTCTTCTGGAGTGTCTGAAGTCAGCCACAGTGTACTTGCATATAATAAATACAGGAAAGATTGTTTTCCCTCTAGTAATGAGCAAAAACAAATTCTTCTCTCAGGATGATTACTTTCAAAGATTTTTGTCACAGCTATGAGAACATACCTCTCATTTATCTAATGGGCTCCAGAGATAATTTCTATACTCATTATTCTCTGTCTCTCTTTTAGGAACATTACATGATGGTGATTAGAAATGTTCAGGGTGCATTATTATGTCTATACAATCATTATCCACAGTGAAATTATGTGAAAAGGACAACTATTTTTCATCTTTAAGTAACATTTCGCCTTGTTTAGTAATCATGGGTCTCATTGTTGACTTTAATTTTCTATTAACCAATCACTGAAAAATGCCAACTCTTTCTTACTTCCTGTATTCTGTACAGGAGGCTTTCCTGGAATCTTTTGTGTTGTGGTATTCTAGCTGTCAAACTCTGTCCAGTGACTCACTATGCCCCTGGTGTCTTCTGTCATCTGCATCAAAGTTTCTCTTAAAAGAAAAGAAAGAAAGCCTTAATTTTTAAATTCTATTTCTTTCTCTTTCTTGGTTATTTCCTCACTTTGTCCTCCTTTTAGGTCATTTACTATTTTGGTTTTGTATTTAAACATTATATAATACATTTTGATCTTCTTTTCCCCTCCCCAAACTTCTCGCATATCCTAGCCCCCTCCCTACTCACCTACCTTCATCTTCTTTCTTTCTTCTAAAAATCCCAAACAACACACACACACACACACACACACACACAGAGAGAGAGAGAGAGAGAGAGAGAGAGAGAGAGAGAGAGAGAGAGAGGACCTGTTTTGTGTTGTTCAACTAATGAGCATGAAGCCTACCCTGGAGAGTGTGCCAAATGTGCCCAGTTTCACTACATTCCAAAAAAAATTCTAATTTTTCCCCTCTCTGAAGTTATCAGGGGTAAATAGCTTCTTGGTTAGGGGGTGGGACTTTGTGCCCTCTCTCTTCCTCTTCTCAGTGCTGGAATTATGTCTGCTTTGATGCACAGGACTTCTGTGCACTAGTATAGTTTTGATGTGTTCATATGTTTGTCAGTCCTCTTGCGTATTGAATACACAGTTTCCTTGGAGTCATCCGTCACTTCTGGCTATTACAACATTTCTCTCATCTCTTATGGATAAAATAATTATCCCCAAGTGGAGGGCTGTACTAAAGCCATCCTTTCTTGTACTATGTTCCTTTAGATGTTCCCAAGTAACATGAAATGGATATAGCTTTTGAAAAAAAAAGTCTTGAATATATGAAAATATCTTCAGTTTATTATTGATTTGTCACTTTAAATTAGAATAAGTAAGAGTCAAATTCTTTCCTAATTGGAGTCTCAAATTTGTGTCTTCCTTGTCAACCTCCTTCCAGAAGTGCTTTTGAGAGATCCAAGCCACTCTCTCTCATCACCCTTTGTATGTGATCTTTTATATTTTTCTGAATGCTTTTGAATCTTCTGTTTAATCTTCAGTTCTGATTTTCACTCTGCAGTGCACGTAAGTACTTCCTCCTATTTAATTCAAGGCACTTAAGTAAGAACGTTTGGTGAGTTCATGCCTTAGAACTACAAGATACTCTGGTGACTAGGCGGTCTCATCCACTCTGCCCTCAGTGCAACTCCAATGTGGATGCTGCTCCCATGGGAATTATCAGTAGTTATTGCTACTTTTAGATACAATTCTCAGCTCCTATTGCCTTTTCATAAGTTTTTTTTTTGAGAGAGAGTTTTGCACTTATATTTTATCTTCAAATATTTGCACTGAAGTTTTTCATTTTTGATATCATATTTCAATTTTATAAACACCCTTTCTTGTTCTTTTCAAAATAGAAGAATGCGTGCGGAGTGCACATGTGTGTGCAAGCACACGTGTGCACATACACAAACACACACACACACACACACACACACACACACACACACACACATACACACTTATATTCTTGTGCCTTGATGTCAATGCGACATGGTTTTCTGGGATTATTTACTTGTGATTATATTATTATTATTATATTTATTTTCTCATGTAGTTTCTTTCTGATTTTTTCCCTATGTTCACACATCACTACATTTTGGTTCTGTCATTTTTATGACATGTTTTAATGAGGTATCTACTACTTCTTTGTTCTCTGTTAGAACATCAACAATGATTGGAGGTTCTACATTGCAGAATCTAGGCTTCACTGGACATAGGTCTATCATCTTTTGTTGTGAACCCCATAATAACAAGTTTAGTTATCTTGAGATAAACAAGTAGTTTATCCCAAGACTGTATATAATTAACCCCTGACTGTTTAGGTCTTGCTGCTCTCCTTATCACCTGATGACTGTGAGAATTTTCATTGTCTTATTAAAAAAAAAAATCTAAAAAAGACCCAGATATCAAACAAACTTTTTAAAAAAGTTTTAAAAAGTTTTTATCTTACCTTTGTTATCACCTTTATACATTTAGACTATCACCATTTATTTATATTTTAGGAATTTGGAGGTATAACAATACTGTTCATTGCCCTTTCTAGTATTTCATCAGTGCTCAGAATTTTTACTCCATCTAAGCCAGATAATAAATTAATAATAGTCAAATAATCAACATTGCCTACTTAAACTTCATTGATTTATACATTCTTCATATGATTGGATTTTAAAATTGAATTCTAAAAGTTTTGCTAGGACATAACTAAACAGATATGGCGAATATTCTCTGTTTAAATTAAGATCTAGTAACACTTTAAAATGTATGTTAAGGTTTAGACTTTTGCTGTGTATTGTAACTCTAAATGCGGGCCCCCAAGACTTGGTTGCTTCAGAGATGAGAGAATCTGAACATAGACCCAAGTGACACTATGTAATCTTGCCTTCAAGTTATTTCTGATTGGGAAGAAGAGATGCTGACATCCGATAACTGGACAGAAGAGACACAGGCATGGTTTAGGATTTCCAGGTGTGGGGTTGGAGGAGAACCAGGAAGGAAAGAGGAAGGTGAGGAGGAAGAGAAAATTACCGCAGCTTAGGAGTCAAGAAAACATGGCCCTGAGAGCTGGCCAATTGGATCTAATACCAGTCCAGATGAAACATAGTAAGGGATAATGGGGTTATCAGTGGGAAATGGATTTTAATAGCCTAGAGGGTAGATATCTTCCCAAAGCTTGTGCTGTTTATGGCTTATTATAAATGTAAAGGTTGTGTGTGTGTGTTTTATTTGGAAACTGAATGGTCAAAGGCAGGGTAGAAACCCAAGGTGGGGATTCAAATTTTCTACAACAAATGAATTTAATAGTTGTGTTATGACTATACATTTATATATTACATATTTATTAATAAGACATTATATGTAATTATAATATGCATGTAGCATACATAAAATATCTGTATTACTTTCATAAATGTACAGGTTTGTGCAAAAATTCTTAAATGCCTAATTCTTAAATGCTCATTAGGCTACTGAGGAAAAAGTGCCAATATTTCTGGCTGGACTGAAAAGCAGTGTGTTTGGAGTCAGGTGTATGTGTGCTTTGCTCCTGCAGTGCCGCTTTCTGGAGTGAAAACATGTCAACTCTAGCTCAGTTTTAATTGCTTATTAGTCTTCTCTTTCCTCTGCAATGAATTCTACCATTATTTACTGAACCAGAAACACAGAGAGGCATTAAGAAACAGAGAGAATTAATTTCAAAATAATCTTCCTTGTTTATATCTGTTTCTTGAGACCACTCAGAGGGCAAAGCTTTCACCTCCATATTACAAGGGAATTAACTAAGTGTCAGAAAGTAACTTGCCCAAGTTTTTCTAAGCAGCAGAATTTTCATATAACTGGACAAAATAGTCGTTGTAACATTTCTATGCAAGAAACATATATAAGTATATTCATGTTCTATTTGATGTTTTATAGAAATAAATTGGCACACAAGATCATTGCTGACTCCTATGTGCTGTCAATGAGGATCTTCATGGAAGAGATGTTTATTGGTGGTAGGTAAGATCATCCTTGTCCATCTTCTATTAAAGTTAGCTTTGCTCATCATTACTTCTGGGTGTGATTTCATCTTTTTAGATAAAAATACAAGAGATTACATTACTTGTTCAGTAAGTCCATTATATCTGACGTATTTATTTTGAAAAACGTGTCAATTTATCCTGTCACCATTTTACTCATATCCGAAATGATCTGATGCCGAGTTGGCTGTAGCAGAAAACAAATTAAATACTAATGAGATACGAGAAATGTAAGATTCTTCAAAATTGCTGCTTTTACTGAGCATAAATAGAAACTCTGTGCGAAAGTGTGGATAAATTAGACTCTAACCCTGTGGGTCACAGTGAAATGCAAGACACCCTGTACTCTAGGGCCAGTCGATTTCCTTCCAATCCTCCCTAGAATGGCACCAGCAGGGTTTCTATTAAACTGTTTTCATCAATGTGGAGTACCATCTCCTATATACTTACTGAGTGAACCAATAACAGCTGAAAGCCAGTCTCATTTCAGCTTTGTTGTTTTCTAGGCTTTCTAACTTCTCATCTCTGCTACTGCAGTACAAAAGCAACAGTAGATAGTATGGCATTTGCAGTTTATATTATTTTCATACTTCCCAGAATACTGCTTAATTTTTTTCTCAGCCATTTAAAGTATAGATGTAATTTTTAGTGTACAGAAGCAGGGACTAAGCCAGACTAATTACATAGATTACAGATTCCTTGTCCATAGGTATGTTGCTTTGTCAAGAAATTGAGAAAAATAAAACAATCTCCTGTTGGCAGTACAGTCATATTGGAAATTACAAGGTGTTCCTTCCTTTTAGGAGTTAAGGTAACTGCTTTAAAAATTATGTTGCATAAAACCAGCATTACAGATTTGGAATTCTGTTTCTGCAGGTTCTGTAGTAAGCAGATTATTTTGTCTATTGAGATATTTTGATCATCTTTCGATGTTGTCAATGGTTTGAGAAATCAACCAACCAATTACAGCAGTCCGTTTCTTCCAGCTTTCTTGAATCATCAGTCATCTTTGACCTGTTCTTTCCATGTCCTAACTCTCAACCTCTGAAGCTTATTTATTTTCAAATTTGGTCAGTTTTTTCTTTCTTCAAGTTCTAAGTTTCCTTTTAAAAAGAAACTCCATTTCCAGCCTAACTCAGGACCTCAGGAACAGTTATACTTGTGAAAAACAAAAAAACAAAAAACAAACATTTGATGTACTTTATTTCTCCTCTGTCAATCACCTATCGCTGTTAAGCTCTGAACTGTGAAGATGATACAAATAAGGACTCTCATTAGAAAAAAAAACTGTCACACAAACATTTTCTTTACAAGGAAAAGCCTAGGACATTGGTCAAAATCACAGGACAACTAGCTTAGAAATAAACTAAAAAAAAAAAAAAAAACTGTTTCTAATGACATGGATCATGACAGAAACAAATTGCTTGGCTCTGTTGCATTTAACCCACACAACTCATTTGCAGAATTTGCTACTAGGAAACAGAAAATATGAGGAAGGTCAGGATGCAGGCAAAAACGAAGGAACTTTAGGCTTCAGAAGGAAAACTTTGATG
The DNA here is from genome assembly GCF_900095145.1 of Mus pahari. Taxonomy (NCBI): domain Eukaryota; kingdom Metazoa; phylum Chordata; class Mammalia; order Rodentia; family Muridae; genus Mus; species Mus pahari. The sequence continues at coordinate 45,798,959 of NC_034601.1, read as the reverse complement.
ACCCTTCCCTCTGTTGAGAGTCCATTGGCATGAATTGATCTATGTAGAAATCTTCTAATTGGATCCTGAATATCTAACACTGCCATTCACCCACCACAGTTACTAAAGATGGAATGTTTCAGTCTCCTTGAGAGTCATATGCTAAAATTCTGAACCCAGTATGATGGGACCTAGAGAGAGTTTTGAACAGAAACCGAATAAAGCTTATAATGCTTCTGCCACCACTAAGTGGGATTGGACCACTAGCAGAAGAGATGGATTGTCAACCTTTTTTTTTTCCTAGAAAGCATTAGCAGAGTAATAACAGTAGGTTTCCTCCTAAAGCCAACCTGTTTAGCTATAGGTTTTTGAGCCTATTAACAGTGCCAACTATGGGTTTTAAATTTGTGGGGCAGGCCTTAAATCTAACAAGTTTTTGATTACTCCCTTGATATTCTTGTTATTATTGCACCAGTGGACATATCTTTCTAAGACTGTCATTATTGTAGCTCCTGGTTTTCACAGACTGACGATTTTACTTCCCTTTGGTAGCATGCATAACAATTTCCAGCACGCTAAAAGCTAGTTATTAGAAATGATGCTTCCAGGTCAGTATCAACATGGTTTCTGCATGTTCTGTGATTAAAGTCTGCCGGTGTCTTCAGTAATAGGATCTGATCATCAAGATTTGAAGAGTAATCAAGATCAGTGACACTAGTCTGTAATACTTGGGATCCCCAAATGACTAGAAACTTCAATAAAGGTAACCGACTCTTAACACTAGGCATTTATTTGTACCTGGTGGGGGCAATGTTGCCCTTCCACAGGGCAACTATAAATGTATTCCTACTCAACAAACAGTGGCCAGGTCTAAGAAGGAGGTGATAAAAGGCTTCTAAATGGGTAAAAAGGGCAGCTTACTTGGTCAAGACTTTGCCCACAGGTTTACTTTTCCCGAAATTGCAGTTGGAATGGTTTTCCACGACATGGGTATGTTCTCAAGTGTTCACTGTTACCAACGTGGATTTTCCTCTTTGCCTCACAAATGTTTCTTTCTGTACATGGACATTGGCTTGATATAGTTGACTACTGGTTGACTCCCCCTCGCCGGGAAAAGTCCTTTCCCAAATTCCGTTTAAATAATCCAATCTTCCTTCAAGAGAGGAATACTGGCCGAGCACCTCCTTTCATTTTGTATTCTCTGTCCAACTTGTAGTTTTATTTATTTCTCAGCACTCCAAGCATGTAGATGGTCATCATAGAAAGAAGTTTATAAAAATATTGGATTTAGAGATTGTCAATTTGCTTGATGATTACTACCTAAGAAGTTGACGATGTGAACAGAGTCTTAAATTCATGCTTTTCAATTGAGATGACTCAATTGATCTGATCATTGTGGTAAAATAGTTGTCTTTGGTTGATGGTATGCAAATAATTTTAATTTCTTGCCTGGATTGTCCAAGTTTCTATACCAATATTTTTAACCAGAAAACTATCTGAAAACATGCACGATTAATTATAATATTAAAACATTGTACTAATTGATAATAGGTGATAACTCACAGAATGATATAAACCTATTATGTCTGCAATTTATATTTTAAAAACATGTTATATTAAAAATACTGTTGATATAGCATGATAGGATATAACTATCTATATCTATAGATACACAGAATTTTCATATGCATGTAAGAAAAATTATACATATGTACATATAAATATATGTATTTTAAAGGCATACAAGCTGACTTTAAAATAATGGAAAATTACTAAGCACATAGTGAATTATTTGAAATGTAGTTTCCAGGTTTAAGAAGTTGAGGATATTCAAAATACACTCCAAACTTCTCTTCTAAGGCATTTTTGAAAAATACTGTGGGTTTTATTCAGAAGCAAATTGAAATTAAGATTACAAAAAGATATTCTTTAAAAGAATCATGGTTCATAGTATTTGATATGTGATGTAACATTGTGATCTAACTGAAGAAATGAGGAAAACATAACAGTTTTATATATATATGTATATATATATATACATATATATATTATATGTATATATATATATTCATTTTGGTGAACTCTGCTGGTATGCTAAATATATGTTTTCCTTTTGTATGGGGAAAGAATTATATATTAACACCTCATTGTTCTCAGCCTTGACCACCCAGTTTCCTTTGGCTAGTGGAAACATACATTTGAAGAAACATCCATTGTTTTCCAGTATTAATAGAAAACACAAGTCTCATAACAATGTTAATTATTTTTCTATCAAAAGCTTATCATGTCCTAGGAAATATTGCCCCTGTAACCTAGGCCATAGAAAAAAATGATGTGGAAAAGAGTCAAAGTCATCTACAATGGTGACATAAAATAAGCAAGAGGTGAATTTTTTTACAGTTGCAAGGTATGAAGACTTTGATATCATTTCTTAGTAGAGCATAATGTGGTCTAGAACTTACCCTGTAGCTATTTTTTTCTGTATGAAACCACATACATATGGAGAGATTATGTGCATATGGACATCATTTTTTATGTGTGTTGCTGAGCAATCCTAAAAGCTTGAATTTAATCCCTGTGTGTAAAGGTAGCAGAAGAGAATCAGCTCCATAGAACTGGCCCCTGAACTTTGCACTTGTGTCACAATATAATATTACACCATTCTTCCACTTCACTTTTTTCCCTCCAAACCCTCCTCTGGAATATACCTCCTTCCTCTCTTTCAAATTTGTCATCTTTTTCTCATTAATATGCTGCTACAGATTACTGAATACATAAGCACAACTAGCCTGTTAAATGTTACATGTATGTATGTATATATGTATGTATGTATGAATATATCTGATTTAGTTGGGATTTTCAGACATTGGTCTATTGTCTGTCTCTTCTGGCCATGTAAATGGAGTAATACAAATTCCACTAGGTTTTCATAGAAGCCCAAGGTGACAGCAACTTCATAGTTACTAGGAGAAGAAAGGACCATAAGCACATCCCTCTGGTGTTTCATACAAATTCCCTGCCTCATAAATGTGGGTTCTAATTATAGAGGCAAGCATTTTGATCATCTGCTTGGTCTACCTGCCTGCACCTTCATGAGATCAGAGGAGAAAGCACATCATCACTACAAGGCTGACAAGGAATCCAGGCTTCTTATATATTCTTTAATGACTTATAGGTAGAAGCTGGCCATAACTTCCACTGACAGGGGTTATAAAAATCTCAGCAGGGACACAACCTCGTGTGGTGTGGTCCTACCTCATTTTATAGGGTAATTTGTAGGGAAAGTGTAGGGTCAAGTTTTTCAATTCAGATTTTACTGGCATCAAAAGGGTAAACCACAGAGTTTGTGTTTTGTTTTTAATTGTTTTTAGATATATGCTCTTCCCTTTTCAATCTCAAGGAAAATCTGTATCTTATTTCCTCTCAAAACAGAAATCTCCCTTACTCCTTTCCATTCCCAGAGGTCTAAATATAAATCCTCTAGCCGTTTCCATCCCTCAGACTGGCATTTGCCTATGCTGCCTTTAATAAATGCTTTCGTCAATTGGCAGTTGATCAGATGGTTTGTGTGCCCTGATAGGATGACACGGAACCTCTTTTCAAACCGACAGGATATTCTAAGCCTTTACTCTTTCCACCAGCGAAAGCTGCTTTGTAAATGCCAGGTTCTTTTAAAATTGTGCTCCTCATGGCTGTATGTATTATTCATCTGACTGAGGTGTCCTACACAATCACGGGTGAACACTTCAAGAAATTTATCTTTGAGCTTCCCTTTGAGGCTGTGAGAAGATTCAGAATGACTGGACTGGAAGATGATTGTATTTTTTTTTCCTTTCCTTCTGGTTAAACTGAAGATCTGTGGCTTCTGCTTGATATCACCATGTGGCAGGTTGCCCGGGAAGGTGACCTTTAGAGCTAGAGTCACCTGAGTGAAGAGAAATGAGCTGTGTGATCCAACTGTCACAGAGTATGTACTGACACTGACAAAGGGAGGCACACATCGCTTTAGGACCGTACATGGTACTTTGTAATGGGGGGCATCAAGCAAGGTAAATGGGGAAGCAGTGGTGGCACAAGCTGGGCAATGGTTAGATATCTTCCTCTCACTACACCCTTAAGATGGCCAAATCTTAAATGAGATGTCTATATCTATATCTATATCTATATCTATATCTATATCTATATCTATATCTATATCTATATCTATATCTATATCTATCTACACACACACACACAAAGCTCTAACTAAAAGGGACTTCAAAAGTCACCCCCTGCCATCACACTGTGAGATTCTACAGATCAAGAAGTCAGGAGGTTCCAGAAACGTGTTTGAATCAACTAGAGGCCAAACCAAGACTGCCATTCAGACAGTGGATGCCCATCTGCTCTTGTCAAACATACCATGATCTTCAAAATTCTGATTATTCTGAGTTAGACTGAAATTTTTTTATTCTACTTTGATTTCTGTTATAGTTACAAAAATGACAACCAAAATCAACTTAGAGAAGACAGGTTTTATTCCACTCTTACAGCTTACAGAACGTGATGACAGGAATTCAAAGCAGGGGATCTGAAGTGAGGAACTGAACCAGAGACCTCAGAGCAAAGTTGCTCACTGGCTTGTTCTCACTGCTTGTCCTCAGCCAGTTTTCTTAAACAATCCAGGACCATCTGCCTAAGGGTGACACCACCTATACCCTCACAACAATTATTAGTAAAGAATAGAACTCACAGACATGCCCACGAGCCAGTTTGACTGAAGCAATTCTTCTAGTGAATTTCTGTTGTGCCAGGTGACTTTGGTTTATGTCAAGTTGGAGAGCAAATAACCAGTACAGTTATCAAAGGATCATAGACATATAATCATCTTGAGACTTGGGGCTGCATTCCCATAAAAGTCAGGCCTTTGAGAACCAAACCATTAAAAACAACAAAACAAAACAAAACCAACACATACTAAGAAGTGGCTGAGAGTGGGTGTGATTCCTTGAGTGGGTAACACTCTTTTTCATGGGACAATCTATTCCTGAGTTGTCTTCATAGCCAGCTGAGAAATGAGCCAAACCCAAACCCTTCTGAGGTCTACAAATGACAGAGTGAGTGAGGCACATGTGTCCTCATTTTATAAATCAGGCTCTCTTGGGATTCCTTTCCTTCCCATTTTCTGAGAATGACCTCCAGCTGACTTGTCTCCCTGCAAACTTAAATTGGATGTGGTGTCCATCTCTCACAACTTTCCTACATTGCAGAGTTGAGTTCCTCTACAGCTATCTGGAAGACTGAAAACTCTATACAGAATTATTAGGGTACTAGGCGTTATTAAGGAACTTTTTCTTGAGACAGAATTTCATTTTGTAGCCATGATAGCTTCAAATTCACAGCAAATTTCCTGCCTTAGCCTCACAAGTTCTGAGATTATAGTTGTGACTCATCAAACCTTAGCAATTACCTTCATCTATATCTATATATCTGTATCTATCTATATCTGTATATGTATATATATATACATATCTTTATATGTATATATATATATATATATATCCCAAACATATAAAGGTTTCCAGAATTGAGAAACAGAAAGTTCTACGCATATACTTTATATTCAAGTCTAGTTTAAATAAGTGGTTCTGTTACTTACTGTCAGAGAAAACAAAATTTTGAACCTGAGTGTGTTTTAAGTTTTTAAACCTAACTAGAACTTTAAACTTTTATTATTTATTATTCATCATTTATATTATTATTAGTGTGTGTGTGTGTGTGTGTGTGTGTTTGTATGATGCATGTCTAAGTGTAAGCAGACACTACAAGCCACAGAGAACATATAGAAACCAAAGGACAAACTTCAGGAGTCAGCTCTTTCCCTCAACTATGTGGATTCTACGGATTGAATTCACATGCCAGGCTTGTGCTGCAAGTGGCTATACCTACTGAGTCATCTTGCTGGTTCTACTTGTAATAGATTATTCTTTAAAAATATCTGGCAATATTTCTAATTCAATTCCTTGGAACAATCAGTAGGTAAATACTGGCTATCATAGAAAAGGGGGAGCTTATCTGGTAGATTTTAAAAGGCTAATGAGGGGCTTTACTACAAGAATGTCAGGAAACAAGGCTCTCTTGCCTCTGTCTCTCTTCTGAGGGAAGGTATCTCTCCAATATATTAATATGGTAAAAAAAGACAGATATAATGTCTCTGTCTGTGTCAGATAGATTTGTTTGCTATTGAGGATAAAGGATAACTAAGATACTGTCTTCCTCTTGAGAAAAGGTTGGGTTGGTTTAGTAGTAAAATTTTTGGGCTTTAAGAGGTTGATTTCCTTCATCCAAAAGCCCTCACATGTGAGAAGTACTTTGCTGTAACTCCATTGGTCATTCTTTATTTTATCAAGTGACTGGGAAACAAGAAAACATATGAAGTCAATTCTCTGGACCCAGAGACTTGCATCATCTGTCAGCATCTATGAAACTCTTTGAAGTGAACCTACTAGCTTGATAAAAGGTGACAGTGTCAATATTCAAGTCTTTTTGGATATTGATCTTTTCACCACACTAGGCTATAGTGTCTGCTAGTGAACTAAACTAAATGGACCTATGAAAAACCCCAGAGACCATATATGCACAAAAGGTACAATATGTTCCTCAAATATGGCTGTCTGTGGAATACAGTTTATGTGATGTATGACTCCAAATATCACATTTTCATCAAAGTGATATGTTAATGGTGTGGACTCTGGGTGGTCCTGAAAGGCAGTGAGCAGGGTGCTGCATGGAAATGCTGCCTGAGGACAGCAATTACAGATTGTACTTTCCTAAACTCTGGGTGGTTTTCTGTGGCTTCCTGTACCCATTGGCTGTTCACATCCAGAACTATAATTTTCTGTTTCCATTCCGGTCTTTTACCCGAAACATAAGAACTTTTCAGAACCTGGTTAGTAAGACACGTTGGAGCAAACTGACATGGTGAACTATTAAATACATTCAAGAACACACAGCCTTAACCCAATTTTTCTCAGCCATTCAGACATGTGGCTCCATACATAAACAATGGAGATCTGGGAGAAGAGGAAATGCAGACTGGATGCTGATGTATGACGAAAAGGCACAAACTCATCTGCACTGCTGAAGAAAGGTTTATACTGTGTCATTGATGTGCTGACCAGCAGTCCCAAAGGGCTACTAAGCAAGGTGGTGCTGGATTGAATTTGTATCTAAGAGACTAAAACACAGACTTTTAAAGTCAAAGTTCAAAACAAGATATAAATATCTATTAAAATATCTTCATGTTGAAATATTAAGTTAGATATATTGGATTAAAAGAAATGCAACATTGACATATAATTTAACTGCTTATTTTTACATTTTATTCAAGGCCATAATATTTTTTAAAAAGTTGTTTCTCTCAGTTTTTTTTTCTATTCTGTTTGCTTGTTTTTCATTTTTGCTTGTTTGTTTTTGCTTGTTTGTTTTTGCCACTGACTTTTAATAGTGATATCTTGGGACTGATCCAGTGTTATACACTGACTGGTACTGACTTTTATGTAATTGATGAATCATCTTCTATTATAGACTTTTATAATCTTTCCTGTTCTCCAGTGACATTATTCTCATTTAGTTTAGCTTGTTTCTAGTTGAAGGAATAGGGAAATCTATGAAAAAGAATGCTGATGATAAGTGTGAGCATTTGATGTCCTGGGAGACTTTAATTCTGAGTAGGATGTCTCAGCTTCTCTTAGCTGTCGTTCATTGTCATTTAAGAGAACAGACCTACACCAGGTGGTGGTAGCACATCCCACACCAGGGTGGTACACATCTTTAATTCCAGTACTTAGGATACAGAGGCAGTTGATCTCTGAGTTTCAGGCTAGCTTGATTTATAGAATGAGTTCCAGGACATCCAAGGCTACATAATGAAATCCTATCTCAAAAGAGAGAGAGAGAGAGAGAGAGAGAGAGAGAGAGAGAGAGA
>NC_034601.1:45785893-45790992 GCF_900095145.1 Mus pahari | reverse complement strand
AGAGAGAGAGAGAGAGAGAGAGAGAGAGAGAGAGAGAGAGAGAGAGAGAGAGCAGTTTGTACATTCTTCTCCGCCCATATTTCTCTGTTTCACACTGTGTTCCCACGCCCTGTACAAGTGTGGTTTCTTGAATTCTTACAACCTTGATGTCTCAGTCAGGGTTTCTATTCCTGCACAAATATCATGACCAAGAATCAAGTTGGGGAGGAAAGGGTTTATTCGGCTTACAATTTTCACATTGCTGTTTATCACCAAAGAATGCAGGACTGGAACTCAAGCAGGTCAGAAATCAGGAGCTGATGCAGAGGCCATGGAGGGATGTTCTTTACTGACTTGTTTCACCTGGCTTGCTCAGCCTGCTCTCTTATAGAATCCAAGACTACCAGCCCAGAGATGGCACCACCCACAAGGGGCCTCTCCCCCTTGATCACTAATTGAGAAAATGCCCTACAGCTGGATCTCATGGAGGCATTTCTCCAACTAAAGCTCCTTTATCTGTGATAACTCCAGCTGTGTCAAGTTGACACAAAGCTATCCAGTACACTTGAGTTATTATCAAGTATAGATAAGATATGTTTTCTTTCTGATATCTACGTGGAATCATATACATAAAATGATTGCCTTCCTTTCCTTCCTCCCTCTGAAATCTTGCCACACTGGAAATGAGCATACTATCTATGCATATATCCTCTGTGTGTGTGTGTGTGTGTGTGTGTGTGTGTGTGTGTTGGAGGTGGTATATGTAGTGTGTGCATGTGTGTGAGCAGGTATGCATGCTCGTGTGTACAGAAGCCAGAGGAGGATGTGAGGTGTTTTGCCTTATCATTCTTTATGCTTTAATTAAAGTCTTTTACTGAATGGCGGAGTGACTGGGAAACCATCTGTCTCTTCTTACCACAGTCTTGAGATTACAGATGTGTGTACAGTTATTCTGACTTTTTGCCTGGGAGTTGGGATCTGAAGTTAGTCCTTTCTCTTACCTATTGTGTCATCTCACTAACCCCTTATCTCTGATTGTAGAAAATATAGAACATTCATGAGGTTTAAAGTGGGATTCCCTTGCTTATACTTGAGTCACAGTAGAAACATAGGCACAAGTATTTTCAGGGTTCCTTGATGTTTTAGTTGTAAAATTCATCCAGTATTTTTTCCATGTGTATGAAAACATAGACAAGTTTTATCATAGAGGATAAGCCTTCAGAATTTTTATGATGTCCATGTGATTTATTCCTATATTATTTCCTTGTCTGGTAAGGGATACTTTTACAAGGGAGGGCTACTATTCCGAATATAAGGCCAGCATTCATGCAAATCTCAAAAGAAACTCAAATATGTGTAGAGGGATCAGTTGCAATAAATCTAAGATATAGAAACAACATATTATAAATTCTGGCATTCTATATATGAACAATGTATATAAATGAATTCTGGCATTCTATGTATGTACAATGTATATAAAATACATTGTATATGTTCTTGCTTGGGTGTATTAATACTAATTAGGATAGATCCTGGAAGATTTTTGCTGTATATGACTTAAAATAATGGTGTGAATTATTTTGAACTATATTATGTGTATGGTTATTACAGGTATCATCGGAGGAGAGTGCTATACCATCTTTAAAATTCCAAATAACCTAAGTTACAGAGAGATTAGGAGTATTGACTAGTTGAGCACAAGAGTGCATACATGAAACGCTAGCACATAGGAGGTACAGACTGAAGGGTTTTGAGTTGGAGGTCAGCTTGGGATTACAGAGTCCAAGGCAAGCTTGAGATACATAGCAAGACATTTTCTGAAAGAAAAGGGGTGAGGACAGGATTTCTAAGGTCATATCTTGATGGTCTAGGTATTTATGCAACCTCCAAAAGACATACATTAGAATCTTTACTTCCATTGTATTGTAGGTGATACCATTGGAGATGGGGTTTTTTTTTGATAGATGGCCAGGACATTAATGGAGCTTGTGTCTTTTTTTATAGAGATCAGAAAATCACCCTGGCCTTTCCATAGGGAAAGACATAATCAGAAAGCTAGCCCTCACTAGATAATGTATCTGCTGGTCCTTTGATCATGAACTTCCAGCCTCTAGACTTGAGAGAAATGAATTTCTATCAATGCCATCTCATCATCTAGTATTTGCTAGATGTATCTAGTATATATTATTTTGTTATTTAATTCTGAACAGAACAAGACAGGCCATAGTGCTTATCAGGTAAAGAGTCGAGTGAATTCATCTCTTTTGCCTTATTCCAAAGCCCATGCCTTATTCCTACACCAGCTCCTCTCTATTAATATGATAATTATTTTAAAAAGTATCAAAAATACCTTAAAACCGGTACTATTACTGGTGACTTTCTTTTTACCTTCCTCTTGTCTTAGCTGTCTTCATTTACCATTCCTTCTTCTACCCTGTATTCTTTATTACCTGTCTATGGTTTTCTTTTATTGTTTCCTCTTTTTGTTTTTTTTAACACAGGGTCTTATGCCATCCCAGGCTGATGCAGGATCTGGCTCTTGAGGCTCACTTTCTCTGCTGCCACCTCCCAAGGGCTGGGGCTATGGCTTTACGCCACCATGCCTGGCAACAACCTCGATGTCTATTCCCTCTTGATCGCTCCAGCTTTTATAATGCCCCTCTCCTCCTCTTCTCATAACTCTTGGTTCCATTTCCTCACTGCACACATTGTTTGTTCATTCTTTTTTTCCGGCAATTTCTTACTTAAGCTACATTCTTCCATGTCCTCTGGGGACCTGGATATGCGGTAAAGTCTTAACAGCTAGAAAAAGACAAGTGATAACTGTAATAGCTAAAGAAGAAACCAGAGAAAATCCCTAGATTTGCTCAGACTTGAAAGTAATTATTCTAGTGAGTATGTCAAGTGTTCACACAATGTGGAAGTCTAAAAGTTCGAGCCAGGAAAAGGTTGAGAGCTTATCTAGCATTAAATATATACAATATATACTAGGCCAAACACAAACTCAAGGGAGCTAAGATACCATGCCGATGAATAACCATATCAGATTGAAACCCAGACCAAGGCTCTGGGATTGTTATTTTATATAACCCTTTCCAGATCTCTCCTTAAGAAAACCCCTATCCCATCCCTTCTCTCCCTGGTTCTATAAAGGTGCTCCCCAACCCACCCACCCACCCACTCTCTTCTTTCTTCTTGGCATTCTCCTACACTAAGGCATCGAACGCTCTCAGGTCCAAGGGCCTCTCCTCCTACTCCATCCTCTGACACATATTCGGCCAGAGCCACGGGTCCTTCAATGCATATTCTTTGGTTGGTAGTCCAGTCCCCAGGAGCTCTGGGTAGTCTGGCCTGTTAACACTGTTTCTCCCTCCATGGGGCTGCAAACCACACACCCAGTCCAATAGTTGGCTGCAAGCATCTACCTCTGTATTTGTCAGGCTCTGGCAGAGCCTCCCAGGAGACAGCTATATCAGACTTCCCTAAGCAAGCACTTCCCGTCATCCACAATATCATACCAGTTTAATATCACTATTTGCAGAGGATATGATAGTACACTTAAGTGACCCCAAAAATTTCACCAGAGAACTCTTAAAGCTGGTAAACAATTTCAGCAAAGTAGTCATATATAAAATTATCACAAACGAATCAGTAGCCTTCCTATACTCAAAGTTTAGTTATTAAGTTGTTAATTAAAGAACAACTTTTCATAGCTGTATGCCAAACTGCATAAGGAATTCTAAGACTATGTAGATGTATTTGTGTTGTAGACCCTAGGTAATAAAAAATTCTCTTATGTCCAATGTGTTAGTATTTAAGGGAGCCAACAAGATGTCTGTTAATACCATTGTTCTCGTTCACTGGAATTGTTTTCTTAGAAAAATATGTAATAGGATGTCTAGATCTCGTGTATGCAATAGATGGATTTCCACATGTTATTTCTTCTAAATGACCTCCCAGTAGACTCTAAAAGAACATTTGTAGCTTTATTCTAATACCACAGTTAGGTCTCATGTGTAGTCCAGAGCACACTTTGGTTGGGGGAAGTTTGGTTGTGTTAGGGGAAGATACCTATGTCAAGAGGCAAAACATTGAGTTAGTACCTGGCTGTGATTTTAATGATCCAAATGGTCTGTGCAGAGTTTGTTTCTTCATGTTGTTGTCCATTAAATGTGTCTAAAGCTGACTTTGATGCTGATATTCAAAAAACATAGCAACTGGAATTGCCTGAATGTAGTAGCTCACTTAGCATCTGGCCCACCGTGAAGCTCTATAAATATTAGCGGTTATTATTTTTGGCATAAAACTTTGTCTTTAGGGATGAGACTTCAGATTGTCAATATTTCTGATTCTGAATGAGTAGCTTCAGAAAATTGTGTTTACACTCAACAGATCAAAGCTCTGTGAAATGAAATTGTGTTTCAAAAGAACAGATTGCTGCCTCGTGCACAGATGTCTTCCCCCATCCTGAACCAATAGGGCAAAATGTTTTACAGATTGCATGCTTGGCAAGAGCAGAATCCTGAAATAAAACTCCTATTGTTTTTCTTTTACTTAAAAAAAGTTTTAAAAGAGAATTGCAACCTTGGTTATTTATTTTCTTCAATGGGGGGAAAAAAAGAGCACATCTGTTTGCAATCGTGGATTGAAAGGTCTAAAAATAAATATGTTTTAAAGCAAAGCAAAGAAACTCTGTTGGCACTCTAAATCTGATAGACAGGGAGGCGATGTTTGTTCTGAAGTAGTTTGGCTTCTCCTAAGGATGGGGAGTAGGGGGAAGGGCAGATAATGTAGAATTATACAGTTTTAATGAAGTGGCTTACCACATTAAGATGTGTTATTTTTATTCATCTGGTAAATAGTTTCAGTTGAGACATAATATCTTAACATTTACATTTAAATTATGAGTGTATCTTGCATCTGTCACTCTGTCTACATAGAGATGGTGAAGATAAAAAACAATGATTTCTGGAATCTGCCTCCCATCTGGAATTAGAATGCAAAGAGACAAGCCAGAGAAGAAATCTGAGCTATGCACTATTCTTCAAATGCGTTACTTAGGTATATATTTTAAATCAGGGTGCCTTTGAAAGATGTTACTGCGTGTGAGCAAGAAAGAC
>NC_034601.1:45778393-45780893 GCF_900095145.1 Mus pahari | reverse complement strand
TCAAACTCATAGAGATCCACCTGTCTCTGCTTCTGAGTGCTGGGATTAGAGGTATATACTACAATACCAAGTAAAAATGGAAGTTATATTTTCTATTTAAAATACATCATTTAAAACCATTCAGTAATATTACCAAGTGGATTGCTTTAGACTACATTAATTCTATGAAATCAGATGGAGAAGTGCCATCTCAATAAGAGATAAAATAACTGAAGATGATAACAAGGAAGCGCTAATTAGAAATAATTAAGATGTAGATGTGATGATAAAAGATTTTTCAGAGGAATTTGGGATACCTTTATTTTATATTCTTTTTTATACACCAATACTTCCATGAATATATATATATATATATATATATATATATATATATATATATTTTAAAAATTCAGAGGTGACACCACAGGGTTGGATAGCTCAGGACTGGCACAGTCTATGCACAAGTGATCAAAATTGCACAGAACATTTTCATTTTACCCTGAGTGAAATTAGTTTTTCCTCTAAAATCAGATACACTCACATTCCTCTAACAAAAGAATTGATGCCAACTGTGAGAATCTATTCCACATTCTAATGCCACATAAGATCCAAGGAAAATTATTAAAAATTCCAAAGAAGAATGGTTTTCGAGGTCACCTAGGGGGCGGAGTGGGCAGACACCCCCACGGTCCCTATAGGACTGCCCAAGTGATCTTAGGATCACTGGTGAGTGGAACACAACATCTGCTCCAATCCAAGTATGCATGGGAACTGAGACAGCACTAGGGCAGCAGAGAACTAGCCTGACCAGGGGCACAAGCCCCTTCCAGTCTGCACCAGCACCAGGTCACCTAGGGCACGGATTCGATAGACACCCCCACGGTCCCTAGTGAACTGCCCAAGCAATCATAGGATCACTGGTGAGTGGAACCCAACAGCTGCTCCAATCCAATAGTGACGGGCCTGTGACAGCAAGAACAAGGACACCAGAGCCTTTCCTGACCAGAGGCTCAGGTTCCTTGTAATCAGTTCAGATTTGCCTTAGTTTCAAACAGACCAGACAACTCCACAGTCCTCAAAGGAGACAACACTTCCACGCACTGTAATACGCCCAGGATCATAGGACAACAGGATCCCAGGATAACAGGATCTGGGTCATACTAGTATTTGAGTGTCTCAGAGGAGCTTGACTGCCAAGAACTCAGACATACCCAGAATCTCAGGTTCACAGAAGCCCACAATCAAAGCATCACAGAGAAATCTGGACTCTGAGAAGTCCTGAACCAATTTGGATTATAGGAAGGACAGGCTCCAATCAGATATATTGAGGGCTGCAAGCACTGGAGATAATCAGATGGCAAGAGGCAAGCATAAGAACAGAAGCAACAGAAATCAAGGTTACTTGGCATCATCAGAACCAAACTCTCACCATAGCAAGTCCTGGATACACCATCACACCAGAAAAGCAGGACATGGATCTAAAGTCACTTCTCATGATGATGATGGAGGACTTTAAGAAGGAAATACTGGAAATCACAGGTAAACAGATAAAAGACTTTAAAACACAAAAATCCCTTAAAGAGTTACAGGAAAATGCTACCAAATGCTACTAAAAGGAGATGGAATTGAACAAAACCATCCGGGATCTAAAAATGGAAGTAGAAACAATAAAGAAAACCCAAAGGGAGACAACTCTGGAGATAGAAACCCTAGGAGAAGAAATCAGGAATGATAGATGCAAGAATCAGCAACAGAATACAAGAGATGGAAGAGAGAATCTCAGGTGCAGAAGATACCATAGGGAACATGAACAGAACAATCAAAGAAAATGCAAAATGTAAAAATATCCTAACTCAAAACATCCAGGAAATCCAGGACACAATGAGAAGACCAAACCTATGAATAATAGGAGTAGATGAGAATGAAGATTATCAACTTAAAGGGCCAGCAAATATCTTCAACAAAATTATAGAAGAAAACTTCCCATACCTAAAGAAAGAGATGCCCATGAACATTCAAGAAGCCTACAGAACCNCAAATAGACTGGACCAGAGAAGAAATTCCTTCTGACACATAATAATCACATAATAATCACATACAAATGCACTAAGTAAAGACAGAATATTAAAAGCAGTAAGGGAAAAAGGCCAAATAACATACAAAGGCAGGCCTATTAGAATTACTCCAGACTTCTCCACCAGAGACTATGAAAGCCAGAAGATCCTGGACAGATGCTATACAGACCCTAAGAGAACACAAATGCCAGCCCAGGCTACTATAACCAGCTAAACTCTCAATTACCATAGATGGAGAAACCAAAGTATTCCATTACAAAACCAAATTCACACAATATCTTTCAATGAATCCAGCCNTTCAAAGGATAATAACGGAAAAACACCAGTACAAGGACGGAAACCATGCCCTAGAAAAAGCAAGAAAGTAATCCTTCAAGAAACCTAAAAGAAGACAGCCACAAGAACAGGATGTCAACTCTAACAAAAAAAAATGAAAGGAAGCAACA
>NC_034601.1:45766915-45778382 GCF_900095145.1 Mus pahari | reverse complement strand
AACTGATGACAACTCTAGATTAAACAATTTTCTAATCCTATACATTCTTAACCACTGATGTGAGGTGCATATTTATGAATTGTGACTCTAGGATACCCAGTTCACACTGATTTTTCAGATAAGTATGTTGTTTTTAACATTAAGCAGTCTACATGTTATTTGGGACACACTGATGATATGCATGCAAGATGGATCAACATCCAAACTGAGAAATGATGATGATGATGACTGTGTTAGTCAATTTTCTGTTAAATTATGCAAGTTATTCAACTTAGAAGGGAGGAAGATTTATTTCAGGTCACAGTTTCTGAAGTTGTAGCCAGTAGACTTTTTGTCCCGTTCCTTTGGGCCCCTTTGAGACAGAACATATGGCAGAGACCCCATTCTCCTCCCCTCCTGGTGACCTGGTGGAAAAGAGAAAGAGGTTTTGGACCAAACATGCTGTTTAGGTACGTGACACCAGTGACTTATTTCTAGATGGCATCGTGCAATGATGCTATCATTCAATATAGTACCATCAGCTGGAGACCAACCCTTTAACCAATCAGCTTGGGGAGGAAAAATAACAGTAATGAAGATAAAATGATGACAACCACTGTATTGGATTGTTTCTATTAATTTTGATAGCTTCAAAAAACAAAATAAAAAAATTCTGGTATAATTAAAAAAAAAGAATGGTTTTCATTTGATTCCTAGACTTTGATAATTCAGGAAAAATTTGTCTGTAGAAAAAAATTTAAGGTTGAATATAAAGACAAACCCAGCAAATCTTCCTTGTAGGAAAAGTTTCAAACAAACATTTCAACTAAAAAGGTTCCTACTTAAATTTTTTTTCCTTCGTGATCATGAGACTTCTCTTATGTGAGAAGGTAACATTTTTTTTTTTTTTAAATTGTTTTCTTTATAATGGGAAAGATTTCCAGGAAATGCCAGTCTTTTGTCTTCATTTGTTGTCTAGCCTCAGGGTGGTAATTTATTTCACATTTTTCCTCCTTTCCTTAAATAGTCATCTGTTTAGAATGTTAAGAAAAATCACTAATGGCTTCTTGGAAATTCTTTTTTCTCTCTTTCCTTTTCCTATATTGGCATCAGATGTAGCAGTGGATTCTCCAACCATACCTCCTTTAGGCAGATTGGTCATACCCAGATAGAGTTTGGTTGTTGTGGGTCCACTGTGTTGCAGTAAATTTTTACCCCCAAAAGGCCCGGTCAAAGAAATCACAACTCAATTAATTAGTATACAAGCCACCTGTCTAGATTGGGCACCACTACACTACTCTATTTCCCATCTATGAGATCCCATATAACTTGTGGTTTCTCCAAGCCTTCTGCTCCATTCTCCTTCCACCTCCTCTGTTTTCCTCTCCCTCTCCTCCCTCTCCTCAATCCCCAATTTTTTCAACTCCACCTTCTCTCTTCTGCCCAATCACTGGGCTCTAGCCTTTATTTGAAAAGTTAAGGTAGGGAGAAGGTTCACAGGGCACTCCTTGTCTGCAGCCCCTCCCAGGAGAGCGGAATTAGCATCAGAATACACGACCAGGGCTATTCACAACACCACTGTCTTGCAAAGACACTGTCTTGTACTTCAACACAAGTTGGTCTACATTCAACACAGCACTGAAGGTAGAAGTGAAACATTTTACATATTTAGAGTGGGTAAGGAATGTATGGACTCAGTGCAACCCTTTGGCTGCTGGGTGTCATTCTTGATGTACAGCAACTGTTTTCTATGTCCCTTCAATTCACTGCAGTTTGTAGATTAGTAGGATGGATCCAGGTCTGTCAACCTTATAGGGTACAAATAAAAAGTCACAGTTCCTTACCATCACCCTCAACATCCTGATGAGTGTCCCTGGATTTTTAATGACCTTGACTCTGATCAAACTAGTATTCATGGCATTGGTATTGAAAAGAGTTTCAAGACTAGCCAATTTATGACTCAGAGGTGAGAAGGATATATTTTTGAGGATTTTATTTTTAACTATATGTATTTCTACTTGGGGTATTGAAAGACCCCCATTTCTGGGGAGACCCTCCCTCAAGTCCCGGGATGAGACGACACCCCAATAACTCAAGAGAAACTATTCTTGATGCAATATGCATGAGGTTTAATCGGGAAAATTCAGCATGCTGAGGTCGAGTTCATAGGAGATTGGCCCTCAGCATTTACAATTGAGAGGTTTAAAGGAAAAAAAACCCAAGGAAAGGGGCGGGATAAGTTCACAAAGAATAGGGAAGCTGAGTAAACATTTTAGCTCATCTCGGATGGAAGAGTAACAGGCTATCTTTTGCAAACATTCTTGGTGGGGAAACTAAGTAAACATCATAAGAGTGGGGATGATACATTAAAGCTCATCTCCTACAGAAGAGTTACAAGCTATCTTTTGGCAAACATTCTTAGTCCTTTACACAATGAGTCAGGGAGTGGGTCAATTGCAATGAGCCAGTTTTAGTGTTCATCGGTATCTCAGGCTGAAGGCAAAAGAACAAAAAATTCTATGCTGAACTTTGTTTCTAGGGTTTTTTTTTTTTTTTTTTGGAAAACACATTGAGTTGGGGGTCTTACAGTATGTGCATGTGAGGAAACTCTGTGGAGGCCTGGAGAAGGTGACAACCTCTCAACCCTTTCCTTCCTGGAACTGAAGCCACAGAGAGCTGCCAGCTATTTGATGTGGGTGCTGACAACTACTCACTGTCTCTGCTAGGGCAGCAAATGTTTTTAACCATTGAGCCAGTTCTCCAATCCAGAGTTGGAGAGTTTATTAAAGATATTTTGATACAGGATTAATTATTAGGGTTAGGAGAAAAAAAAATGGTGGTGAGAAAAAGGTAAGACTTTCCCAAGGGTGAGTACAGGCTCCCTAGGGGACAGTAGCAGCTCACTGCTTTAAGACAGTCTCACATAGGATTTTCAAGTGATGGTCTTATCCCTGGGTGGATCAGGGTGGAGGTTGTGAGCTGCAGCTATGGAGGAAGGTAGGAGAACCTCGCTATAAAGAAATGAAAGTTTTGTTTAAGACTCTCGGGGGATGTCTTGGGGAAAGAAAGCCTTAAGCCCAATTCAGTGCTATTTAAAAATATAAAGTCTATATTTGAAAGACATATTAACTCTATGTTGGAAGCTGACAAAAGGCTTTAACGAGACTCCAGAATGAGGGGGTCCTCTTCCTTCTCATGTCCTCATTTTGTCCTGTCTCGGGCTCACAGCAGAGCCCTGGGTTCCCAGGGTATGTGGGCCTTTGTTTCTACTCTAAATCCTAATAGTGAGATTGCTGGGAATTCCAGTGATCACTCTAGTCTCAAACAAAAGCCAAGCAATTCTTCACCAGAAGGTTGCCTGAGAGTCTCCACAGCTGTGATACCCTGGGTTTAGATTAGAAATTAGATTATAAACCGCCTCTGGGCAGGTGGAAGCAGCTGAATCAGTTAGGCCAGATGCTCCCATCCCGGAGGAAGAACTGCTGAGCAAGTGAGAAAAGGAAGCTCATTTCCCCAGGCTGGCCTCTTTGTCATCTCAACTTCAATATATATATATTTTCATTAGCTAGTTGTCTAGGGAACAAGAGCCCAACCAAGAGAATTTGCCAAAGCCGAGCCCAAGAACAAAGGCTTATTTCACAGGCTTAGACTATCCTGCACAGACACTCTTTAGGGATTTACTTTTTCTGATGAGAAATTTATATTTTTAAGTTTTAATGATTCCATAAAGAAAGTTTTTAGAGTGGTTTTTAAGAAAAAAAGCCCCTTGAAATATTGTCATATGTTATGTATTTCCAGTAGACAGTTTATGAGTTTTCAGTCTTTTTCATGTACATCATTAAAACGCTAATAAAAACACAAGCTCTCCAGATGTACAGTTGTTTGCTTAATTTTTTTCCACCGGGGAAGATGATTATAATAAAGAAAAGAGCAATAATGAAATTAGTATTTGTATAATATATTGGCTTCATCTGCCAATGGCTTCAAAAGGGTTCAAAGCCCACTGGACATGTATATATGTGACCTTTTTAAAAATCAAATTAAAACAAACAAACAAAAAGCCTTAAGTGAATTAAGTAGAAATAATGATCAAGTCTCCTTTTAGATGTCCCATTCTTATTTTCTGTAATGAAAATTAGTGTGCATATATACTTAGAAGTCACAAATAAAACATAAGTATAGGATTTCCTTTATTCTTAACCTTCATGCATGTGATAATATGTTTTGTGTGAAACCTTTGCCATTTTTTAAGGCAAGGACAGTCTTTACAGACCCTCCTACATAAGGCTGAAGGAGATACAAACTGGGTAATCATGTGAGTATTTTTTCTTTTCTTCCTAATATTTTTCCTCAGAACATGTATTTGGAGATAAATTAGCCGACTCATTTTGTTAATCAGTTTCAGTGAAACTGTTATGAAGTATGTAGAAACAAATCTTAAAACTTTGCAAAAAGCAAAGTCTTCCACATGATCTCTCTCAATAGTTACACGCATAAACATGCAGAAACCTTTCTAGAAGTTTTATTCTCAGAATGTTGTCCGAGGACGAGGATAAATGCTGGAAAGGAAGAGGAACTTCTGGATGTGGTTAACCAACGCATGGACCTGGGGAAAACAGAGATGTCAATTCTCATCTAATGCTTATATCCTATCATCAAATTTGTGTGATCCTACGATATCTAGATCCTCTGGATTCAATGTTCTTATCTGCGAGTAGATGGACAATATTCCTTGTTTGAAACTTTGATGGTTTGAAGTGAGGAAGGATGTTGCTTAGTTGTGTATCCTGTTGCTACGATAAAATACCCTGGGAAGCCTCATATGTAATTGTCGTAAATCTTTTTCCACATTTCCCTTCCCTTTCTTCCATTCTGATCCCTGTAGACACCTTTCCAGTCCCAATACTCCCTTCCTCTACTTTCAGAAAGCATGATATCTCCTTCATATTTAACATCTTCCCTTTCCCACCTTTGATGGCACTTTTCTAGGCTCCTGGCCTCTGTATACATTCATTACAAATTAAACATGAAATCTAAAAATTCAAAGCTACACCTGCATGTGGAAAAGAACAAGTGGTGTTTGCCTTTCTGAGTCTAGGTAACCTCCCTCAGTATAGTGCTTTCTGATAAAATTCATAATTATAGTTTTCTTTACAGCTGGGTAAAAGTCCATTGTAACATATTCTACATTTTTATCCATCCATACTATATTCATCTATTGGTGGATTTCAACTCTGATTCCATTTCCATCCACCATGAACATGGAGGCATAGTTATCTCTAACCATAGCTACCTAACATCTTTTTGGTTTATGTCCAGGAGTGGTATATTGGTGTAGTAGGATGAAATGAAATCTCAATATAGCTTTGCTTTTCCATGATGATTAGGGATATTGAATATTCTTTTACCATTTAAAATGTTTTTTTGTTCTTTGTTTTGTTTGTTTGTTTTTTGGAACAGAAAACTCTTTACTGGTAAGAAGCAGCTGTGAGAATTACTACTAGGAAGAATTAAAGTGAAAAGGCCAAAATCAATAATCCTGGTGAGTTTCTCTAGAATGGTGTCAATGCTTGAAATAGCTCAGCAAACCATAGAACACTTCTTACTATGTTTGTGTGAGATCTTTCTCATACACAAGGTGTCAAAGTGGAAATTAAAACAAACAAACAAACAAAAACATTAGAAATTCCATCCTGCTTACTATGTAAGCACATTATGTGTCCTTGAGAGATCAAGATCACATGGTATATATTCACAGGATAACATCAGCAGCTGTGGGAGCAGAAGACATTGCTATATCCTCATGTTACCTGTAAAGTTCATTTTAGAGACTTCTACTCAGGAGGAGTAAGATTCTTGACTGAGGTTAAAAAAAAAATTCAGGATAAGTCAATATAAAGCAGAGTTGAGATTTATTAGAATGAAAGTTTAAGATATACTTAAGCATAGTGATTAATATACACTTAAGAAAATATATACCTAAATGTCACACTTAAATGTTTTAAGAGGTATATACATAATTTTGGTATTTTGTTTGGCTTCTGAAGAAGTCACATTGAATAAAGAATTTCTAAAAGAACTAATTTTTGTTGCTGTTGTTTGTTTTGTAAGTAAATTATTGGGTAATTTCTGAGGAGCTTTTGTTAAAGGAGGGATCGCAAACATGGGAAAGGGGGCTAAGACATGCCTTCTAATGTAAATAGAGTTTATATTGCTTATGAGGTTGCAAGAAAATTGTAGGCTTATGGTTTGTGAAAGGGAAAAGGCTATTCTTGATAATATACTCTTTGGCCAAAAGCATGCTTAATTGATATTTTAATATTCCCACTAGAACTATCTCTCTCTAAATGAGATACTATCTTTCCATAGACAAATTCATAGCAGTGTTTGTTAATTATGCTGGAAGTTTTATTCCTAGCTTGTGACAGACTTCAACCAGACTCCTGGGTGGGAATCTCCTTTCTCTTCTGTATTCTCTTTTCTTTTTCATCTTCCTATTCTGTATCTATCATCATAAGTCTGTTTATTTATCACTTATTCATGGTTTCCCCCACAATTTTGGTTATCTGAAGTCAACCATGGTTCAAAAGTGATAAATGTCAAGTTCTAGATATATTTTGTGAGTTTTGAATTCTGTGTGGTTCTAAGTATTATGATGAAATATCATGATGAAATCTTGCTCCACTAGCCAAGGGCCTGCACCAAGTCTTTGTGCAAATTCACACTTTACAAACATTTTCCCTGTTAGTCACTCAGTAGCTGTCCTGGTTGGTAGCTGTCTTGGTTGGCAGATTGACCACTGTGGTTTCACAAAGCTCAGGTTCAAATGACTATGATGCACTTGCTTTAGCCCTTCTGTATATTATAGCACTACTGAAGAGAGAGAGAGAGAGAGAGAGAGAGAGAGAGAGAGAGAGAGAGAGAGAAAGAGAGAGAGAGAGAATATCATGTATCTGTTCATAGAGATTACTGTTGTAACTACTAAATGTCACTATTATTAATTACTGTTATTCACTTACTACATCTGATTTAAATACTAATCTTTATTATAGATATTTGGTTACAGAAAAAGACATTATGAACAGCATCTGGTAATATTTACAGTTTTGAGTAATACTAGAATCTTGCAAGATATTGCCCATAGGAAGGGGTATACAGTACATAAATTCCTTGTACTGAAATTCTGCTGGATAGTTTTGGAGTAATCTAGAAAATAGAAAGCTACACATTTTGAAGAGCTTTGAATGACTCCACCCAAAGCAATATTGCTTTGGAGAAATCATACGTGCAAAGTATCTCATAATTACTGGCAAGAAATGGTGAGTATCTTCTGTCATAACTGCCAGTAAGATGGTTCTATTTTGGAGGCTATTAGATGTAACAACAAATTTGGAACAAACTAGACACAGTGGGGAAATTGCATCTTGAACATTCCTCTTGGGACCACTAATGATAAGCAAATATTATTTTACTGGAGATCAACTAAAAGCTTAAAGGTAAATTTATCACATTTATGGGAGATCATCACAGATTTATAGTATTGTAAAATGCTGGGATCACTTTTTGATCTGATGACTGCTTTACTAAAGAACAAATATTTTGTCACATACAAAACGCCAAAGGGCTTCATTATAACTGGATTTTGACTAGCACTTAGTAGGTCTTTCATAAATGCTAATTTATTTAAGTAGTTCAATTAATAATGGAGATGTAGTTGAGGGCAGAGCAGAGGCACTTGAAGTTAGAATTACATAGGTATAGAATGTGGGCCATTATCCTTGGCTGATTGTTGATGCATCTAGTTATTATTTAGACAAGAAAAAGGGTAGGACATATTAGACCTAAGTGCTATTTTCTTAAACTGAGTATTTATAAATAATAATTCATAAACATCATACTCTTACTAATTTATAGATTAGCATGAAAATATTCAATCTTGAATTTCTATTTTATATGTATATGCAAGTGCACACATGTACACACATATATTTATGGTTATATCATATCTATCTATCTATCTATCTATCTATCTATCTATCTATCTATCTATCACTATTTATCTATAATTTACCTTACAAAATCATAAGAATAATTTATAATTAAAATCATAAAAGTCAAATGACAACATTTGGATACAAATCATAAATGAAATTAGAGAATTAAATTATGTTTTAAAAGGCTGCCCTGGGTATTCTGTACTTTTTTTGGCTAATATCCACATATTAGTGAGTACATACCATGCATGTCCTTTTGGGTCTCAGTTACCTCACTCAGGATGATATTTCCTAGTTCCATCCATTTGCCTGCAAAACTCATGATGTCCTCATTCTTAGTAGCTGAGGAGTATTTCCATTTTGTAAATGAACCACATTTTCTCTATCCATTCTTCTGTCATGGGATATCTAGGTTGTTTCCAGCTTCTGGCTATCACAAACAAGATCACTATGAACATAGTGGAATATGTGCCCCTGTGGCATGGTGGAACATCTTTTGGGTGTATTTCCAAGAGTGGTATTTCTGGCTCTTCAAGTAGATATATTTCCTATTTTCTGAAAGAAATGTAGGGATGGAAATGGAGAGGAGCCTGAGGAATAGAATGTCCAGTGACAGGCCCAAAGTGGGAACCAGCTCAAGGGGAGGTCCCGAGGTCTGACACTATTACTGAGGCTATGGAGCACTCACAAAAAGGGACCTATCATGACTGCCCTCCAAAAGACCAAACAAGCAGCTCAAAGGGTCAGGTGCAGACAGTTGCAATCAACCAATGGACAGAAGCAGGTGACCCCTGTTGTTGAATTAGGGAAGGCTGAAAGAATCTGAGGAGAAGGGTGACCCTCTAGGAGGACAGGCAGTCTCAATTAACCTGAACCCCCGAGATCTCCCAAACACTGGACCACCAACCAGGCAGCATTCACCAGCTGATATGAGGCCCCAACAAATCAGAGGACTGCAGGGTCTAGGTTCAGTCAGAGAAGATGCACCTAACCCTCAAGAGACTGGAGGCCCCAAGGAGTTTTGCGGTTTTGTAGGGTAGGGGGTGCGGGGGTAAGAACATCCTTGTGAAGACATGGGAGTGGGGAGGAGGTATGGGGATAAAGTCTGGATTGTAAAAAATAAATAAATAAATAAATAAATAAATAAATAAAGAAAGAAAGAAAGAAAGAAAGAAAGAAAGAAATTTCTTTTTAAAAAGGCTGTTCTTTGACTACAGTGCTTGTTAATCCAATTTGATCCTCACAGGAAACCCATGGCAATTTTTCAGGGGATGAAACAGGTTCAGTAAACTTGAGAATGCCAATATACCATCACACAGGTTCACATCTGTTCTTATTATAATTATAACCATTTCTTGCCGATTTCTTCCAAGTTAAGAGCTGTGTAATACATGGTCATATGAAAACTATTACAAAGTCTATGGTATTTTCAGGCTTCTGTATCAGTAAAGGAGCATGCATCTGAACTCTGTGATGTGGGACTGCTACAGAATGATAAGTGCAGGATCAGACACGCAACCAAGTAACTGAACAAGGCAAGGTGTATGTGCCTGGCTTCCTAGAGTGTATACATCAGCTCCCGGTGAACATCTACTAATACCATAGTGAATACGGAGTTACGAGTGAGATCTCATTTGAATTACGAAACACTCAAAATTTAAGCCATCAATTAACAGCAACAATAGCAACAATTGCCAAGCAACAGCTTGGTTCCTGAGGAAGAGGTGTTTGGGAGCAGCCAAAGAAATGATTTGAAGTCAACGATGGGGTTCAAGCTGACAGCTTGTAGATAGCCCTCTAGATAGTTCTTTTCTCAAGATAGCTCTTTGCTTGAGAAAGCTTTTGTCTTGAGACAGCTCTCTGCTTAAAACAGCTGTTGAGTTTTCTAACCAAAGTCAGAAACCCCACCCTGAGGTCACCACTCCAACCATATCTGGGCTTACTTGACTGTCCCAGGCTGACCTTGAACACAGAAATATGATTGCCTTTGTAAGCACAAACAATAAACTTAAGTAGGTGGGAACTTGCCCTGAGATCATTACTTCTTAAATCTTTTTATCTATTTCTTAATGTCTTTCTGAGAAGCTGGCTCATTAGTGCAGCTGCCTCTGTTCTTTTAGGCCCATGAAGCCCTTCAAGCAATTCATATTGCACACTTATATTTTGCATAGTTGAGAAATCCTGTAAAGGACAGCTCTTACACTGATTTATGTATTCTTGAACTCATGTTTTCTGAGTTCATTCCCAAAGCCTTAAGGGCTTTCCTGAAGCATCACCATTTTGCTGAGGAACACCTTCTAACCTGCCAGGCTAGTGCTGTTTCTAATTATCATAGAGTCATTTACCTGGGCAGGGAGAAAATTCCCCAAAGGAGGAACATAGAGTGAAATACATATATTATTATAAAAACAAACATGTGCTTTGCTTCAGGGGTGGGAACCCTGTGATACTGCCTTTTCCACAGCCTTGTTGGACTCGACAAACAGCAGCAGCTGCAGCAGCGGCAGTGGCAGCAGCAGCAGCAGCAGCAGCAGCAACAACAACAACAACAACAACAACAAATTTAACCTCAAGGTCAAACAAATCACTTTTGGGTAAGATTTAAATTTCAGCATCCATCTTGGAATCTTTATGATGTTGTTAGAGAAATGTCTCTAAAGTATTTTTTTTTCAACGTAATCAGTTCTTATTGGCTGTCAAATAGTGTGGAGAGTTGTAAAAGTGTAGAACTTAGTTTAGTTTCCAAAGAGATTCATGGGCAATGTTATTTTCTAATTCATAGTTTGGATTGCAAGTGAAACAAATCAAACTGAATGCTTCAAGAAGTCAATTTTCTTAAATAATTCTGGGTACTTAGAAGGATCTTTGCAAGAACAAGAGAACTAATTTAGACAGCTAAGGTAAGACAATGGCTGCAATCACTTGACTGCTATGGAACTATTACTGGAAGGAGTGGCCATTGCAGCAAACCTTTGCCCTATACACAAGCTATCATATCAGTCACTATAGTAAGGTTTTCCATTTTTGCCTTGAAATAAAATTGTAACAGTGAATGTAGCTGAAGAAAGGTAAGCTATTATAACTGAGCTGTGTGTTTATTAAGAAGATATAATTAAATGAGTTTAATCGTTACATATGTTTAACATGGAATCTCCATAAACAGCTTCTCACTAGGAAAGCCACCTTATAAAAGATGGCAAAGTGAACAGATCACAAAAGTGTGACAAATCAATGTAATGTTATGCTTCCAAAGGGACAAAACATTTTTTTTTAGCAACAGACTCCAAAGGAAGGATATGTGCAAAGTGATAAAGACTTCTTTACATTCCTAAGGAAAAATAATTTAAATGAGAAACCCAGTAAAGAATTTTCTAATATAAAAGAATGAAGCAGCTGGGCGTGGTGGCACACGCCTTTAATCCCAGCACTTGGGAGGCAGAGGCAGGTGGATTTCTGAGTTCGAGGCCAGCCTGGTCTACAAAGTGAGTTCCAGG
>NC_034601.1:45755099-45766545 GCF_900095145.1 Mus pahari | reverse complement strand
AGGGAGGGAGGGAGGGAGGGAGGGAGAGAGAGAGAGAGAGAGAGAGAGAGAGAGAGAGAGAATATTTCTGAGCCTGAAAACAAGTCTTGTAAAATATCAGTCACATGAAAAATGAAAAATAAATTGATATTGCAGATGCTCCAGAATGCAGAGAGTAGAAAAAAACATAAAAAATATATTTAGGAATTGGAGAGCTGGCTCAGCAGTTAAGAGCACTGACTGCTCTTCTGAAGGTCCTGAGTTCAAATCCCAGCAACCACATGGTGGCTCACAACCACCTGTAAAGAGATTTGACTTCCTCTTCTAGAGTGTCTGAAGACAGCTATAGTGTACTTAAAATAATAAATAAATAATTCTTTAAAAAAAATATTCAAGTGAATAACAGCTAACAACTTCCTAATTTTTAAGAAAAAAAAAATCAACATTTGGGTCTAGAGACCCAAACAACTAGAATGGGTTTGATCATAAAGCAACTACACTGCAGAAAAGAGTGCTGCATAGGTACAATACAAATGTCCATGTCACATTTTGGACTTCTGAATTAACTAACAGTTTTCTTCTCTGTAGAAATCTTATAGGTGAGGAGAGAATGACAGACTCCATATTATAAAATAATATAATTACTAAGAATATTATATCTGAAACTTTACTGTTGTGGAAAGGAATAAAAAATTTATGGATTTGGGGATATGCAGATGACTTAGAACCCGGCAAACTTAAGGAACATTTTAAATTAGCTTACTAAAATACATAAGGTATAGACTTTTGAGAACTTCCTCAAAGAAGAATAATAAAGCCTGACATATGTAATGATGAATCACAGAGCCAGGTACATATTCTTTCTCTCTCTCTCTCTTTTTCTTATTAGATATTTTCTTCATTTACATTTCAAATGCTATCCCAAAAGTTCCCTATTCCCTCCCCCCGCCCCTGCTCCTTTACCCACCTACGCCCACTTCTTGGCCCTGGTGTTCCCCTGTACTGGGGCATATAGAGTTTGCAAGACCAAGGGGCCTCTCTTCCCAATGATGGCTGACTAGGCCATCCTCTGCTACATATGCAGCTAGAGACACGAGCTCTGGGGGTACTGGTTAGTTCATATTGTTGTTCCACCTATAGGGTTGCAAACCCCTTCAGCTCCTTGGGTACTTTCTCTAGCTCCTCCATTGGGGGCCCTGTGTTCCATCCAATAGATGACTGTGAGCATCCACTTCTGTGTTTGCCAGGCATTGGCAAAGCCTCACAGGAGACAGCTATATCAGGGTCCTTTCGGCAAAATCTTGCTGGCATATGCAATAGTGTCTGCATTTGGTGGGTGTTTATGGGATGAACCCCTGGGTGGGGCAGTCTCTGGGTGGTCCATCCTTTCGTCTTAGCTCCAAACTTTGTCTCTGCAACTCCTTCCNTGGATATTTTATTCCCTATTCTAGGGAGGAATGAAGTATCCATGCCTTGGTCTTCCTTCTTGATTTTCTTGTGTTTTGGAAATTGTATCTTGGGTATTCTAGTTTTCTGGGTTAATATCCACTTATCAGTGAGTGCATATCAAGTGAATTCTTTTGTGATTGGGTTACCAGGTATATATTTTTTGGAAAAGATGCATCTTATATTGGAGAACAAGGTAGTTCTCACAATGGTCCAGAAAATGAAAATGTGGCACTTTTTATATAGCTACCACTAATTCTTGCAATACTTTAGGTCATGACTGGAGTTCAACAAAGCCCATTTATGTTTATTTTGATGCAAGCACTGTTCAGTTCTGAAACGCTCAGAGGCAAAAGAAATAAATAAACAAGCAAACAAACTAAGCCAAAAGAATACAACACAAAAAAACCTTCCTTAATAGGGGGAGGAATTTTAAGGATGCACTTTGGCATTTCCATAGAGGCACCAAGGCAGGCCACACAAATGCAGTGTCAAAGGTGAGTAGTTTGGAGGCCTAGAGATCAGAACTGATACAAATGCGAAAATAAAACGCCAATATAAAAGATTGTCTTAAGGCAAAAATCCAGGAGTGGAACTGCGAGGAGAACTAATCCAGCAATTTTCAAGAGGTCGGAGGATGAAAATGCTTTAGTTACACAGTCCTCTCATATACTAGTTCATTTATCCAGTGTATGTCATAATGCACACAAGCAGGGTACAAATCTGCAGGTGTAGTCACTCACATTTGAAAACTCAAAGAAAATGTAGCTGTAGCCATTAAACCAAAAACTTCAAGCCAGTCTCAACTGCCAAAGATTTTCTAATTTATATTGATTTGAATTCTTCAAATATTACCAAATTAGTTTCAGCATAAATATCTTTTACCTTTCATGTTCCCATCAGTATGTTATCAACTTCTTTATTTTCTAAGAACTATAGGAAAATAGTATACCTTACACTTACATAGATGGACATTAGGACAAAGCCAATTAAAATATAGCTACTTTAAGATATTCTATAACCTAGTTTATTAATAGCATATGGAAGTGGAAAAATATCACATTTGTAATGGGGATCAAAGGGTTTCCTTATTATAGACAAGTGTGTGAGCACACTGCGATGCTGAAATGGTAAAATCTCACCCTTTTTAGATATCAATATAGTGATATCAAATTTCACCAGTTTATATTAAGAGAAATTCTGTTCCTAAGGAATTTAAATTCTTTATTAATTTGAAATCAAAATATAGAGATAAACATTAAAAACTAAAAATAGAGAGTAAAGAAAAAAAAACT
This sequence comes from Mus pahari, assembly GCF_900095145.1. Lineage (NCBI taxonomy): Eukaryota > Metazoa > Chordata > Mammalia > Rodentia > Muridae > Mus > Mus pahari. Next base: position 45,763,825 of record NC_034601.1, on the reverse strand, counting down.
AGTTCTTTGGGTGTTTTGTTTTGTTTTGTTTTGTTTGTTTTTTACTCACTAAGAACAAGTTCCCTGGAACATACCTTTCCGTAACAATTGCCAAAAGACCCAACATAATTCTAGACACTCCAGATTAGATAAAAGGACGTTCTGAAGGGCACAGTAACACAAGCATTAGGACCAAGAATTATTAAAGTGGACTTCATGAAGTTCAAAATCTTCTGTATACAGAACACTATTATCAAATCAAAGCAGCTGCCTACATAATGGATTATATTTTAATAATTGTATTTCTGACCGAGGATTAGTATCTAAATTACACAAGCAGCTAAAAAAAAAAAAAAATCTTGATACGTTCTTAACTACCCCCCCCCCAAACAGCAACAACAATTATCAAATTGAAAAACAGGACATTGTAAATGCTTGTGGGGAAACTCATGAGGCCTCAACCCTGGACAAAGACCTGTAGGGAATTAGGAACACTGAGAACGGCATAAACTGTTTTTGCAATACAAAACGGTCAACCTTAAAAACATACACATACAGGTAATATTATACAAACAGAACAGGATATATTTTATTTATTTAGTGGCATTTATATGTACAGACACACACACACAGACACAGATACACACACACAAACACACACACACACAGTTTGATGGTCTTGAACAGTAGGGAAACACAAATTAAAACTACCTTGAGATTTTATCTTTTTTCTGGAGAAAATGGTCAAGATTAATAAAACAAATTTAACAATGGTAAAGATGTGGGGAAAGGTGTATGTACAGTCACCATGGTAACTACTGTTGAGGTTCTGCAAGAGAAGCTGAAAATATCTCTAGCACAAAATCCAGCTATACCATTCTTGATCATCTTCCCAAAGGACTCTACGGACTACTACAGAAATACTTGCCCATCCATATGCATTGCTGCTTTCTTTATAACAGCCAAAAATCTGAAACAGCCTAGATGTTGGTCAGCTGATCGATGGTTAATGAAAATGTGTGTATTTATACAAAGGAGTATTATCAATATGTTCAGACAAATACAATTATGGGCTTGGCAGAGAAATGGCTGGAGTTGGAAACAATCATCCCGAGTGAGGTGAATCAGGCTCTGAAAGTCAAACATGACAGAGCCAGAGAAAGTGGAGGACTCTAAGGAAAAGGCATCTTCCACACACGAGAGCACTGAGGCATGTATGAGCTCACAGCGACTGAGATCTTACACATGATACTTGCACAAATTCAAACCAGACAAAATCCCAGAATGGAGAAGGAGCAGTGAACCCAAAGTCCCACCCCAACCTAAAAACTATTTGCAACTGATACCTGGTGAGAAAAGGGAAATCAGTTATCTCCGAGGGAGTATGTGCCTTTCCCCCAGCCTTGAGTGGGCTAAATCAGACCTTGTTTTGCCACAGTTGCCTAGGGTGGAGGCTTCCTACCTAGGTGAAGTATCTATGGTCCTGCCACATCTGCAGCTTTCTGCAAGAATCCACTACCTGCTGAGCAGATGAGCTTGTTTTCCTGAGGAGATTCTGGTGTGGGATGGGTTTTCCCCACTTTAAATTCCGACTTAAGAATTAAACATTGGGCCTTGATCAGAAACTTTGTCTTGGTCTCATTCCTCTCTCTTCCATCCTTCCCATCCATCCCCAGTTCTCCTTCCAGATAAACCAGATTATCCATGGCTGCTGGCGACTACAGGAGTGTCCATGGATATATCAACCACGCTCCAGGGCAGGTTCCTTTACTAGGAAAAGTTTATCTAACACAAAATGGATTTCACGTGTTATGTGTGTGTTTGTGTTGTGTGTGGGGGAATATATGTTCTTTTTTGTTTTGGTTTTTTGTTTTCTGTCTTATTTTTTTTTTTTCTATAGAGAAAGAACATAACGTTGGGTGGATAGGGTGTAAGAGAGGAACTGGGAGAAGTAGGGGAATGGACAGAATATGACTGAAACATATGAGAGGAATTAAATAATAAATAAAGCAGCAAAACTAGATTTTTTTATAGTTTTACACTAAAGGAGAGAGAGGAGAACCTGACTCCTACATGATTTTCACCCTGTGCACATAACATATATTTCTTAAATCAATGCATCGATGAGGGAATAATGGAGTGGTTGATGATTTTTCTAATGATACATGGCAATCTGGTGTGAGAGCGAGGCTTCTCAGGTCCCCTATGTGGCCGTTCTCTTTCCTCTGTATTTTAGATGATCTGTCCTTTAGACACATCAGGCAATTAGAAAAAATGATTTAAAAATCCCTTTTCAATGAGTATCGGAAATACTATATCCAAGGTCACTACTTTAGTCTTTAAGACTAAAAAACACATTTACAAGGATTAAAAATTAGAAAAAAAAATGAGTTCATAAAAGAAATTATAGAAAGTAGGATTGAACTGAACAAACGTAACAAACAGGCAGGGTTGAGTGTGTAGCAAGTGACAGAATGCTGACGGATCCCAGCGGCCAGAAGGGAACACTACACATGAAACAAAGTGGTAAGACATCACTGCCCCACATACATAAGTCCTCCCACAAAACCTGGGTAACATTAGAAAAATTTAATGGCAACTAGAGTAAGTATGTGTACTCATACTAAAATTTGTCATCACCATGGACACAAAGGAAAAGGACTATGGTCAAACATAATTTCGAATTAAATCTGATCAAACACTGTTTAATTTGCAAAATATTCCCATTCCCTACAGAGTGCTTCAAGAAATAATAGACAACCAAACTATTGCAAGTCAAGTACAAAGAAGAAGGAAAGCATCAAGAATTAACACCAAAATACTTTTCCTGGAAGGAGGTCTACTGAATGGTGCCATAATCCTTCAATGAGGTGATTATACTCAATTTCAGAGCAACAACTCTGGGACAGTGTCTTGAGAATTATTATTTTTTTAATTATCTGAAAATACTGAATGGTTTCAAGCTAAAGTCTTATTTGGACCAATGAATTCTAATGAGAACTTCTGTCTTCTTACTAGTTCTAAGGATAAAAGGATTTAATGAGAAAATGATGAAACAGAGAGTTGGTTTTAAAAAATCATTTCTTCTTTTCCAACAAAGAAGCTATTGATCTTGGAGAAGGGGCAGGCTAAGTACAGGAAGACATTCTTTTGATTTCAAAGGTTTAATATCTTTGAAATTTTAAAAATGGTATTCATTTGCACTAATTATTTTGAAATGAAAAGATTAGGAGGACATATTTGTTATAGTGAAATAATAGAGATGACTAATTATAATTACAGGCTCATTATTTTCCGTGTGTACCCTACAACATGTAGGAGGTCAATGTAGAGGTCCGTTTGTAGGTAAGGTTTTGAAGAGTTGGGACAACCCTTTGAAAGCTAGTCTGCTTTTATCAACCCCATGCTTAGTTTTTATCAAGTGTCTCCAGAGTGAAATGATAATTTTCCGGCTTGATAAGAGGCTTATCTTAGCTGTTTTCTTTCTAAATTATTCATCTAAAAAAGAATTATTATTGGGGGGCGGGGTGGAGAAATGGTTCAGCTGTTCAAAACACTTGTTGATCTTGTGGAGGTCCTGGATTCAGTTCTGCACATTAAAGTAAAGGCTCACGACCACCTGTAATGCCAATTCTGAGAAATCAGACACTTTTGTGTGGGCTCCATGGGGGCATGCATGCCAGTGCAGCACGTAACAACAAATAGGAACAAATACAAGCACATAAAATAGGTAAAAATAAATAAGGAAGTATTTCCTAAAAAGCAAAAATAATAAATGCTTGCTTAGAGACCAAAGCAGGCAAGAAGAAGGCTGTCTGCTATTCATGAGTTATCAGTACTCATGAAAATTCTTCCCATTTCTTGGACTCTAAAAAGTATTCAGTCAACAAATATTTGTTCAGTGTCGAAGACACATGTGTAAGAAAGTGTTCTTGCTTTTTATATCCTGGCTGCCAATCTTCCCCCCTTTCTTATTATTAGATATTTTCTTTATTTATATTTCAAATGTTATTCTATTTCCTAGTTTCCTCTCCAAAAATCCCCTATCCATTCCCCCTCCCCCTGCTCCCCAACCCACCCACTCCCGTTCCTGGTCCTGGTATTCCCCTATACAGGGGCATAGAGACTTCACAGGACCAAGGGCCTCTCCTCCCATTGATGACCGACTAGGTAATCCTCTGCTACATATATAGCTGGAGCCACAAGTTCCACGATATGTTTTCTTTGATTGCTAGTATAGTTCCAAAGAGCTTCGGGGGTACTGGTTAGTTCATATTGATGTTCCTTCTATGGGGCTTCAGTCCCCTTCAACTCCCTAGGTATTTCTCTGGCTCCTTCATTGGGGACCTTGTGCTCTGTCCAATGGATGATTGTGAGCATCCAGATCTGTATTTGTCAGGCACTGGCAGAGCCTCCCAGAAGACAACTATATCAGGTTCCTGTCAGCAGGCTCTTGTTGGCATCTGCCTAGAGTCTGGGTTTGGTGGTTGTTTATGGGGTGGATCCTCAAGTGGGGCAGTCTCTGGATGGTTGTTCCTTCAGACTCTGTCTCTGTAACTCCTTCCATGGATATTTTGTTAACCATTCTAGAAAGGAACCAAGTATCCATACTTTGTTCTTCCTTCTTCTTGAGTTTCATGTGTTTTGCAAATTGTATTTTGAGTGTTCTAAGTTTCTGGGCTAATATCCATTTATCAGTGAGTGCATATCATGTGTGTTCTTTTGTGATTTGGTTACCTCACTCAGGATNATATCCTCCAGATCCTTCCATTTGCCTAAGAATTTCATAAATTTATTATTTTTAATAGCTGAGTAGTACTCCATTGTGTAAATGTACCATATTTTCTGTATCCATTTTTCTGTTGAGGGACATCTGGTTTCTCTCCAGCTTCTGGCTATTATAAATAAGGCTGCTATGAACATAGTTGAGCATGTGTCCTTATTACAAGGTGGAGCATCTTCTGGATATATGCCCAGGAGAGGTATTGCCAGATATTCCCGTAGTACTATGTCCAGTTTTCTGAGGAACCACCAAACTGATTTCCAGAGTGGTTGTACCAGCTTGCAATCCCACCAGCATTGGAGGAGTGTTCCTCTTTCTCCACCTCCTTGCCAGCATCTGCTGTCACCTGAAATTTTGATCTTAGCCATTCTGACTGGTGTGAGGTAGAATCTCAGGGTTGTTTTGATTTGCATTTCCCTGATGATTAAGGATGTTGAACATCTTTTCAGGTGCTTCTCCAGGCTGCCAATCTTGAAGTGGTTTTCCATGACTTTTGCTTCCTTGGTATCCATATTCTTTTGCAGATGCTTCTCTCATTGTGTGACTAAGAGAATGTGTCACATAAAAGCGCGAGACAGATCCTGGGCCATAAACCATGGTTCAGATTGCTTAGGAAGCTATATCAGTTTCCTGAACACTGCATGTCTGAAACAAACAAAAACAAAAACAAAACAAAACAAAACAAACACACGCACTCTTCACTGTCCTAATGAATGAGAAGCCCACGATCAAATTAATGGCAGATTATATCTCTCACTAGGACTCACTTCCTCATTTAGATATGGCTTTCTTTTCACTAAAAGAACGAAAGCAATAGGATTGAAGAATACTGAACCCATTGACAGCCCCCCACCCTCATGGTCTACAATTATCCCCAACACATTCAGCATATGAATTTTGAAGGGGCATAGTCATTCAGGTCACAGCAGTACACTATGACATCTTCAGTGTGCTGTCCTGAAGGTCAGGGAAAGGTAGTAATTGTATGAAATGGATACTCAAGCAGTCTCATAGACATGTCCATACTATGAAATCTAGAAATCCAACAACCAATGGCCAATCACTGGTGATGTGATAGAGTCGAGAATCAGGTCTTTCATCCTCAGGCAAGCCTTGGAGAGACTGTTATCTGCCAGCAGCTGAATTATAATCTTCCAGAGACTCCAGGGCCATATCACCCATCTAAGCTGCTCTTAAACTGGTCATCCTCACAAAGAAAGAAGTAAAAATATGTTCATTGATATCATTAAGCTATAATGTCATTTTTGTATAGTAACAGATAACACAGTGTATTTTCACATGAAGAAAATTCAGGATGTGTTAAAGGATTATGTGTTTTGAAAGATCCTAAATATATGTACATTCAAAAGACTGTACTATACTACCCTAAGGTTAAAATATAAAAAAGTGTCTTTACCAATTTTATAGTTTTCTCGTTTGAAAATGATACAGTTTTCATTGTACAGTAATCATTAAACAAGGTGGCTTTAGTCTTACTAGTCGTATGCATTGGAGGATATTCAGATTTCCCCTAGCCTGTGCTTAAAGCATTTTAGTGGCTGTTTTCAGGAGACCAAGACCTTTCATGCCATATGTAGACACAAGGTTTTATATATCCATGTGAACTCTAGGAACCATGAATGAGAGAAAATATGAATATTTTTCTTTTGGAGACTGGCCCAATATCCTTAGCATTATCTCCAGTTGCAAACATGTTCCTTGATGATATACTTTTGCTCTTTCTTACGTTCGTTATTATTTTTAATACTTAAATATAAAAAGAAACATTTTTCTTTAGTGTTTAAGTGAATAATGAAGGTGTGAGAAAGTTTTCTCTAAAAAAAAATGTAAAAGGCACGAAGTGCCTCCCCAGAGCCTCACCTACAATAACCAACCAGTCCAGATGCTGGGGTCCCAATGACACTGCAGTCACTTTAGCATGTGTACTTGGTTGTGTTCCTACATGCCCATGCTATTAGAAAGACTACCATTTGGGCAGGTGGTTGGTGGAGATGAAATAAGAAATAACCTGTTAATAATGTTTTTACTTCGCTTTTGGATTTAAACATTAATAGGCAATTAAGACCTTTTAAATGAGTCTCTACTGTTTTTCTGTTTTCTTTTTTTTCTTTTTTCTTTTTTTTTTCTTTTGGTTTTACCGTGCTTATTGAAGAAAGACAGAGAGAGGGAGAAGAGTAGAAAAGCAGAGGCTGGCCATGGTCAGGTGGAGATGGGGGTGGGAGTGGGGAGTGGGGGGTAGGAGAACAGGAGGGTGAGAGGCAAGAGTAAGGGTGTAAGAGCAAGAGGGTAAGAGTGCTCTCTATTTCACTGTATGTATTTAATTTCTGTTTTGAACAAAGAATGACAGAAAGACAAAGGAAGGAAGGAAAAAGGAAAGAAACAATGAAACAAGAAAACAAACACCAACCCAGAACTGTTTTTCTTAGAGCTAGGAGGTTGTGAAACATTTAGTTAATTTGCGTTAGCTCCTTTTGAAAATGCTAATGAGTATTTCATTAGTTGGGCCTAATAATAATTTATAATCCATGTAAATTAGTTTGAGTAGGATATGTTCTTCTCTGTGCCTCCTTTTATGAGATGGGATAGAACTGTCTCTGGGGAAGAGAAATGTTTGGCAAGCAGGTGTGGTATTATAGAGAAAGAAGTTTTAAGATAGCAGTAGGCTACACAAAGAAAGTGAGCACTTGGAGATCAGATGTGAGAAGGAAGAAGTCTCCAAGCTCAAGAAGAATGAGCAGAGTAGTTAGCTCAGCCACAGACAGACAAGAACATCTAGAGAAACCGTGTCTAAGATCCAAGAAGCTGTAACTGGTATAAATGAGTTTGAAAATACACAGCAGAATTTTTTGCTGAGTCATGCTCTTTCATGACCCCCCCCCCCCCCAATACAAAAGGGAGCCTTAGCTTTTCAAATTTGTCCTTTCCCTTTTCACTCTCTGAACAGGCATATGATGGGTATTTATAATCAAAGACATTCTAAAGCTGGTTTTCTTCCAGTCCAGGCATCAATGGATGGAATATTGATGGACCTCAAATATATTTTCTATCTGTCTCCGGGAATGTCTTCATCAATCCCAGTAATAAAAAAGATTAAAATCCAAGACTTAAGATTGGCACCTGTCCAGATTCAGGTCAAACTGTGGGATAATATGCCTACATGGCAAGTTTTCTCCTAGCATGTGGCTTCAACACCACTCCTGAAAGTGCTTCTTAATGACCTAGTAATTGTTTTAATAGCTCCTCAGTCAAGGGTGAAGTGTTAGAGCTGACATGTCAGCAGTGTATGAAGGATGGTGAGTGAGCATCCCTCGCTGGCTGCCACAGTAGCCAGGGTATCATTAAACATTCCGGCTCACATTTTAGCTTACTTAGCAATAAAATTTTATTTACTGAATCCAGAAAGCCTGTCTCTGACTGTCTGAGGAATTTTCCATACAGGGTTCTTCCTGAGAGGAATGTCAAAGGAATGCCTGGTGAGTTAGGAGTTTATTACTGTTTTCTGAGCAGCTTCTTAGACAATGGAGTCATTTTTGTCAAAAGCTCTCTGCATCCTTCAAATGAAGAAGTCTTCTCAAATCCCAGAGGATATTAATAAAACATTTGCCCAGATACATATCCAGTTTATATTTTTAATTAAAACATTTTTTCAAATATATTATTGTATTCTATACATGAGCGGCTTTTCTGGCCACTAAACATATAAAATTGAACAAAATCTAGGATATTTCTGATAGTATATCCTAGTAAAAGAGCTCTATGTGTATATACATAGTGTGTAAATATAGTTTTCTACATACAAAGAGAATACATCTTTTAAATCTATTATATCATGTCATGAGAGATTAACAGACTGGATAGTTTATAAATAATAGAGATCTTTTTTGTAGGTGTACTGGCTAATTTTGTGTCAACTTGACACAGCTGGAGTTACCACAGAGAAAGG
>NC_034601.1:45735018-45753264 GCF_900095145.1 Mus pahari | reverse complement strand
GTTTGTGCAGGAATAGAAACCCTGACTAAGATAGTAGGGTTCTGGAATCTTTGGTAGTCCAAAGCCAAGGTTTCTGGATTAGGAAAGGGCTTTCTTGATTAGGACATGAATAGGACAGTACAGGGTGACATTGAAATTAAGAGAACACAGGAGGGAGATGGCCACACTCTTCTAATACCTCCACCTTCCATGAGTACTGGAGCTGGAGTATACCGAATACTCACTGTGTGGTTCTGCCTGCAGAAACACTGTGGATCCGAACTGGAGAACGAGAACTCCTGAAAAGGAACAGGGCTGCGAAAGGAAACATGGGGCCCTGGCAAAACTTCTGATCAAGGCCCAAATTTTTATTGTCAGGACTGGCTTAAGTACAAGGAAGAGTTCCCAGCATGCCCCTGAGTCCTCTGTAGTTGCCACAGCGGTTCTCGCGATGATGGGCAGTCCTGGCATTGGCGGGCAGGTCTCGCGATGGCGGGTGGTCCAGGCAACGGTGGGCGGTCCAGGCTGCGGTGGGCGGTCCGGGCGACGGTGGGCAGTCCAGGCGAACTGGGTAGCACTCTGGTATTCCTGCTGGAGGGGGAGTGGTTAGTGGGGGTGGGAGGCACCAACAACTCACCATGGGACAGGTATACACTACAGTGAAGCCAATGGGTGACATAGACATGGTTTCTTCTATTGAGTAGATGCTATGTACTCTTGCCTTTCTAGCTACAAAAGGCATGATGTTTGTAGTTGTATGGGTTGTTATTTAACACATAGGTTATGTCTAATTTGTGATTTAGGCAAGAATGAGATGGTTCATGTATCACAGTAGCTGGGAATTCAGTCAAGGCAGACCAGCATTAAGGAAGCTCCAATGGCAGTTTTCACACCCAGGCCTGACAGTATGTGGGAAGGGAGGTGGTGCAAGAGCACACAACAGGCTGCTGTAACTACAGCTTTGGAATTGGGGTGTTCTATAAGAGCTGTCAGAGGAGTCATGGAACAAATTAGACTTTTACACTTCTCATGCTAAAATGAAAAGATGTAGTGGAGCAACTTTACTAACTTCCCAGTCTTTGATCTCTTACTGCAGTTGTGCTTACAGAAGCCACAGGGTAGAGAAGTCCAGGTAGGTAACTCCGCAGAAAATGGCCTAGGATGGGAATGCATGGAACTGAGGCATAGTAGACTGAATTTAGCATTGGATAGGCCTAGAGACAGACTGTGTATGCAGGATGATATGATAGGAGAAGGAAACATAATCAGAGAATCCCAGTGGTATTTCTGTATATGCTATACTTGACAACATTAATTTTTTTGATTCTCTTTTACTTGGAAATAAATTTTTACTGAGAGATTTCTCAGTAAATAGTTATTGAATAGCCTTCCTCAAGAATTCCTCCAAATTTGCATCTACATAATCACTAGTATGAGTAGTGTACTGGATAGCTTTGTGTCACCTTGACACAACTGGAGTTATCACAGAGAAAGGAGCTTCAGTTGGGGAAGTGCCTCCATGAGATCCAGCTGTAAGGCATTTTCTCAATTAGTGATCAAGGGGGGAGGTTCCCTTGTGGGTGGTGCCATCTCTGGGCTGGTAGTCTTGGGTTCTATAAGAGAGNGGNCTGAGCAAGCCAGTGGAAGCAAGCCAGTAAAGAACATTCCTCCATGGCTTCTGCATCAGCTCCTGCTTTCTGACCTGCTTGAGTTCCAGTCCTGCATCCTTTGGTGAGCAACAGCAGTGTGGAAATGTAAGCTGAATAAACNCTTTCCTCCCCAACTTGCTTCTTGGTCATGACGTTTGTGCAGGAATAGAAACCCTGACCAAGACAAGTAGTTATAAAGAATTAGTATAGCAGGTGTGGTGGCACACGCCTTTAATCCCAGCTCTTGGGAGGCAGAGGTAGACAGATTTCTGAGTTCAAGGCCAGCCTGGTCTACAAAGTGAGTTCCCGGACAGCCAGGGCTACACAGAGAAACCCTGTCTCGAAAAACCAAAAAAAAAAAAAAAAAAAAAAAAAAAAAAATTAGTATTAGTAAATTATTAACTAAGCCCTGTATGTTTATGTTTGGTTGTTGTTTTTTTAGAAACACAATATTTAGGATCTTGGATGGAATATAATCATAACGGTTAATATTATTTCTGTGACACTAACTTTTTATGATCTGTATACTTCTGTAGAATAGTAGTCTTCTGTTTAGCTGAGTTCTCTATAATTCATTTTGGGGTTAAATTCTCAAGATGTAGAGAATTTTTCTCAGAGTTTGGGGGGGCCCAGATGCGAGTTTGTCCTTTTTCACATTATTATAATACAATAATTACTAATTTTACTGATTACTCAGATAGTCAGTTTTGCTCTAATAACATGTTGCTCTAATTCCCTTGCTGTTTCTATGATAAAATATCCTAACCAAGGCCACTGTAGTCGTTTGCATGAGAAATCTCTCTGTTAGGCTTGTGTACTATCAAATACTCGGTCTCCACTTAGTGGTACTGTTTAGGAATATACAAACTTTAATTGATGGAGCCTTCCTGAAGGAAGCACATCACTGGGGTGAGCTGTGAGGTTTTATAGCCCATCCCTACTTCCTGTTCTCTCTCCCTGCTTCCTGCCTGTGTGAAGGAAATATGATCTCCATGCTTCCTGACTTCTATGTCAGCTCATTGCACCAGCTGATACTGCTCATTACACCAGCTGATACTGCCTGTCTCATAAGTTACTTTGGTTATAGTATTTTGTCTCAGCACAGTAAAGTAACTAATAAAGCAATTTAGGAAGGAAAGAGTTCATTCAGATTATAATTCAAAGCTCCAGTCAATCACTGGGAGAAGTCAAGGCAGGAAATAAGACCTGTGGGAAGACCTGTTTGCTGTTCTAAAGAGTATTACCTCTAGCCAAGAAAATCCACACCCAAAGAACTATAGTAGAAACCATGAATGGTGTTGCTTTCTCACTGGAAGGAATATATCAGCCACTTTCTTATATAATTCAGAACCACTTGCCTATGGAATAGTGACACCCATAGTGGTCCTTGTCTTCCTTCATAAATTAACTGTTCACACACACACATACACACACACACACGCACACACACTGCCCACAGGATTATCTGATGTAGACAATCATTCAACTGAGTTTCTCTTCAGTTCTAAAGTATGTACAGTTGATAGTTAAATTTAGCCAGAACACATAGTATCATCTGAGTTCAGATTATTCTTTCACTCTCTTAGTTTTTGATGTATTGGAATTGGAGCTTTTCATATGTATTTTAACAGTGTCAAAATAAAATTAGTATTGCTTTTCAAAGCCAGTCCAGTATAGCTAATGGCTTTAAGAGGTGGCAATTCAGTGTGATGGGAATGCTCTTCTTGTGGACAATGGGTCTCCAAAGCTGTAATGTCCCTTACTGACAATAAAGTGGGCAAGAGAAATACCTTATAAAAATAACACACATTCTCTCTGAAGACAGGAAACAAAAGGAAAGCTTGTATAAACAGCCCTGCCCTTGAGCTCTACTGCAGCGTGGGTCTTGGCCTGTCATTGCTTTGATCTTCACCGCTACACGTACTCTCTCATTTTTCCACTCTCGCATTGCTTATTGAGTTCACTTATGCTTTGACCTTTTACAAGGGGACTCAAGATAACCTTGGGTGAATCAAATTTACCACGTATTCTGCAAAATGTACAAGGTTACTGCTGGGACTAAATTGCTTGAGTTAGAGTATGTGAACGTGAACTGCAGATTTCCCACAAAGAGAAGCAACTGTGAATAGTCTAGATTTCACTACTCATAAATTATGTTCCGTTCAGATCACAATATACTGGCACCTGGTTTTACTGAACATAAAATCCTTAATGGGCATCAATTTATTGGCCTTTTACCCCATTGTATAGATTTTTAAACGACTGAATCCATTAATCTCTGTTTATATTTGCCCATTGGATGTCAATATTCTTTAATAATAGGACTTTCTCCAAGAACAAAGGTTAAATTTTATAATAAATTTATGCCATTAAAATACTGTATACATTTTCAAGCACAGACATTAATGAAGTAAGTGTCTAGAGGGAAAAAGGGAAGTCTTTTTAAAGTGCAGTGGCCTGTCAACGATGTCTTCTTGGGATAACTTAAAGCATGCTCTGACGAAACAGCCTCTACAGAGTTCTCTAGGAAATGAGCATCTATATAACAAGGTCAGTCTCCTAGTTCACTCAGGAAAATATAGAAAACACCAACCTGGTATGGGTAGGAATAAACCACTAACAACAAAGCCTGGGTAAGTCTTTGGAGTAGCAAGCACTTCCTGAGACACGGGAGTCTTGCCCTTCACAGGCTGCTGTTATTTGAAACATTCGAGGCTTTTCCCATCTGCCCTGCAGCTGGAACTCAGTCCAGAGCACTTCCCGCCTCTGCGGGCTGGAGGATGCGGTTTTGCTTCTTTTCCCCTTGACTCTCTCTAGGCGGGTGAACCGATTGAGATGAGGATGTGGTCCCCTTTTGTTGTCACTTTTTATTAGCAGAAGGTGCTTGATCTGCATTTCAGAGACAGCCAAGCCATGCTGCCTTTGATGTGTGTGTGTGTAGATAGAGCTGGGAGAGAGCAACAGTGCACATTATTCTCTCTCTCTCTCTCTCTCTCTCTCTCTCTCTCTCTCTCTCTCTCTCTCTCTTTGTGTGTGTGTGTGTGTGTGTGTGTGTCTTTGTTTTATTGTCATAAAATTTCAGAGTGAATGTAACCCAGAAAAAATTACTATTAAATAAAAATGGCACATTATATTTTTTGGTCTCCGACTAATATCAAAGCAGATCTGTGCTCTAACAGAAAAGAATCTCAATATTTCACTAACCTTCATGCTTAAATGTTTTAATCAGAAACTTAAAATACACTTACGTTGGCCTGGTAACACCTCTTCTCTGAATTCATCCTACAGACAAACTGTAAAATGCTCAACAAGAAAGAAGTATGTAGACTGTCATATGGACTGGCTATTTAATAGCTGAAAGGTACTGTTTAACATCTGAGGCCCTGAACTCATACTGGCACTGAAAAGATGGTTGCATTATTTGTAAACACTATCTTCTGCTTATAAATAGAGGCAGGCCTACATGGATAATGTAATTTGCTATCTAATAGTATATTTCTATCAGAATAATGACACAGGCCGGCAAGCATTTATGTGGAATGGGTCATAGTGTTATGTCAAACAATGTCATGACCCTGAAGTGTACCCTAATACAATTTATGTATGTGTGGGCACCTAAATAAATACTTTGAAACATATCCTGGTAGAGTATATTTATTTACTATGAGAAAATTTAAAGTTACAAGGTTTAAGGCCAAGATAAAAGTTGATATTTTGTGTGTATTTTTCATATAAACATGTGTGTATGTATGTAATATTTGTACAACACTTTTTTATTAAATCGAACAGATCTAAAGTAGAAAAGAAGCAAGCTTTGCAGAGTCACTTGCCTTCCCTGCAAGGTCACTTTCCTTTCATTTCTGCGTACTTCTGCACTCAAAGTCATTTGTTCTTTGAAGAGTGCATTCCTCTATCTCACATGTATGTGCCTCCAGGGAATAAAAAGTTACTGGCATGAAGAACGAATGCTGAGCAGAAACTAATGGAAACAGTAGGATCTGGGATCCATGTAGATCCTAGTGGCTATATATCCTCAGATATTTCAGTATTTTCCGGATTGGAAGCTCTACCACAGGGCCACATAATGTCTGGAGTTTCCTGAATTCAGGTCTAGAGTCCAGTCCTATGTCTCTGAGGTTTTACATATGTATCCCATGATACTATTCTCACTCTTTTAAGGTCTTGTGCAATGATGAATACCATGATACCTGTACATCTTAAAAGTTGATATTAACAATAATGGGCATGGCCAGGTAATGGTGGCACAAGTGTTTAATTCAAGCACTCAGAAGACAGAGTCGGGTGTATCTTTATGTTGAGGCTATCCTGGTCTACAGAGTAAGTTTCAGGACAGCAGGCATTACACAGAGAAACCCTGTTTCTCAAAACTATAATGATAATGATAATAATAATATAACAATAAATAGGTATATTCAACTTCCTCTCATTTACTTCTTTGAGATTCTAACTTGCCATAAACTGGGAATTATGTACCTTATAGTTCAATGTTTACACATGCTGTCCAATATATCTCTATTTCCCCCACATTTCTGGCTTCCTGTAGAATTAAAAATAGAATTGCCATATGCCCTACCTATGTCACTCTTGATTATATCAGCAATGGAAATAAAATCACTGTATGGATGTGATAAAAATCTGTGCTCCTGCATATTTGAGCCTAGTCAAACGAAATCTAGTCAAGGTTCCCTGACAAACAAGTATTTATAGTTTCTGCTTAGAGTTTGAGGAAGGCCAGTTCTGATTCCCTCTCCATCCTTTTGTATTATTAAGGTCTCTTTTTCTCTTTATATTTACTCAAGTTCACTTAAAGTTAGTTCTAAAAATGGCTTCAGGACAAATTTAACCTGGAAGTCCAAGTAAAGAGGAATATTCCCCGAACTTGTCCTCATATAATGCAGATGCTATTTGGTGAAAGCCTAGAAAATATATATTGGGCCAAGCAAACTAAAACACACAAATGAAGAACCCCAAGAGGAAATAAATTTATCTAGTGATGCTATTGAATTACCCTTGAAGCATTTTTCAAACCAAAAAAAAAATTATATACCTTTGTTGTCCATACATACTTTTGCCCAATCAACATACCTAAAATTGAGAAAAATCTAATTAGAGTGAACAGCTTCATAGAAACACAGACATGTACAGAACAAGCAAGAATGGGAGAGTGTTAAGACAGGAGACAGAGTATTAGAGCAGTGGCAGTGCTTATGGTATGATTTTAGAGTTCACCATCACACATAATACCCAATCCATACAGCTATCACTCCTCAACGAAGTTCACATATCTGAATGCTTAGAAACTGTCTTCTTTTATCCACATGACAAAATGGGAGATTTCAGCATTCCAAATCAAACTATCTTTAGGAGTATCTGGAATTAAAGGCCCAAAGCAATAAAAAAAAAATGAATTTGGAGAATGTTTTGCAAAATTTCAAGATACTGCTATAATTTTCGATGCATTATATTTGGCTTCTAAAACAGAAAACCATTGTGATGGTTTGTATATGCGTGGCCCAGGGAGTGGCACAGTTAGAAGGTGTGGGTTTCATGGAGTAGGTGTGTCACTGAGGGCTGTGGGCTTTAAGACCTTCATCCTAGCTTCCTGGAATCCAGTCTTCTTCTAGCGGCCTTCAGATGAAGATACAGACATCTCAGATCCTTCTGTACCATGCCTGCCTGGACACTGCCGTGCTCCCACCTTGATGATAATGGACTGAACCTCTGAACCTGTAAGCTAACCCCAATTAAATGTTGCTCTTTGTAAGAGTTGCCTTAATCATGGTGTCTGTTCACAACACTAAAACCTTAACAGACAGAACCAGCCACTATTGTATTGTATTGTATTTTGATCAAATAATCAAAAGGCAAACAAAACAAAAACAAAACAAAACAAAGGCAATAAAAAATAATCATGTCAATGAGAAATCCTAACACTATAGAAGAGTTGTAATTAAGAGTTATAAATAACACCCTGAGTACTTTCAGGTAAACCCCGAGGCAGTCTAAGAATGAATTTCTCAGTGGGAAAGTCAGATATATGCTCCAGGGGGCAAATGGTTGCTAAGAGGCATGGTGAAGGGCAAAGTGGGAAACTGTTGCCCTTGATCTGTTTCTACAATCCGTTGCAAATTCCATGGGCTTGTTCCTTCTATGAAAATCAAGGAATGCTTTTGGATTTACACTTTAAGGCAATTAGTTTCTCTTGTTTCTTTGTGTGATACAATGGAGAACTCAAGGCCTGGAAGGACAGCACAAATGCAAGATACAAATAAACAAGTGCTTACTTTTCAGTTCTCTGTAGCACCCTATTTTTTACATGCAAAGAGAAAACACATTTTATGGTATTTAATTTAGTAAGAGTGAAGCAATCTGTGTGTATTAGGTGCTGTTTCTCTCTCTCTCTCTCTCTCTCTCTCTCTCTCTCTCTCTCTCTCTCTCTCTCTCTCTCTCTTTGTGTGTTTGAGAAAAATTAGTCTTCTCTGTGTCTCTGAAAAGAGCACCATAGAGATTATCCTTGCAAAGCAGTATATATATATATATATATATATATATATATATATATATATATTAGTTATATATACAATATGTATATATATAGTAGTTATATATATATACAATATATATATACAATATATATATACACAATATGTATATATATACATATATATATATATGTATATATATATGGCAAACAATACAGTTTTATTGAATGACTGAGGAATGCCAGTATAAAAAAACCCTAACTAAGACATAAAATAAGAAGGAACATTTGATAAACCATGTGTGAGAAGTTTTTAAAGTATGGTGAGATTAACACAGATATAGATAGCCTATCTGAGAGGCACTCACTTGAGTGAAATTTCCCTTTCCAATATTTTAAAATTAAGGCATCCCTTAACGATTAGAATATTCTTCCAGTGTGGTTAAAGCAAATCCTTTAGTAATGTTTTAAGTGAAAGAGAAAAGACTCTTTGTTCCTCCATTCCATGAAGAATTCACAAAAGAATGAGTTTAGATAAAAATAAAGGCTTAATAATGTGTCTGGGTTTTATGCCAAAAATTGGGTCACTTACACATGCATACATAATCACTCATTCAATAACCAAAGAGAAACCCCGCTGTTTGTAAATTAAATTATATGGTTCCCTCAACTGACTATAGTTTATAGGAATGGAAAAGCACATACTGAGTAAGCTACACAGCATTGTGATTTGCTAGAAAAATATTAAAAGGATATAGAAATTGAGTATATGATCACAAGTACTGAGAGACCAGGTCTTGGGTTCAGACTCCTTCTTAGAGAACCTGACCTAAGGTTGAACTTGAGTTAATTAACAGGCTGGTACCTAGCAACAGTTTCCAGGTTACTCCACCACCACCCCCCTCCCCATCTGCAAGTCTAGCTTGCAAGCCTACCCCTGACACTTCACTTCCTAACAACCACCAGTCAGTAGGGAAACAGAAGTTACGTTTATGGTTTGGCTTTCAGCACCAGCCTTTCATGTTAAAGGCCACAATAGCCCCTCCATTAGATGCTTGCCAGGCTAGAAACAACTTACCCCTTGTTTGCCATTTCCTATAAAACCTTGCCCTGATGAGAGTTTGAAGTTGCTTCACCAAACCATCCGTTGGGTCGGTGGTGAGTAAGCCTAAGCTCAAGCTTGTAAATAAAGACCCCGTATGATTGCAGCAACATTGGCTCCTGGTTGGTCTTTTGGGGATCAAGAGTCTTCCCTGGTACAGCAGTGCCAATTCGATGTTCATGGATATCACGAAGGAGAAAGCACAGACCAAAGTAGGCCACGGAAGACAGAGAGCTGTTAGGTTGGAATGCATGTCTTTTCTTTCTTTCTTTCTTTCTTTCTTTCTTTCTTTCTTTCTTTCTTTCTTTCTTTCTTTCTTTCTTTCTTTCTTTCTTTTTACTTTTTTAAAATTTTATTTATCTACATTTCAAATGCTATTCCGAAAGTTCCCTATACCCCCCCCACACACACCCCTGCTCCCCTACCCACCCACTCCCACTACTTGGCCCTGGCCTTCCCCTGTGCTGGGTCATATAAAGTTTACAAGACCAAGGGGCCTCTCTTCCCAGTGATGGCCAATTAGGCCATCTTCTGCTACATATGCAAAGAAGGATGACCATCGTGTGGATACTTCATTCCTCCTTAGAATAAGGAACAAAATACCCATGAAAGGATATAGGTACAGAGACAAAATTTAGAGCTAAGATGAAAGGATGGACTATCCAGAGAATGCATGTCTTTTCTATGTAAAATGTGTTGGCTAGCTTTATGTCAACCTGACATCCAGGAGGAGGGAATCTCAACTGAGAAAGTGTCTTTAGAACATCTGCCTGTAAGGAATGTCTTAATTAGTGATGGATGGGAAAGGACTCATTCCATTGTAGTAATTCCATCCCTAGGCTGGTAGTCCTCAGTTCTCTGAGAAAAATAGGCTGAAATCAGGGAAGCAAGCCAGTAACCAGCATTTCTCCACACCTTCTGCATCAACTCCTGCCTCTGTGTTCCTGATTTGTTCAAGTTCTTATCCTGATGTCCTTCAATGTTGAACAGCAATACAGAAGTGTAAGCCAAATAAACCCTTTCCTTCCCAACTTGCCTTTTGGTCATGGTTTTCCATTGCATCAATAGAAACTCTAAGACATAAAGTAATAGGCAATATGTGATAAAGCATGTATGTAGGTTTTCAAGAGTATGGTGAGATTAATATAGCTCAAAGACCATAGGAAAAAACAGCATACAGAACAAAGTTAGACAGAGTTTGGGCAACAATTCTGTCAGGTGCCATTTAGGAAAGATGAAAGGCATATGAGTAGGTTTTCTGGAGATGGTGCACTGCTTTGCATGACTGCTATGGGTAAGCTCTGAATTGCAAGGCCTTCAGAGATTTTTATCCAAGGATTGCTTCTTGCTATTGATATACCATTCCTGTTACTGTTATATAGCTTAATGATTCCTGTGCATTAGCCCATCCTATTGTGCAGATTTTCTACAAATGAATAAAGATGTACTATTATGTAGCAATGCTATGTAGACTAATTGATGATTTCATAATTCTTAATAATGATTTTATGGATCTTCTAAATTTATGTGAATAATTTTGAGCCCACAATAGTATGAAAGCTACAAATATGTCTCTGTAAACCTATGTGTCATAGGCTAATCCCACTAGGATAAAAAAATCAGGCTTGGAGCAAATTTACCATCAGGGAGAACAGTCTTTCTAGGACAGCTTTGAGACTACTATCTGGTAACTAAAGGTCACAAAAACTGGAAATGGATAATTTATTTTAGGTGCAAGGATTAAAAAATAAAATATTGACTGGTTTAATTATATAAAACTTCAAAAGTAATGAGACACAAGCCAGATGATTTGACTCTTGACAAAACTGTGCTAACTTATGTCATAAGAATTATTGTTTTAAACTTTTAATGAACTTATGGGGCTAGTAACAGAAAATGAATGTTTATTCAGCACTAGTCTTAATGGAAACACAGATAAACATTTCTGCTGTGACACCTTATCAACTTATGACTTGAATTAGTGTCTTAGGCTTGCTATGAACTTATGGAATGCTTAAAGATGCTTGGAAGACCATGTGATCTATTATCCTGAGAAAGTATACGAACTAAAAATGGCAATAAGAGGGTGGATGGCTTTTTTCTTACTTGTAACAGCAACAAAAGGTAGAAGCCTTTCTTTCTCTGAGCTATAAAGCTAAGAGCTTCTTTTTCATTAGAATGAGTGAGGTTTTTCTGCATTGGGGGTTGCTCATTGGAACTTGCTCATGGGAGCTTTGGCTCCATCCACCAAATGTATATATGGATATATAAGTATAGGCGTGTATATGTAAGTATTCATGAGCACTTGTGAAATTGATGAGAGAGGTGGTTGGGCTTGACCAGAATGTGTGTACATGAGTTTACGTGGGTCTGTGTGAGTTGCCTGTGCAAAAACATTTCTTCCTCTATGGGTGACCTTCTTTTCCTTTGTCTCTGGCTCACTAAGAGTTAAGGAAACTCCGAGCCTCTAGCTGATCAGGGATGAGCTCATGAGTAGAAGAACAGAGAGGCAGAGTAATCCACTTCTTTACTTGATCCCCTTCCACTAAACAACAGGCATAAGTCTCTAAGAGCCCATGGTGGTTTCTGGCCTTGAATGGTGAAGAGTTAAGAAGCATAAATATTACAGAAAATAGACAACTTTTTGCCTCACAAATGTAAGTTTTGCCTCTGAAAATGGCAGAAGCTACTCAGGGAGAACTGGTGCTGGGCTGGTTCCAGGCACAATTCTTTTATGAAAGGCTGGCAAAATTGTTTGGGTTTAGACAAAATGCCACAATGCAGCCACCTTCAAGTGGCTTGAAGTAAGAGTGACTTCACTTTGAATTGTATTTGCCTAAATATGTCTAATTTTTCTATTTCTTCTTTACAGGAAGGAGATAATGATATCACTTATGTTTATCATGAGACTTAAACATAGTAATATGAATAAAGTAGCTGAGCCGTAAAAACCTTGATAACACAAGGAAACACCATCATACACTTTCATTTCATTCTCTCAATAGCTGAATGCTATAAACTGAGGGAAAGGAAGTAGTCTAATGGCTTGATAATGGCAGTGTTTCACAAAGATGAATCTAAGAACAATTTACAAGAAATGTTGAGAGAAAAGAAATTAATAAGCCCTTGACAGAACAGGGAGTTTATATGCCAATAGAAATATGTATGCATAATATATAGTTCCTTGAATTGGAGAGACATGGGGATATTGGAAAAGCCCATGACTACCTGGACAATTCCTGGGAATGTCACATAAAATGATACACTTGTTAAACTAAGAAATAGAAGTGTAACAAAATTGTAAAACTTCAAAAGATATCTGTCAGAATTGCTAAGTTAAATCTTGTGACATTTTCTTATGCTTAGAACATAGGCTTGCAAAACTAATGATGTCTTCACTCTTAATAGCTGAGTAGTATTCCATTGTGTAAATGAAGCACGTTTTCTGTATCCATTCTTCTGTTGTGGGGCATCTGAGTTGTTTTCAGCTTCTGGCTATCACAAATAAAGCTGCTATGAACATAGTAGAACACAGACATCATGAACTTTGCAGGCAAATGGATGGAACTAAAAAATAACATCCTGAGTGAGGTAACTCAAATCCAAATGGACATGCATGGAATGTACTCACTGATAAGTGACTATTAGCCAAAAAAGTACAGGATACCCAGGATACAATCCACAGAACTCAAGAGGGTTAACAAGCCTAAGGGTCTAAGTGAAGATGCCTCAATCCCACCGAGGAGGGGGAAGAAAGCAATCACAGGAGGGGCAGGGGATGGAGGGACTGGGTGGGAGAAGGGACTAGGAGGGAAAAAGGGGAACACGATCAGGTACTGAGGGTAGAAAACAGGACTGAAGGCATGAGAGCCAGCAGAAAGAATGGAAACAGGCAACCTTGGGGTGTAAAAGGAGGGAGGGACCCTCTAGACTAGAGGCCTGGGAGTTGAGAGATACTCCGGACTCAAAGAGAGGGAGTTTAGATGAAATGCCCTACAGTGGGGAGAGGGAACTTGTAGAGTTCACCTTCAGTAGAAAAACAGGACATAAAGTGGAGGGATTGGGGCATGCTACAGTCAATAACTCTGACCCAGAATTGTTCCTGTCTAAAAGAACTGTAGGGACAAAAATGGAGAACAGCCTGAGAGAAAGAAAGTCCAGTGACAGGCCCACATTGGGATACAGCTCAAGGGTAGGCTCCAAGGCCTGACACTATTACCGATGTACTTAAGACAGGAACCTAGCATAGCTGCCCTCAGAGAGACACAATAAGCAGCTGAAAGAATTAGTTACATATACTTACACCCAACCAATGGACAGAAGCTGGGGACTCCTGTGGTTGAATTAGGGAAAAGCTGGAAAAAGCTGAGGAAGAGGGCAACCCCATAGGAAGACCAGAAGTCTCAACAGACCTGGACCTTCTGAGATCCCTCAGACACTGAGCTACCAACCAGGCAGCATACACCAGCTGATAGGAGGCCCTGGACACATATACAGCAAAGGACTGCTGGGTCTAGACTCAGTGAGAGATGATGCACCTAACCCTGAAGAGACTGGAAGGCTCAGGGAGTGTGGAGGTCTTGAAGGGTGGGGATGGAGGTATGGGATGAGGAACACTCAGAGGACAGACCTGGAGGGGGTTAATGACTGGAATATAAAAAAGATTAAAGAATAAGAAAAGAAAAAAATAGAAACAAACAAACAAAAAGTGTACTACCATTTTTTAAAAACAACAGCATAGGCTTGATTTTGAGTTAAGTGTTTACAGCATGTTTACAGGATGTACTGTTCAGAGAAGGTTGCATGACATAATGGAACAAATCTAGTGACAGGCTATATAGTAAGAGACTGCTTGGAAACACATTTCATGATATGGAAAACATTATTAAGACTCTTGCAATTTCTATGAAAAGCTTTATACGCATGCACAGTGAGCACTTATGAAATAGCAGGTAAACTCAACAAACGTTTTCAGAGAACGCCACAGAGAAGACGAATCTACTCATTAACCATTTCTGCCAGAAGTGATTGGGAGGAAAACCATGAGAAAACTGTCATAGAAAAGAGGTTCATGTTCTGAAAGTATGAAAATCAAGCAAGCAGCTGTGAGCACCAGAGCTTCAGTCTGCCCAGGAATGGAAAAACAAGGAAACAAGTCTCAGTAGGACTTATCAAAGAAACAGCAGAGAGACGTGGGGCATTAAACCCTTCATCCTTGACTCTGCCACAGGAGACTAGAAAACTGCTACACTGTTCAGGTTGCTTGAAAGAATGCCTAAGCTGCACTCCAGAACACAGAGTTTAATACAGAAACTTTTCTCCCTGTAGAAAGTCTTTTCAGAGATCAATAATCAATCATAAATTTGAGTCCCTTAGGCAGATCATTTATTTTAAATGCTTTTCACTCTCCTCATCGCAACAGTGTGAAGCATCCTTTATCCAAATCTTTGAAGCTGACAGTCTCATCCACTTCAGACTTGATTAGAAGTTGAATGCTGTTGAGATTGTAATAATTTATAATCTCGAAACTTAGCACTTTAGCAATAATGATGAGACGAATCAATTTTTATTGTTTTTAGAGAAGGAGCTTAAATACCCAAAGTTCTACTATCCATTCTCCTGCATCAATCAAATGTAAATGCTCCCTACCTCCTAATGATAACAGAAACAGCAAAGCTACTGCTGCCGCAGTTGCCTATGCTGGGGAAGGAAAGTAACTTGTGTAACTCTCCATTTTATATTGACCTCAACTTCAAATGCGCAGTAAGAACACGAGGAGACCATTCCATCCGCAAACATACAGCATCTGGTTCCTGTGCTTAACCTGCTTTCTGTATCTCCAGGGGCAAAGTGTGCAAAGGGATGCTTCTGGTCTGGCTGGGAATAGGCAGAAGAGACAAGATGCCAGGTTTGACTTGACTTGCTCCCCCAAGCCCTTTCATTCTACAGTCTTAATTGGAAGGTTTGTAAAGAGGTGAGGGCTCTAAACCCTCAGCTTCAAATGAGCAAACTGTGTTTGAGACAGTGTGTGTGTGTGTGTGTGTGTGTGTGTGTGTGTGTGTATGTAGAGGGAGGCAGAGAGAAAGAGAGTAGTCATACAGTGATGAAGGGTTTTCCTCAGCATGCATAGGTTAGATGCTCAACACATAAAACCTGTAGGTTGCATATCTTGCTTATGTGCCTTCTCTACCATATCCATAGCCACGTACGTCTTCATTAGAGGAGTACTAAGCTCTGAGATACGAATACTCCCAGGAAGCACATTGTACAGGCATGAGCAAGGAAGCCTTTTTAAAGGCTTTATCACTGGGTTACACTGAACAACCCTCCACATTTTGGATGTGCTAGAGCAACCGATTGAGGGAAATCAAATCCAGTGAATGCATAATCCCATGTCGGGCAGTGAGAAATTGGAAATCATTGTGCAACCTGCTCATTGCCACTATTGCATGAGAGGTGGTACATATCTCATGAACACCAGCGTAGCCATTACATGAGCTTGTTGATTTTTTTATACAGTAAATATTTAAGAACCAAACTTTATTACAAAACAATAACCAAACTTTATTATTAATATGTGTGCTTTGTATTTAAATTTTTTAAAATTCTATATTAATGGCATATTCATTTTGCCAATAAGAAAACTGAAGTAGAGAAATAGACTCTGCACTACCTATTCAGGCTACCAATTAGCAAGTGATGGGACCAGGGTTTCATATCAGAAAAAGGAGTTTGAAGTCCATATTGTTGATTCCCAAATGATGCCACTGCTCTTTTATGTGGCAATAATGAAACTGATTCTTTGTGTAAGTATCAATTAAATGGAATGAAGTCATTATATTCAGAGGGTATATCTTTATTTGCAAAGAGACCTATGCCAGAGAATTTAATTTTGAATGATACCTAAGGCTAAAATTTAGCTAGCTGTCTCTTCCAAATGTCAGTGATTTAATTTTATTCTAAAAGAGGTTTTATAGTCATTCATTATTTTGAATTGTTTACAATGCGTTTCTATTGTAAGATATATGTGGTTTTGGTTTTGTGTGTGTGTGTGTGTGTGTGTGTGTGTGTGTGTGTGTGTATGTGTTGCAAATAGAGCCAACACACTGGATACTTCAATGTTAACATTGAATTTAGTACTAGAGAGAGAGAGAGAGAGAGAGAGAGAGAGAGAGAGAGAGATTTGGAAGGCTGATATAAAATTCCCTGCTTCCAAATTCACCTTTTTAATAAATGCAAACACTCAAATTCTCCAAGTTTTGAAAGAATGTATTAAAGAAGATTTAAGCATTCTCCTGCTTTTTAAAAGAAAACTTCTATGCTACCGAAAGAGCAGAAAGGACAGTTGCTTTTCTGTCACACATTAGACACTCAAATGGGTACCTCCCTTAACTGCCTGGAAGAAGTGTGCTGTTGGCTTCTAATCACTTTTTTCTTTTTCAGATAAAATAGGGGTGTGATTCAGCTTTCCACACCAAGGTGGTCCCTCAGAGAAAACCTTAGATGTATATTGGAGAAGTTAGGTTACAGCTTAGGTGTCTCCACTATTTCCTTTTAGATAAACCACACGTCAGAGGACCTCAACCTGAAAGTGTCACCAGTTACATGTCTGTTCCTTCCTGTGCATTTTAAAGGTCCCGTCTCAGCTTTCATGTGTGGTCTTGCTTGGCATCTTTCTATAAATAAATGTACTCATCAGAATAAGAGTCATTCTAGTTCTCAACTGAAAGGTCACTGTAAGCAACACCTACAGAGGTGAGAGCAAACCTGTCTTGAAAGCGAGCATACACCTGTGGGCACGTAGATCATATTTTTCAAAGATCTTCAATGGCCAAAATGATCTGAAAAAGGTAAAAGAATTCGAGCAAGGCAGGGATAAGCATTCACTGTGAGTCCAGTGCATCTGGTATGAGGTACATAAAATACATATCCAGTTAAAGATTAAGCACTGATTTTTACCTTCCCCTTATTAATGTGGCATCTGCAGTGTTGAGAAATAAATCATATTCACAGGCCTTCATTACGTGAGAAGGAACTTCCAGTTTTATGATTTCTGTGATACTCTGGGATTTTAGACAATATTAAGTGGTGAAGGCTGAAAATGGATAAGAAAAATGAAGATCACACAAAATCCTTAGAAAACTGGAATTAGAAATAAAACTGTAGTCCCTAGCATATTAGTTCTGGCATTTTTATGCTAGCAGTAGCTTGTTATGAATAAAAGAAAAATGTCAAATAAGTGTGAAAATGTGCCACTGACTCTTGCTATATGAGTTTCTGAGGCATTTTGAAGAATTCCCACACTTAGGGTCAAGAATCAAACATTTTATTTTGAATATAAGATGCATGCTTTCAATATAGAACAGGCTGGTCTTGATTTCACCAATATTTTATAAGCCATTGAATTCATTATTTTATTCAGGATATATATATTTGTTTACTATTTGAGAGTGTTGAGCTTTGGCAGCGTAAGTATTAATCAAATCATTATGCAGTGTGATGGTGGCTAAGGTATGGAATGTCTGAGATAGTATTACAGAGGAATGAACTTTTGAAAAAGTTATTTTCTGATCCTGTACAATGAATAAATCAGGTCTAGAGAGGGTGGAAGTTGGTTGTAGCCTTAGAATCCGTGAGTGCTGTTCTTCCAACTATGCAAGGTAAGCCTGGTGGCACAGGTTATGGCAGACTGTGTGAGAGATGAAAGAATTTCAGTATTTCATCCATGAGGTAGGCCAGGTATTCAGAAGAAAAGGGTACAATCACATTGTTGCTAAAATGATTGTGAATATCTATAAGTAGAATGGGACAAGAATGGTAGGGAACTCGGGCACCGTGAATGGGCTGTTATGAGCATTTAGAAGGAGCCAACTGGAGTATCAGTACTCAGACTAGGAAGGGAAGCAACAGCAGAATGATCAAAGGAGATATAGATATAGATAGATATAGATATAGATATAGATATAGATACAGATACAGATACAGATACAGATATAGATATAGATATAGATATA
>NC_034601.1:45732270-45734938 GCF_900095145.1 Mus pahari | reverse complement strand
TATATATATATATATATATATATATATATATATATATATATATATATATAATGAACAGACACTGTGGAAAAACAACTCAATGTGAAAAGATGCGGACTTGTCTGGAAAAGCTCAGGGTTCTCACTCTGTGACTCACATCTATTCAAATCCACCCCATCAGTGAGGAGAATGAAGGAAGATGCCAAGTATAGTCTTGTGCACGTTAAACTTGAGAAACAGTAGAAACTTTGGGTGACTTTTCTTTGTGCTTATCCAGGGGGAGAGAAAACCTGGAATTCCTCTCTATTGAGCCATGGAATAAGTTTTTGAGTTACAAGCAGCTTTAAGAAACACGGGGATAAAGGCCTCTACTCCAGAGGCTTGTTATTCACATACGTGCTTTCAAGCTTTGGAAGGACTCAGTCACCTTGTCTTATGGTCCTGCTCACTGCCCAAAGCCTAGACAGTGTCTGGATGTGAGAAATAAGAAAGTCTCAGATGTCTTCTGGCTTGAGACCTGAGTATAGTCTGTTAAAATTATACCTCTTCAGGAATAGATCCTTTACTTTGTATTTTAAAAAGTGATCATGAAAGTAATTAGAATATAACCTTGTTGGAAACCTTGAAAAAATGCTGCTCATGCATTTCCAAGCCATTAGTGGCATTGCAACACCCAGAATTTTCATCATGCCCACAGGTACTTCACATTCCAAATGGGGTTGATGATTAAAACACTTAGCACAAAAAACTTTGGTTTATCAGGTGGAACTTGGAGGAATATAAGAATTTGTAAGTAAAAGGCACAATTTCTTCTTATCCTTAATTATTTAATGTCTGTGGAACATGGTTTATTGTCTTTTTTAAAGCTTTTTTAAATACATACAGAATATAATTATAAGCTAAATTTACAGAAAACTTTCAATCCTGAATAGAATGATTCACAAAATTCTCTACAGAGTCATAATTTCAAAAATACAGTGACAACACGCTATACATATGTCGGCTCTGCTAGCTAGCTAGGTTTTCTTAACGACTACAACTGATGGTGAGATTGCTACTATAGTTCACACTTTTCCAGTATGTGAACATGGAGGAATGTTCAAGATCATTCACATTAGCAGCAGACCTGGAACCAAACTCAAGCTTTACTCCTGATTCTGTACCCCTCCTCCATGGCTCTGGGGTACCTAGAGTTAAGAAAGTTACTATGAGTTAATGTGCCAGTTTGGGAAAATTTCAAGTGAGCACTACGTAACTTCTATATCTTCCATAATTATATGGATACAATGTGAATACATATGGTGTCCTTTGTCTATTCTCTGTCTATTTAGAGGATTCATAGTTCTAACCAGCTTGTATGGAAAGTGGAAAGATAAAATTAGGAGGGCGTTTTTGAAATAACTTCAGAGTCTTCCTACTCATTGACTATGCAGAATCCAAATCCTTAATGCATGTAATGGTGCCATTACTTCACTCTGCTTTATAATTTCTCCTGAAACACACATAAACAAAATATTAGTTCATTCAAAATGGCCTGGGATGAAAATAGCAACTGACACTGAAACTTCAAATCTGAGCCAGAATATTATCTACGCAGCAAGCTGTGTGTGTATCCTTATTATTCTTTATTTTGATTATATCAGTGGGATTCTATAGGTCTTATAGTACTTGTGAAGTAGGGCTGATTTTCACCTGTGCTTTCCATCTGCGAGTAGAAATGTGATTGGAATTGCTACTATCATTAAGTGCTAATAAAGTCTAAAATAGTTTTATGCTGCCAAGAATTGAGCACTGACTACTTTCTTGACTTAAACTGTCTTATAACCATGATAGGCTTAGAAATGTTTGTGGATGCCATTTACGGGTAAGGTTATGAAACTTTGGGCAGTGACTCAGAGCTGTCAGGTGGCATAGCCCCCCCCCCCAAGCCTTCCTCTTTCAAGTTTCTTCAGACTTTCCGAATGGTCTTATGTTATGGTTTGTGTTAATTGTCAACTTGATACCTAGGAAGCAGGCCTTAGCTCTTGATTACGTTAATTGATGTGGGAAAATGCATCTTGATCATGGGTGAAACCATTCTATGAGCAGAGGGTGTTACTGAAAGAAAAGAAGAAGGCAAGCTGAGCAATATCATGTGTGTATTAGTTCATTGCTCTCTTCTCTTAAGTTTGTATGCATATGACTAGAGGCTTCAAGTTCTTGTCTTAACGATGAATAGTAACCTTGAGTTGTAAGCCAAATCAATTCTTTCTCCTTTTAGTTGCTTTTATCTAGGCACTATGTTACAGTAATAGAAAAGCAACTCAGTCTTGCTAGGAAATCCCTCTGTTATTGGACGTTGAAGGGAATGCCTGCATTATTAGAAAACACAGATTAACTGTATTCTAATTGGACAGCTCTGGGTTCTGTTTCTCCTGCCATTATTTATCAGTCAATGTCTCTGGACCACTCAGTTACTTCATTTGTTAATGGAAGATAAAGCAATGTTTCTCATAGGTTGACTGACATAAGGTAGCTGTTTAAAATCATGACGATCCTTCAAGGCTTGGTAGAGAGATGCTGACATGACTTTTGGTAAAGTGATTTTAGGTCACATTACTAAATTACCTTTAGTAATGCTGGCCACTTGACAACATCTCGCCTCTCTCTCTCTCTCTCTCTCTCTCTCTCTCTCTCTCTCTCTCTCTCT
>NC_034601.1:45730685-45732144 GCF_900095145.1 Mus pahari | reverse complement strand
TGTGTGTGTGTGTGTGTGTGTGTGTGTGTGTGCTGGAATAAAAGATACAATAGCAATCTATATGCAAAATCCTACCAATATAAATGTTAAAAGGGACAGGTATCTGGGCTATGGGAAGAGAGCTTTGTTTAGCAGATAAGTGAAAGTACAAAAAGTTTATAAATTCAAATCCTATTGTTCTACCCTATCTTGAGGATGCTCCATGCTAGAAGCTTAGCAGCTGAAGGAAGGCATTAGATGGGATATAAGTGTGGCTGATCAAATCTGTGCGACAGTGTCTCTGTTCAAATCGATCTGATAGTGAACATGAGCACAGTGGCTGGAAAAATCTTAAATACTGTTACTATGACTTTTTATATTTGACCTATTCTGCTTCTTATTCCATGAGTTAATTCAGGCACTAAAAATAGGCCAGCGACAAATTAGTCTGGCTTAATTGCTTTCCTTAACCCTGGACTTAAGAGTTTCACACTTTTCAACAATTTAGTAGAATTTAGCATTTCTAGGTTCCCTTCGTACCCAATCATCAGCTGACTTGTGAACTGACTTAGAATTAGTACAGCAAGTTTCACATGAGGAAACAGGCAAGCAAATGAAAAAAATCTTGCCTTTCGACACACTAGACTTTACGAAGGGCTGGAGATTATCATCCGGGTATGTCTCCTAACTATAGGAGCTTATTTCACACCT
The DNA here is from genome assembly GCF_900095145.1 of Mus pahari. NCBI lineage: Eukaryota > Metazoa > Chordata > Mammalia > Rodentia > Muridae > Mus > Mus pahari. The sequence goes on along the minus strand of NC_034601.1, from coordinate 45,731,454 downwards.
CAAAGTCCAGATGAACCAGGATTCCTTGACTCCAGGCACAAAGAAAGGAACAGGAAGCATGACCAGTCTTGATCCCAACACTGTCTATTGTTCCAAGTTGGATACATTCCAATTCCATTAACGTCCTCCACGCTATACTTGTTCAGCTATGTTGGCAAACTCTGCATTAGATGATGCATTGAGGAATAGAGAAGAGGCAAATATAAAAAGAAGGAAGGAAGTCAGTGAGCATGCCCAGAGACATCACCCAAGCAGCTGCTTCACTAATGCCAAGGCTCTAAGGGGAAAATGCTAACCAACCTGTGACAGCTTTGACTTGGGTGGCAATCTATCAAATTTGAGAAACAGAATTTTTGCACTAATGTTACTTTTACCGAGTGCACCATAAAATGCCAACAAACAGTCACATTCACATAAAACTAGACTCACAGATGCATTTCCCTGATGGAGAAAGTGTTTGGTTAGATTATTAGAAGGCTCCGTTTCATTGGGCTGGATTCCCTTACGCCCACCCCATCTATCCACCTCTAACATTTCCTGAATACACACACTGAAAATACTTGTTCTTATCTGCTTCAGTGAGGATCAGAACAACTGCTTCTATTTCGTTAGTTGAGATAAATGCAAGAAGTATGTTGTTGTTGTTGTTGTTGTTTTTAATATAATTAGAGCCAGCTATCTTGGTTCATACCTGTAGTCACAGCATTTGAGAAGTAGAGGCAAGAATTTAAAACACACACACACACACACACACACACACACACACACA
>NC_034601.1:45694823-45730275 GCF_900095145.1 Mus pahari | reverse complement strand
AGAGAGAGAGAGAGAGAGAGAGAGAGAGAGAGAGAGAGAGAAGCACATATACATACACATGTAAATACAAGCAAATACACACACACACACACACACACACACACACACACACAGCCTTATTTTGGAGGAAGCTAAAACACTAGACATCATCAAATATAAACCTGATAGGCTGATCTCATCTGAAAAAAAAGGGACGGTATCTTAGTGTCATTTATTCGTGTAAATCAAGCCAACTCATGGAGGATTGGACCTGGGGAGGAATCACCGGTGTGACATTTGCTTGACTAGGATTCCAAACTATATTTTGTAGTATAGCTTGAAGTTTTCTGTTTCATTAATGTAGCATTTTCTTTCCTAAAAGCCATAACATAAATGAACTCTCAGTAAAGATGTTCCAATGAAATCATAACTGGAAGCAAGTCTTGCCCTAAGCGATGCAATAAGCAAGGTCAAGTTACAAATGCTGGCTGTGTTCCCACCTCTGGCAGAATAGCTTCCCCCTCTGACTCCTTCTAAATCCCTTCACCTGCTTCCCATCAAAAGGTTAACTGAGAGATAAAATGTTAGCCAAGCTCAGGAATTTTGCCTTTCTGAGGAGACTTCTCAAATGTATAAAATAAAAAGATTTTCATGTGGAAACCACTAAACCATTCAATTCTATAGTTAAGGCATCATTACTTTAAATATAAATTAATATTTAAGTACAAGTTTTGAAATATACAGGCTTTATGACCATAGCAAACGACGTCAATTCTTTTGAGCCTAGGTACATATGTAAAAAAACAGGGTGAGGGAGATAAGATCACAGTATCAAATGCTTTCTTTGGAGGATTATGTGAAATCAGGAACCCAGAAATCTGGAATACTTATATTGTACATGTGGTATCTTATTTGACTCCCTTGAAAAAAAAAGATAACATCAAGGGCATAATTTCTACCCACAGATTGGACTGATAATTGTGCTTCTCATAGACTGCCATAATGTGGAGAACCTTGGAGGTTATCTTAGAAGCCACAGCAGAAAACAGATTCAAGAGTGTCAGAGGAGCAAGCCTTTTGCCTTGGTTGACGAGGAAATGAGAGTCTGAGTGACGTCTGGCCAGGGCAGTTCCTCCTTCAGTTCCAGACTTTCTCCACTTTTTTGAGAGTTTCTGAGTCCAAGGAACCATTGATAGGCACTTGCATTGTGAAAAAAAAAGTATGACATTGAAGTGTGCCTTTTCCATAAGAAATATTAACTTTCAATGGCTTCATGCCATTAAATCATTTATTTGTATTCTTCATAGATCAAGGAATGGTTTTGCTAATTCTAAAATAAAATCATTCTTTCAAAACAACAACAACAACAACAACAACAACCACAACAACAACAACAAAAAGCTGTGGTTTTCCTAGAGTTTCAGTGAGGTTCCATTCTACAGGCATACACGTAGTAGCTCAATCAATAAATATCCCAGTTAAAGGCATGTGGGGTTGCAAGTGGGTGCTAGCATTTGAATAAGAAAGAATACCATGTATAGGCTGTTGTTCTCCAACATTCTAAAGTACGTATTGAAGTTCAAGTAGAAGGCTGAGTGTTCAAGCTGTTGAATGAATTGAACCATCCTCTATGCTTCTTTAGACAGGGTACCTATGTAGCCGAGGTTCCTTCATGTCCTAATTCTCTTGCCTCAGTTTCCTAAAAGACAGGGTAAAGGTGGGAGCCATAAAGCATTCTTGATCCAACTGTAGATAAGAGGTTGGTGTTGTGGATTTGATCTAATGCTGCATGTATTATGTTAATTTGGTACCTCAAATTGCATGAGAATCGACATGTCCACATGTAAGATGCTGTGGTACCCTGTCTGCAGTTGGTTTTGATTGATAAATAAAGTTGCTGGTGGCCAATGGCTGGACAGGGGAGACAGAGGCCAGCCTTGAGAATTCCCAGACAAGGGACTGAGGAAGGGGCAGGAAGGGAGCTAGCTGCCATGCCAGGGAAAGGAGTAGAGGCCACTTCTGGGGTATGCCAAACAGAGAACATAGCTGTCATGTATGTGCATGTATGTCATGTATGAGAGGCTGCAGGTCTGGGTCTGGGACAGCCAAGATGGACTATAGGTTTTAGTAAATAATAACTCAGGAATATCGGAGGGGAGCGTGTTACACATGTGGAGATTGGGAAGTAATCCAGCCACTGAGCTGTTTAAGGCCTATTAAAATATAAAGTGTGTGTGTGTGTGTGTGTGTGTTTCATTCAGAAACCTGGAACATTATGGTGGCTAGCGAGGAGCGCAGCAGCTGGTGCCCCTGGGATGATTTGAGAAGAGTTATTTAGGTTCAGCAACAGGTTAGCCTGCTTTTCCTATGAAGACAGGCGTACAGATTGTGAGTCAGAAACAAACAAACAAACAAGCAAACAAACAAAAGAAATCCCAAGCGCATATATAGGTATGTAACAGGATAAAAAGAAAAACAACAAGCTTCACAAACTTTATTTACAAATTTCAAAGTGCAATAAGAAAGGTAGAATATTTTGTATAAAGAAATTTTGTACTGAGAAATATTGAATCATGTCTACGGAGGAAAATTTTTTATAAGTGGGCTCAGATTACACTGCTTTCTGATTTCTATGGACATTCTTCTCAACGTACAGACCCTACACAATTAGCTTATCAAGAATAAAACATGTTTCATTAGCGGAAATGAATATTGCACAAAAAAATTAATGGTTGACTCTAAAAATAATGAGTAAAATAAAAAGAAAACAAAACAAAAGAAGACACTGAAAGAACATAGAAGGTTGTGTCTTCTTAAATTTTATTTTTGAGATTATAATATAGTTAGATATTTTTCCTTGTGTATATATAAATTTTCCATGTATGTACATATGAATATTTAGGAATATATTCCTAAATACAACTTGATTAGCCTGTATACTGTTGCTTGTATGTGTGATTTTGGGGTTTAGCTTCAACAGATGATTTACCATATTAATGATAGCTAAAGGACAAGGCACAGATTACAGCATGGCGCCTGAAACTTACCCTGTAGTATAATGGTTTTACTTTTAGCATTTAGACCAAAAATCCCATTAAAGTATTTTTTCTTTCAATTCAGTATTAAAACACTTCTGGCACAAAAATAGGTTCCCGAATCAGGCTGGGAAATGATGTCATCAGAGTTAGTATTTGGGCTCTGCATGGCAAATACAAGTTAACAGGATATAATGCTATGACCCTTTAATACAGTTCTTCATGTTATGTTGATCCCCCAGACATAAAATTATTTTATTGATACTTCATAGCTGTGATTTTGTTACTGTCATGAACCATAATATAAATATCTGATATTCAGGATATCTGATATGGCAATCGCAGAGTGGTCAAGATTCATAGGTTGAGAACCATTGAGTGTGTATGGCTGTGAAGGAGTTTTCAGATTGTATTGTTTGAGGAGGGAATACCTACCCTAAGTGTAGACAGACCCTCTCCTAGGACTGGCTCTGGACATGAATGAAGAGGAGAAACAACCCTGACATTTGTCATTCTTAGCTTCCTGGAGAGAGATGTGATGTGACAAGTTGTCTCACCCTCCTGCTACCGTGCTTTGCATGCCATAGAGGATTGAACCCTCAAACTGTGAGTTTGAACAGTTCAGTCTGAACAGTTCTCAAAACCTGCCATTTTTTTTTTTTTGGCAGATGACATGACATAAAACATTCCCATTCTAATAGACATTTGGTGTTCACTTTGTTATTAAGAGAATACTTGCATATAAAATTTAAATATATCTCAGTTCTGTTGTCATTGAGCAACCAACTCTTTTCCTTTACAGTCTTTTTTTATTCTAACTTTCTTTCCATATACAAACTTTTGTTTTCTGCATGTGTGTTTATGTGTGTTCATATCACCAACTTTAAAAAAATTCTTGTATAACACAAGCTCATTAAGATGGTTCAATTATAGACATATCCTTTTAAAAAAAAGTATAAGAAAGACAAGAGGATGTGCATGCTACTGTTACCTAAAATCAACTGTGAATCCTATATCCGAGGTTAAACCTATAAATACATCTGTACAGGCAAATGGATAGAACTAGAAAAAATCCTGAGGTATCTTAGACCCAGAAGGACATGCATGGTATGTATTCATTGACCAGAGGATATTAGCCCAAAAGTTTAGCATACTGTGCAACTCAAAGACTGTAGGAAGGTTAACAAGAAGGAAGGCCCAAGTGTAGATACCTGGAACCCACTTAGAAGGTGAACAAAATAATCTTTGGAGGCAGAGGAAGGGAGGAAACTGGGTGGGGCATAGGAGGGGCTAGGGGAAAAGGAAGGGCAGGATCATGTATTGGGATAGAGAAGAAGAATGCCCAGAGGGTCAGGAGAATGAATACTAATATGCAGCAGTTGGGGTTAGGAGGCAGGTGGAAACTCCAGGAAGTCCCCAAGACCTGGGATGTAAGAGACTACCAGGACTGAATGCAGATGACATTAGTCAAAACTTCCAACACTGGGGAGATAGAACTGAAAGAGACCACCTGGAGTAGATAGACATGGGCCCCATTTGAGGCAGGGTGTCACTCACCTATCTTAAATTTTTTTAACTCAGATTTGTTCACATCTAAAGGAAATTAAGGGACAAAACTGGAGCAGAGACCGAAAGGAAAGCCACCCAGTGACTGCCCCAACTTGGGATCCATCCCATGTGCCTACACCAAATCCTGGCCCTATTACTGAGGCCATATTGTAGGTGCAGACAGGAGCCTAGCATGGCTGCCCTCTGAGAGGCTCTACCAGCAGCTGACTGAGACAGATGCAGCCAACCGCTGGATTGAGGTTGGGGAAAAATATGGAAGAGTTAGAGGAAAATAATGAAAGAGTCATAGGAAGCACAACACTGTCAATTAACCTGTGCCTTTCAGAGGTCCTGGAGACTAAGCCAAATGGGCTGGGTAGTGGCCCTGGGCACATCTGCAGCAGAGGACTGCCCAGTATGGCATTAGTGGGAAAGTGTGAACTTAATCCTTTGGATACCTGATGACCCAGAGAAAAGGGATGCTGATGGAGGTGAGGAGGGATGAGTGGGCAGGTGGAAGAGCACACTCTCAAAGATTGGGTGGGGGGAGTGAGAGGGAACAGGATGAAGATTTCCGGGAGGGGGAACCTGAAAATAGGACAACTTTTGGAATGTAAATAAATAAAATAATGAGAGAGAGAGAGAGAGAGAGAGAGAGAGAGAGAGAGAGAGAGAGAGAGAGAGAGAGAAAGCGATTAAGCTAGCAGCAATGAGTATGGTTAAGTGTCTTTGTGGTAAGATGAAGCATTCTTTAGGTATGTGCCATGTCTTAGGGTTTCCATTGCTGTGAAGAGACACCATCACCATGGCAACTCTTATAATCAACAACATTTAATTGGGGCTGCCTTCAGGTTCAGAGGTTTAGTTCATTTTCTTCAAGGCAGGAAGTATGGCAGCATTCAGACAGTATGGCCCTGGAAATAGAGCTGAGAGTTCTACATCTTGTTGACAAGGCAGACAGGACAAGACGGTTGACCACACGGCTAGAGGGAGGGTCTCAAAGCCTACCCCTATAGTGACATACTTCCTCCAACAAGGACACACCTACTCCAACAAGGCCACAGCCCCTAATAGGCCAAGCATATTCAAACCACCACATGTCCCAAGAGTATTATAGTTAGAACCTGAGGTAGATAGATGCCCTCTTCTTGAGGAACTGCTAGACTCCTTCACTACTTTTCACGGTGGCTGCAGAAGTTTGCACTTCCACTAGCAACGAATGAGTGTTCCCTTACTCCAAATCCTTGTCAGCATGAGCTGTCATTTGTTTCAAGGATATTGGCCATTTTGACAGGTGTAGGATGAAATACCAAGGCAATTTTGATATGCATTTCCCTGATGATAAGGACATTGGACATTTCTCTAAATATTTCTCAGCTATTTGTGCATCCTCTCTGAGAATTCTGTTTAGATCTGTACCCCATTTTTCAATTTTGTTATGTGTTTCTTGTTATGCAGGTTTTTCTGAGTCCTCTCTCTATTGTGGATATTAGCCTTCTATCTGGATATGAACCTACTACACTCTTTTTCCATTCTATAGGCCACTGATTTGTCCCAAGGATGGTGTTCTTTACTATTTTTTTATTTTCAGTTTTAGGAGGTCCCATTTATTATTTTTTGTTATTGACTGTGCTATTGGTGTTTGGTTCAAGAAGTCTTTTTCTGTAACATTGAGATCAGGATTATTCCCCACTTTCTCTTTTATTGGATTCAGTGCATCTGGTCTTATGTTGAGCTTTTTGATCCATTTGTAGTTGAGTTTTGTTCATAATGATGAGTATGGATCTTTTTGCATTCTTTTTCATGTCTGACCAGCCCTGCCATGGACTCACCTGAGTTTGTCTCTGAATATCCCTGCATTCTCTTAGCTGGAGTCATCTCTGTTAAAAAGATATATTAACCCTAAAAACAAACTTTATCCAAAATATCCACTACTATTACCAGTATTTGGCTAAGTATTAGTGAGACATTTGACTTTACAACTTACTTTATTAAAAGAAAGCAGGCATGTAAGATTTTGAGGCCAATGGATATTTCAGACAGGCTGGGAGTAAGTGGATTGAGTCTCTTTGTCTATTGATTCCTTGAAAATAACTTGAAGTACTTGCAGTAAATGCTGGAGATAAAAATCATACACAGAAGGGAGGCTTTCTCTCTTCCACTCACAAGACTATGCATCCCAGACCATGAGCCTTCTTTACCTTCTTCTCTGGCATTATTCCTTCAGGCTTGCATGCTCTCACTTAAATCAAGCCAGGCAATAGGGAGCTTCTTTAGTCTTTGATTCCTAATGTACTTCTTGGTTTTTCCCTTCTTGCTTACTGTTTTACATCACAGCAGATATCTGAATAACTGCACAATAGCTTCCTGAGAGGCCATAGATTCTCACTTCTTCATTCCCTGGTTAGATAAGGGCCTGCATATTATATGGGGACAGCAGCAATGGGATATCCTGGCTGTAGCTAAGTATTTGCACAAGATCAGGAAGCGACTCTACTCTCAATGGGAGAAGGACTTGTATTGATCTACCAGCTGAGAAGGAAATTCTGAGAGGGAAACTTTGAAGCCAGCAAATCCTGGCTTTCACTCCTCATAAGATACTTCGATGTTAGAAAATTTTCTATTTTCCCATTTTGTAGATGTCATAATTGATGCATATATTAAACCTTTGATGCATTCTCAGTGGAAATCTAATCGATTGATATAATTGACCCAGATACTGTTACATATTAAACTCTATCAATCTGAAGTACTCAACCTCCATTTCTTTAAACTAATCTCCTCTTCTATTTTCCCTCTAGCAATTTCCTTTAGTTATATTTACATGAGACAAGGATCAAGGATCTGATGTTTGTTTCTGACTGAAGCACTCTTTGTGAAACTATAGTGCTATCCTAGTGAGTTGATAGGAAAACTGGGATTTTATTTTTAAAAAAATGAAATTAGCAAGTGTGAACCTACTGAATTAATAAATGTCGTTGAAAATTCAAGATGTTGGATTAATTAACGATAAAGTCATTTTATCATAATCCAGAATTCATTGAATATTTTGTTCAATGTTGTGCCATTTAGGTTAATATCAGTGGTAACAAGTTTAATAATACCATACTATCAGGCCCATGAATTTATATATGGTTGTAAATTCTGCTTTAAAATAATAATTTTTGCTTTTAAAGAACTATGGCTAAGAGAACTGTAAAGAAAAAGAAAGAAGAGAAAAGAAAAGTTTAGAACTGCTTAAGGACTGCTTTTAAAACTCGTTGTAGATGTTTTTGTCTTTGTAGATGGTTAACCTCAGAGGCTAACCTTAGCAAAAATAGTTGTGTGCATTGTATTCTGTTTTCATGCTTTTATTCAGCTTTTTTCATGAGGAAAGTAGAGGTTGCTAGAAATCTGTTCTGGAGACCAATATCCATGTTTTTGCTCAATCAGATTACTTAGCCATATTTTATTAAGGCACTTTTTTTTTTTTTTTGGCAATTGGAGAATAGAAGGCAGAAATCTGAGCGAAAGAAAACAAGAGAATATTTTATTTTACCTATCTCACTAGAACAGATGTTAATCCCAAAGTTTCGAGGAGAAATAGCACAGATCCAAATCATCATGCTCCAATTAATTAAATCAAGGAAGTAATTAAAGCAGGCTTTTTAAACTCACAAGGTCTACCTCCCCCTAAGGTAAGGTTTAAAATGTCAGCATTGCATGTGAGGAAGACAAGATTTCATAGCTCAGCAGTAGGGGGTTTCCAGATAGGCAAAATAGACAGGGATACCAGAGCAGGACATAAGCATAACAAGTTAGTCATAACGACCTCCTGAAACACAGGCATGATAGCAAGATGGTCCTAACAAGGTAGTCATCACTATCTTTTGAAACATAGGTATGCTTTCAAGATGGTTTTGAAACAAAATGTGGTTGTAGTTTCCTGGAACAGGCAGTACAGAACCATTTGTAGCTGAGGTTACAGGTGGGATATAGCCCAATTCTTGAGAGAGAGAGATTTAGTCATAAATAAGAATGAGCCTAGTTTGTTTTTACTATAAGATGGTTGTGGTAGTTTGAATAGGTACTCCCCTCCCGTACACTCATGTGTTTAAATGTTTGGCCCATGGGGAGTGGCACTATTAGATGGTGTGGCCTTGTTGAAATAGGTGTAACCTTGTTGGAGGAAATGTGCTACTGTGGAGATAGGCTTTGAGGTGTCATACATACTCAAGTTATACCCTGTGTAGAAGATACCATGTACTTGCTGTCTGTGAATCAAAATGTAGAACTCTCAATTTCTTCTCCAGCATTGTGTTTGTCTGGATACTGGCATGCTTCCCACCCTGCTGATAAGGGACTAACCCTCTGAATATGTAAGCCAGTCCCCTCAAATTGTTTTTAAAATGTGTATAAGAGTTGCCTTGGTCATGGTGTCTATTCACAGCAATAAAACTCTAAGACAGAAGTTGAAAGCAGGGACTGGGGTATTGCTGTGATAGGCCTAACAATGCTTTTGTTTAGAGGAATTTGGAGTTTTTGGATTAGGAACATAGTAGAATACTTTAAATGAGGCTTAATGGGCCATACTAGTAGAAACATGGAAGACAGTGGTATTGATGATAATTTGAACTATGTGAGCCTGGTTTAAGAATTTTCAGTGGAGAAGAATTTTAGCTTGTTGCCTAGAGATCATTCTTGTAATATTTTGGTGAAAAATATGGCTGCTTTATATATATATATATATATATATATATATATATATATATATATATATTAAATCCAGGTGTGGTTGTATACTTCTTTAATTTCAACACTCAGAAGACAGAGGTATGCAGATGTCTGAGGTTCAAGGTCTACCTGGTCTACAGAACAAATTCTAGAGCAGAAAAACTTAATTAGTGAAGGAAATCATTAAAAAACAGAAAGCTTGTGATGATGTGATTGAACAAATGGGTGATGTTCTAGTCCTAGCAAACTGCAGAACTTGGCAGTTTCAGTCATGTGGGTCTAACCTGAGAGTCAAAGATTAAAGAGAGGGGTTAAGGAATCTACCTCTGAGACTAAGGAAAGTCACTAAGGCAAGGCATGTGGTAGCTGAGTCCCTGCTTGGAGACTCAGAGAGGCTGTTGTGAGAACATAAATCCTATATTGCCTTGCAGAATCCAAGAGGATAAAATTACCAGAGCCAGAGGATACCTGCAGAAGAAAGCATCTAACAGGGAGTAGATCCAGTCTGAGAAGAAAATGTGTTTCAGTCAACAAGGCTGAAAAGAGTTGGAGATCTGAAGAGCATTTTGGTATCAGATGGAGATACAGAGCTTGGAGTTTGCCCAGCTGATTTTTGGCCATGTTTTGGTCCAGTATTTTCTCTCTATGCCTCCTTCCCTACATTTTGAAACAGTAATGTTTATCCTGTGCCATGATATGTTGGAAGTATGTGATTTGCTTTATCAGTTTGATTTCATAGGAAATTACAATTAAGAGATTGCATGAATCTCAGAAAAGACTTAGGACTTTTGGCTTTTAAACATTGTTGGGACTGTGATAGACTATTGGGACTTTTGAAGTTGGAATAATGCATTTTGCATTATGCTATGGCTACAAGCCAATGGGCTATAGGGAATATGGTGGTCTGAATAGGTATGACTCCACCCCACCCCCCATAAACTCATGTGTTCCCATGGGGGAACCATAGGCCATAGAACTATTAAGAGGTGTGGACTTGTTGGAGTAGGTTTGGCCTTGTTGGCAGAAGTGTGTCACTTTAGGATGGGCTTTGAGTCCTCATATGTGCTCAAGCTATAACCAGAGCATAAGGCACAGTCTCCTCCTGGTCTTTGGATCAAGATGGAGAACTCTCAGCACCTTCTCCAGCACCATGTCTGCCATACTTCCCACCATGATGATAATGAACTAAAGTTCTAAATCTGTAAGTCAGCCACAATTAAATGTTTTATAAGAGTTGCCTTAGTCATGGTGTCTTTTCACAGCAATAAGACCCTAGTTAATACAATGAGTTTTAACCCTAAAGTGGAGGTAGATTGGTTCAGCACAGAGAACGATTTAAATGTACTAATGTAAAGTACTTCTTCCGGGCATCTTAGTAGTGATTGCTCTTGTTTTTAAGGATCATACTAAAGTACAACAGTCATTGATCTAAATTGTATACCAAAGTATTTCACATATACTAGTCAGAGTATAACATGCAACATCTTCTGTATCCGTAAGTTTTTTGTTCAGAGAGCAAGAGATGAAGAGTGAGAGCATGCAGCAAGAGACAGAGACAGATGGAGGAGCACAGAAAATGAAAATTGTTCATGCTAAGGATGTATATTTATTACCTATATTCCTTCTAATGGATTGAGAGGCAGGGAGGTAATTAAAGACAGAAAAATATGCCTGGTCATCATCTGAAGGAAGCATTCAGATTGTTCATCCCAAATCTCCCTTCTATCACTGATCTGGAGTCTGAGAGATGCTCATATTCACTTTGACCTTTGGCACTTTAGAAATCTCTGTGTGTGGAGAGGAGAAAACAATGGTGGATCCAAAATCTCCCATATGTAAAAACCAAACCAAACCAAAACTGGTAAGTGGTCATCAGACTTACAGACAGAACTGAGTAGAGGCTCATGCTGTGTGTAGTCCATATCTATTTTAAAACATTAAATTGAATAGAAGAGAAACAATTATCTAACATGAAGCTACTTACAAAAAGCAGAAACAATTGCTTTGACATAATGTTTTTGCTTTGTAGGGGCATTATTTGTTTCGTATTTTTATGTTTACATGTCATGCGTATGCGTGTGGGTGTGTGTGTATGCTTCTCTCTCTCTCTCTCTCTCTGTGTGTGTGTGTGTGTGTGTGTGTGTACATACATTCAGACTTTCATGAGCCCAGAGATTAATATAAGCATCATCCTTCATTACTCCCCATGTTATTGATCAAGGCAGTGTTTCTCCATTTTGCCTAGTCAAGCTGGTGAGCTTGCTCTAGGATATGGGTCTCTGTATACTGAGTGCTGGGATTACAAGCAGCAGCCACAATTGCTTAGCTTTTATGTTCTGTGGATACGACTTCTAGTCTTTACACTCGTGTGGTGAGAGCTTTAGCTACTGAGCCATGATGTAATCCCTGTCTTTTCGTTCTAAGGCAAAGATAACTCCCCTCTGTTACATCAAGAAACAGGATTGTCTGGTAAAGCCCCAAAATAGACTCATCAGAGTTTGGGGAGATGGGAAAATATTCATTTAGCACCAGCATATCTACTGTCATTTTGTAGATAGCTCAGCAGCTTTAGTTTCAAATTTCTGCTGCCTCTATTTTCTCCTTGTCTTTGATCTTCAGGTCTCTCTGCTGCCTGACTTCTACCTGTTCCCTTCTAGCTTTTATCTGGTCGTGGGTAGATATCCACTCTTCCCCCCACTCAAGCTGCCACAGAAGACCTGACAGCTCCCTGAAGAAAACATTGCTGTTTTATAGGTGTTCTCTACCTATCTGTCTGTCTGTCTGTCTGTCTGCCCCCTCACTTTATTTCTCTCCTCCCCATCCTCCTTCTATGTCTTCTAATTAACTGGACACTTTTGTAGGAAAATAATTCTCACTCCAATCAGTTTTGATGACGATTGCACTGTGACATGACACCAAACATGGACATCTTCAGTATGGAAATATGTGAGATCATCTGCTTAGACAGGTTTTTTTTTTTCTAAGCACACAATATCCACTGCCTCACTTCCTTCAGGTTTTTGGCCATATACCCTCTCAGTGAGTTCCTTTCTGACCACACCACTTACAGTTCTCCCCCCAGTTTTCTAAGAATTCAAATACTCTCTTAGATATTCTGCATGTATCTACTGCCTCATACTTCTTTATTTTCCTTCTAAATGTTTATCAAAATACGGTATATTTAATTTGTGTATAATTTATCTCCATTTACTGAAAGACATGCACAACAAATATGTAAAATGTTGTTTCTTCTTCCCAGCTGAATCTAGTTCGTATCAAATTGGCAAAAGCTAACAAGCAGGGAGTTTTTTTGTCTGTTTGCTTGCTTGCTTGTTTTGCTTGTTTTATTTTTGTATTCTATCATGGAACAGGTATCATTAGGATAGTCCCTACTGCATATTAGCTACAAGGTGGAAAATGCCATAGGAAATGCACTTGAGACCTGAACTGAAAAGACACCACAGCAAATACTAGATAGAGCTTGAGTAGTATAGAAAATTAGAGCACATCCATGTAAACCATGGCGTGTTGTAACAGACTCACATGCCATCTAGGTCACGTGTGAGTGGGAAGATGCATTTCTTTCAGATGTCTTGAGAAAACAAAATTCAGTATAATAATATACTAAGCTGATAATTTTATAGACTGAAAGTGAAATGTTCCCCCACATGCGTGTATGTTTGAACCCTTAGATCTCAACTGGTGGCACAGTTTGGCGACAGCATGATACCTTAAGAAGTACTGTGTAGCTGGGAGAAGTGGGTCCCTGAGAGTCTGGACCCCGAGGGTTAACTAGCCCAATCCCATTTCATGCCCAGGCTCACTCTGCTTCTTCTCTGTTGTCCAGTGTAACACAGCCACTTCATACTCCTGCTGCCATGGATAGAGTCTGGGCCCACCATCACACCTTTCTCAGTATGATAGACTGCTTATGCTGAGCTGTGGGCCAAAATACATTATTAAAACATAAGTGACTCTGTCAGGTATTTGCCACAGAGATGTGGAAAGTAAAACGGAGAATTTGTGCCAGAATGTGGTGTTGTTCCCATGGTAAACCTGACCATGTAACTCTTAGACCTGTGGTTTTCAGGCAGAAAATAAAAAGGCTTGGGACTGTAGAACAGAGAGGCTCTATGATGTTGTAGTAGAGTTGGTTTGATGTTTGTTGAAAAAAATTATATTGTAAATTTTCACTACAAATTATCAATGAAGGTCTTAAAAAAATCTCAATTTGGACAGATATGAAACAATTTCAAAATTGTTAAGGATGTGTTGAGAAAAGCCTTAGTGGCCATTCTGATGAGAGTGTGGATGAGGAAAGTGTCCATAGAAAGGCTACCAGCAAAGGCTGCCCCATGGAGCTTCAGAGCAGACCTCATGAGTAGTCATCTCGTGGGAATTTGGCAAGTGGTCGTACTCACGGCATTCTGGTAAAGAATGAGACTGTTCTGTCTGTGTTCTGAGAATGAGAGTGAATTCAAAAGCAAACACCTAAATTGATTGTTACATGGCATTTCAAGATAACACAACATCCGGGTTGTAGCATGGATGTTGATCGCTCCTTTTCGTCAGACATTGAATGAGAATACTGAGCAGTCAGCGGTTCAGAAAGATAAAATAAAAAAAAAAAACTGTACATTTTTATAAATAATGGAACATGAGCAGACTTAAATCTGTGCACCAGGCAGTTGGGATGGCAGATAAAGCAACTACAGATTTGTCTACAGACAGAACAAAAGACAAGACAGCCACCAGAGTACTTTGTACTAGAGCAACAAGAAAGGTGAGTGAGAAAGGTGAGTCTCAGAAGGAACCAGCCTTCCCTTTACCTACCTACCTAAATAAGTAAATAAATAAACTGAAAGCAAAGAAAAATGAAAGAGGAGTTCCTGAAATGACAGCTTCCCCAGCGTCTCGTGTAGGCAAACGGTTATCTAGAAAGATGTTTTCCCAGGTTATCCATACAAGTACTCGGAGGCCATACAGTCATAGCCTATATGCCATGACATGGCTCCAGCTGGCAGCAGAACTTTGTATCTTCCATGTAGCAGGCATGAGGGATAAAAGAAATGCCACAGGGGCTTTTGCTAAGGTTCCCTTAAAGAGTCGGTAAGATAAAGCCCCATAGAGACTCTCTGAAAGACTAATGTATGAATCTCAGAAGGCGAAACTTAACTTGCAGGAAACACCCCGGGATATTTGAAAACAATTTCACTTTTACTTCTATGTTTGTTTAAATTTTTTAAACTCATATTTTTTCTTTCTTGGCAAGGTCTTTGTATAAAGCTCTAGATGACCTTAAATGCCGTGTAGCTTAGCCTGGTGTTGAATTCACAGCAAGTCTCTTGACTGACTTCTGAGTCCTGGGATTGTAAATATGCACTGCCTGAATTATTTTTGCTTTTACCCCCTACATGTTGAAAGCAAGAATGCATACATGCCATCACTACTTAAGATCTTTTAATAAAATTATACTGTAATATTTGCTTTAATTTCTGCAAACAGCCATTTTGAAATCTTTATTTCAGATAGCTGCTTGTATATTTATTTTATGTGCAAAATGTACGAATAATAATATGTATAACTTCTCTATTAAACATTTCATGGTTTTTGAGCTGAAATTCTGCATATAGATACTTGATTGAAATTTATAATATAGACAGTAAAAATACTATCAAAGTAAATTAGAATAAGTACATGACTATTTATAACTATATTCATACATAATTCTATGGATATGTATGAACCAACACAAAGTTAAATTAATATATACAGTGTGTAGTAACCCTAAAAATCTAAAAGATGTTAATCAACCAGGAAGGAAGCAATTACAATCCTTCATCTAGCTCAGTCACAATTCTAATAAACTTGATTATTTGATTTCAAGTAGATTAAAAGGAACATCTTGGAGTGGTCAGGAAAGACTATAATGAGCAGACATAACCATCAGTCAGCGCTAGAATGTGGCTATAATTAATGTTAGGGCTTTCACTTCTAACTGACCTTTAAACATATGAGAGCCCATTATAAAAGAACTGATGTTCAAACGACGATACTGAGTCATCAAGGGAAGCCTAAATTATCTCCAGTTTCCTCCGGAGGGGGAAAAAAATCAATAAAATGTCTAAAAATATTTCAATAAGATTGTAATTCAAAAGTAACATTTAACGAAAATTCTTACTGCTTTTAGTGTGTAGCTATCTTGTTAATGGAAATTGCAACCACCCACGCCTAACACCACCGTAACCTCTCGAGACTCCCACCAGCACCACTGCAAATTCTGGGTACAACCACTTCCAATTCCACTGCCACCACTGTAAACTCTCACCACTGTTACAACTATAGAAGGTCTAAGTGCTCGCAGAGAAGCGACGGAGAAACCAGGAAAGTTAATCATGCAGGAGTGTCTCCTCAGAAGAGAAAATGAATACCTCCCCACTTTTCATGCAGAAGACTGTGAGTGGATGGTGTTTATGACTTGGTGACCTTTGCCATCTGTAGAGCCAGGCATCACCCAAATCCCACAGAACTTTTATCCCAGGTTCTCCCACCCTGGAAGTTTATCTTTAGCTTTTGTTTCTTGGTCAATAGAACCCATCTTCATGGTAGAGGTTATCCCCTTTACAAAAAAGTTTGAATGGAGTCACAACTTCAGCATCACTGGTCACTGTGCACATGGGATTAGAGTGATTGTTACCAGGAACACCCCCCCACACACACACCACATTGTACTGGATTTAAATATGTATGAAATAAACTGTCTTCACGTCAGACTCCGATAGTTTTGAGTCGGCACCGACTAAGTTGTGCTGAACTGAGTTTTTCTTCTTCTGTCAGGTAGTTAATTTCCCTTCTAGCAGTGGAGCTTGGAAAGAACCTCACAGGCCACTCCCCAAACTTTCACCACCCCCACCATAAACTTTTACCTCTACCATAAAAGCAGCAGCTACAGCAACTCTTGTATCTGTTTGAAGTTTATATCATCAAAGCATGTCAAAAATTACTTTTTACTTCAGTGTAATTAATCCAACATCAGACAAGACATTTTTGTTCCAACCTTTTCCAGATAAGACTTAGAAAACACACAGCCATTTAAGAAGGCTCAGTGTGTTTAGGCTCTTACAGGAAACCCTAACAACTTAAGTTAGATACTGGATCCTCATGGTAGAAGGAGAGAATTGACTCCCACAAGTTTGCCCTCTACATGGCACATGATACTTCTACAACATCATATACGGTACTAAGAAAAATTATTAAAGTAAATTTAAAGGGCTGAGAATAATAAGAATAAAGGGAGAAACATAAAGAAAGACGGTAGTTAGGGAGGGAGGGGGCAGTGGTTTGTTTACTTAGGGTCTCATTATCTTGAATTCTATGTTATTTATCTACTCAGAGAAATCCTGTCTTGTCAGTGTTTACCCTCGGACAGTCTCCTGTCCTTCAAATATATGGGTTCAGTTGATACAATTAGCCAGATAATGCATACTTTTATATTCCTATTAAAGATGCTTCTCTAAACTATGTTCATCTATCTAATGCTTATGAGATCTTCTCAACATCCCTCTGATGCAGCTCAAACTCAATGCACTCCACCCTGAATTTATCATCTTCCCTGTAGCAAGGCCTTCTGTGCCAATTATCACCTGTACCGGATTATGAGAAGCCAGGGTACAGGGGTCAGATACCAGTGCCCTCCTTTCCCCTAGATTTCTTAATTAATCATGAAGTTGCATAAACAATTATCTTAATACTGTGTTCTCTCCATACATACACTATCTGAAATACTTAGAACTACCAAAACCAAGATCTTGCTAAGTTATAAATAGAATATCTTTTTGACCCTAGTTTACTAGATTCTACCAGAATAATCTTTTTCCATCCTTCAGTTTTGTCCTTTTAGTACTTTCTGGTTGCTGTAATAACATTCCCAGGAAAGAAAATTAAAGGAGAAATGGTTTAGTCCACCTCCCAGGTCAAGCACACCTTCTACCATGGCAAGAATGTCAAGGTGGCAGTAGGCTGAAACAGCTGATCATATTATAGCCAATCAGGAACGTAGAGTAATGAAAGCTTGCCACAGCTCAGTTTCTTTTCTCCATTTGCACAGTTCAGTATCCCAGCCCAAAGAAGTGGTGCATGATGGGAAGGCATATCAACCCCAGTTAATCAGAGGCATGCTTAGAGACCCATCTCCCTGGAGATTCTAGACTGTGTTAAGTTGAAAATCAACAGTAGGGCTGGAGAGATGACTCAGAGGTTAAGAGCACTGACTGCTCTTCCAGAGGTCCTGAGTTCAATTTCCAGCAACCACATTGTGGCTCACAACCCTCTGTAAGGGGATCTGTTGCACTCTCCTAGTGAGTGTGTGTCTGAAGACAGCTGAAGTGTACTCATATAAATAAAAAATAAAGAAATCTTTAAAAAAATGGAAATCAACCGTAGCCATTATAGCTATTCTCTTCCTTACTCTGGACTCCATTTCTTTCGAACTGTCAAACATCAACCTTTTCTTTACTACAATTGTCTTAGGGTTTTACTGCTGTGAACAGCACAACAACAAACTCTTCTTTCTTCAGTTTCAATGTGGGTTTCAGTCACCCCTTGATTTTCTAGAATAAGTCATATTTGCATTTTACAAAATTTTTTTCTTGTGACATTTGAATTTACTTTGATCATCCTTTTATAGTTGTGAACTACATTAAAAATATTGCTTTCCAAGCTGGGTGGTGGTGGCACACGCCTTTAATCCCAGCACTCGGGAGGCAGAGACAGGTGGATTTCTGAGTTCGAGGCCAGTCTTGTCTACAAAGGGAGTTCCAGGACAGCCAGGGCTATACAGAGAAATCCTGTCTTGAAAAAAAAAAGTGTTGCTTTCCCCCTATTGCACCACATTAAAAAAAAAACATTATTAGTTCATGTTTATGATGTTTTACCTGCATATGGGCTAAACACCTCATTTGAACAAGGTCGTGCATGCAGAAGTCTGAAGCCAGAGTTGGATCCCTAGGAAGTGGAGATGCAGACAGTTGTGAGCTGCCATGTGGTTGCTGAGAATTGAACCTGTATCCTTTGAGGGAGCTGCCGTTGCTCTTAACCACTAGACTTTCTCTCTACCTGACTCTGCCATAGTTTTTGATAGTCCCTAGCACACAAAAAATATTCAATAACCATGTAGCTGTTGTTGAAGAGAAGCAATCCTTGACAATACCACACTGCTTATCTGAAGCAAATTTTGCTAGCATCTCAAGATGGCAAAGTACAGTTGTGACTACATGTTTGGGTGCTTTTAAGTAAGAATGGCCCATCTCAGAGATATACTAAAATGTAAAATGAAGGAGTGAGAAGGAAGGGAGTTGAGAGCATTGCCCCTCTTACACTTTTGAGATTTCTGCGTCCTTAGGATCATTTCCAATAAGCTACTCAAAAGAACATATGTCTTTCTTGGCTGTTTCCTCAAAGCATCATGATTCAATTGGGAAAGAGAGAATTAAAGACATTGGAAGCTGTGACTTCTGGCATTCATTTGATTACTCCCCGCTGGCCTATAAATAGTTCCTTAAAAGCTTCACAAGCAAGCAAATGAAAATAATAAGACCCCAAACACTTGGAGGCATGGTGTGTGTCCAAATGCATCTTCTTATAAAATAAATATACAGTAAAAGTTGACTCAACTCTATAAATTGCTGTAAATCTATGTGATAGTTTTTTCTGTCTGAGAAAAGGAATAAAAGTATCTACATAGAATAAATTTTGTGGTAGGTGTGGTTCCCTTAAGGTTTCAAATGTTACTGATTCATGAACTCTGATTTGACTGAAAAGTAAAGAAGATGTGGAGTGTATTGCCATAAAATTAAATGGTGTCATGTACAGGTGCTCATATATTGGTCTCCATTATCCCACCAGGAATTTTGTAATGTGTAAATTATAGTTAGTGGAAACAAAATACTAGATTTCAAACAAATTACCTTTATCTATTTAAAACACCAACAAAAATCCATCTCTTCTGAGGTAGCTTTTAAATGCTTTCCAAAAAATTTTTGGCCAACCTGAAATGCATTCCAGACTGCCTTTTTTATACCTTCTAAGGTGTGTGAAGATTGAAGTCTGAGTTCTAAGTGGTCTTTTCGTGATTTTTAAGCTCAGAGGGTAGGCCTGAAACACATCAATTAGAAATCATGATGATGATTCTCATTCTCTCTCTCTCTCTCTCTCTCTCTCTCTCTCTCTCTCTCTCTCTCTCTNTGTGTTTGTGTGTGTGTGTGTGTGTGTGTGCGTGTGCGTGTGTCTGTGTTCCAAAGTAAGATATTGCTCTTCAGTGATATTCTTGTAGATTGAGTTGGAAAAACTTTCATGATTGAGACTTACTAGACAATAATTGTGAACTTGGAAAGTGAGATAAAAGTATATTTGTTATAGCATGAATGAATATATTACAGAAGATAGCAATAGAGACAATATCAGATATGCAGTAAGAAGTCTCTGAGAGATGATTGTACTAGCATGAGTAGCAGGGAATGGTAAGACAGCTCAGAGAGCTAAACATGTGCACCAAATATATCAAACATGACATCCTGAGTTTGATCCTCAGAATAAACAAGGAGAGACCTGAATCCTGCACGGTGCCCTCTGACTTCTACATGTTTGCTGTGGCACACACATGCATGCACACACACACACACACACACACACACACACACACACACACACACTTAAATATAATAAAAAGGTGAGAAAGATCACATATTTTTTCACGTATGACTCTGAGTTAAAATTAGAGGCAGCCCCTCATAGAGGTCAGCAATGACATTTCCTGATTCAATATTTATAAAATATTTTATATTTGCAATTAAAACCTATTGCACAAAAATATGTACACGATAGTGAACTTCTTAGAGCAGTATGCATTGTTTTCAGGAGAAATCATTGTTCTTCTAAGGAATAGTAGTGACATTATTGCATGATTAAAAAAGAGTGGTATCTACGTTTAAAGAATAGTCTGCAGTTGCTTTTACTGAAATCATTCTAAATGTGCCAAGCATTCATGCTAATGTCTTCATGGAGTAGGGCTTTCCTAGTTCATGATTTCTATAACCTTGCAAGTTGAGTCACCATGATATATATCCTATCTACTTTATGGGAAATTCTGCTAGATTTCATAGAAGTCCTTGAAGTTAGATACACTTAGGAAAACATCCTTGAGTGCATTGTATATTACAGTATGAATGAGCAATTACATATGGACTGATCCTATTATGTTGAGTTGATTCAGTGCTCAGTAGAAACTGAGTCACTGACTGACAGTCCCATCATACTTGACCTTAATGTTATGCCAGACTGTCTCTCACCATTTGAAGTATGGCATTAGAAATTATGATCATTTTTACTGTATAAGACACTAATAATTTATACTAAAGTGGGTTCATTATAATTTGAGAGGAAAAATACACACACACACACACACTTAATTCTATGATTTTATAAAACTTTAGTGAGCCAGCATCTTTAATTTTAAGTTTACTTGGTGATTTCAGGTGTGAAACTATAACTTTGGGGTTTCAGGAGATTTGACATATATGAACATTATTAATTTTGATTTTAAAATGTATCCCTAGAGGCTTGTCACATGGTTCAGTGGATAAGAACATTTTCTGTGTAAACATGAGGTCATGAGTGTGGTTCTCTTCCATCCATGTAACAGTAAACAACACCATCAAAGCTTTGAGTGGCTGTGCATGCCTGTGGTTCTGGCATTGGAGGATTTGCGTGTGTGTGTGTGTGTGTGTGTGTGTGTGTGTGTGTGTGCGCGCGTGTGCGTGTGTAAGACAGAAGGAACTCTGAGCTTAATGACTCCATACCTGCATGAAAAATTGCTGTAGGTTAATGAGAAACATTGTTTCAAGTGAAAAAGGAAGAACATGCCAATGTCCTTCTACAGCCCCTACATGTATGACATGGGTGAGTGCACACATAAGACAATGGTATATGCATGGAAACCACACACACACACACACACACACACACACACACACACACACAAACACACACACACACACACATCAAATACCACCATCTAAGCATGGGGAATAAACAATTTCAGTGTCTCTTGGTTGTTCTATATCTCATAGCAGTCCAAACGTCCTTTAGTATGCTATACATTTGGCATGGGTACACACCCACACTTCAGTATGCCCTTAGTGTCAGATCTGTTTTTGATTATTTATAGGAAATGCTATTGGTACCTTTTTGTACTCTCTTATCCCTATAGGGCTTCCCCCATCCAGCATGTCTGCTTCTCTCTGTGTGTGTCAGTTTTAAGTGGGTTTCTGCTTGGTTATTCCATGTTATTCCACATTCCAGCTTCCTTTCTCCTTAGTGAGATCACCTTGTTCTTCTACATACTGTCATAAAAGGATTTCCTGTGCCTAGCTTCCCATGAATAGGATTATCCCACTAATTTGCTCCTTCTTCCTCTTCCTCTTCCTCCTCTTCCTCCTCCACCACCACCACCACCTACTTCTCTGTTGAACTACTATACTCCCTCAAAGTATTTCATTTCCAAAGAAAAGACTGGAAATATTTTTGTTTCAGTTAGAGTTTTATTGATGTGATAAAACACCACGACAAAAGGCAACTTTCAACTTTCAGTTTCACATCAGTCCTTAATGGAGGCCAGGGCAGGAACTCAAAGCTAAAACTGAAGCAGAAGGAAGAGTGATGTCCACTGTCTTGCTCAGTGTGTGTGCATATGCCATCCCAGGCATTCTGCACAGGGGTGATCCCACTTAGCGTGAGTGGCCCTCTCACACTGGTCATCAATTTAGAGAATACCTCCACCTACATATGTATAAGCTAACCCTATGGAGGCATTTCCTCAATTAAGATTCCCTCTTCTTAGATATGTTTGTCTGTGTCAAGTTCACAGACAAACATGCAGCACACTTGTCTAGGAAGCTGCTTTTGCAGGCACTCAATTGAGACGGTCACAAATACTAAAATGTGTAGCTTTTAGAACAAAACTACAAGAGAGAATAAAAGTCTTAAGTGGCCAAACTCAGTGCAAACAGAACGAACACAGCTTTACCATTGTTCTTTCATTACTGTTTTTATTGGGACTTATTTTACCATTATTCTTTCATTATTGTTTTTGTTGGGGCTTATATTCTCCTACTACTCATTCATCTGTTTTGATGCAGCCTATTATTCAGGAAGAAGATGAGGGTGGTACCTGTAGATACTGGCTACATCACTGGACAGCTACTTGGGGTCTCAGATTCTAAACATCAATCTTATTATTTATAAAATGGATGTACGCCTGTTTTGCCCATATCACAGACATTGTGAAAGAGTGATATTTTGTTTTTATTGTTTTTAGGAGGAGGCAAGTTCAAGTACAAATTTTACTGTGGAGCTTTCTTAGCATCTTGAGTTTCCTTGTGTGTTTGGTAACTTTACCTAGCATCTATTAGTTCATGGGTTGAAACTTGGGACTTCAACTTTATGTCAGTGACTTCTAGTCTGCTATGAATGCACTATAGATTGCCAGTTAACAATCACTGGTTGCTAACTGTGGTACCCAAAGAAAATCACAGTTGGCATCTTCCTTGTGGGGGGTCTGTGCACCCAGAAAGAGCTTCAGCTGTAGGTACCCCAACAAAGAAGCCTGTCTAAACCAGTATTCTAATACCTAATCAATCAGAAACTTCAAAGCATACAGTCCTCCCACTTAAGAGTGTTGCGGGAAGGCTATTACCGCACCATCTCAAAGCCGGAAATTCTTGCTTCCTCTACAAACAGCCATCTGGATCCACTATGACTAAAGGGCACAGATCCAGTTACAAGCATCTATTTGTGAAGGAAACTTACAGTATCTTTAAAAAGAGTCTCTCATACTTGAAGTCAAGGTCTGTTGAAGTTTACCTGTTAGAAATCAACTTAGGTTAAAAAAAAAAGAAAGATGCCTCAAGACAGAAAGAAACTGAGAATAAAGGAGAAATACAAATAAAATAGATATTTTGGCTTTTTCCTTATTCAAACTCTTTTAATAAAAATCTATTGAGGATTCTGTAAATTTTTTAAAGGAAAAGATTGTAGCATGTAATCTTTCATAACAGAAAAAAAATGATTAAACTCAAGTTAGAAAGCAAGGAAAAGATGAAAGCTTTGAAAGACTTAGAACTTTGCTGACTTACAGACTGAGGCTGAGAAAGGCTAAGAGGCAGGAAGCACTGTTGCTATTGCTTCTGAGGTTGTAATTCATAGTTTCCACTTTGGTTAACTGAAAGGAAATTGAGTGATTGGAGTAGTTGTGTCATCGATCACATCACTTTTCTGCTTTGCTTCTTTTCTTTTCTATTTTTTCTCTTAAAACATTACCCTTTTCTATGCAAGAAGGACTGAGAGTCATTAACCCATCATATTGTAAGCCATAGTCAAATGCTTTGCTACAAAGATGGGGCGTATTGAAATTGGCACTGGTGGATGTCATCCTTAAATCACAGAGGGAGTTGTGAGTATAGTCTTAGAGATCAGATGTTACAGTTCAGAGGAAACTGAATATTATCTATGGACCCTTTTTTAGACTCAGGCTTGCTCCACTACATGGATTCTCACAGCACATTTGCATAAATGCCCAATCTTTCACAGAGAGGTTTACCATTTTTTAAAATACATACATTCCTACTGATTTGATTTTCAAAAAGCTTCCATCATGATTGTTCTTAAAAAACAAAACAAAATAAGAATTGACACCTGCGATGTAGGTCTTGTGGTGTCCTGTCCAGGACAGGACACTGAATCAATCAGCCCCTGTCTGCGTGAAGTTCATGGTCAGTGCTATGACCTGGACATGCAGATGAAGATGAATTCCATCACATCTGAGAGATACGAGCCTCCCACAACGATCACTGCACTGTTACCAGTGGATTTACCTTTGTCTTAAATGAGGTTTTCAAGCTTACCGAGGACCGAGATATTATGAAATATTGAATAGAGGCTTAATAAATATTTCTAGATTAGTATATATCAGGGTGATAACTCTGTAATTCAGTGCAACTTCAATTCACATTTAATACTAAGGAAACCTGCTTGTCAGTGAGCCAGAAATGAAAGCTACCTGGGCTAATATAAAACCTCACTGTCAGTCCTATGAACTCAGTGTAAAAATAATCTCATGGATATCTGTCCTGCATTATTAGATCAGTGAAAAGAAAAGTTTGTGGCACCTGAAAGAAACAGTTCCTACTTTACAGTCATGCTATGTAAAGAACAAACATCTACAGTCATTCCGAAGATAGCAACATGAAGAGTACTACAGTGTTTTTTTTTTTAATTGGATATTTTATTTATTTACATTTCAAATGTTATCCCCATTCCCGGTTTTCCCTCTGCAAGCCCCTTATTCCATACCCCTTTACCCTGCTTCTATGAGGGTGCTCCCCAACTCACCTACCCACTCCCACCTCACTGCCCTAGCATTTCTTTACACTGGGGCATCACTCCTTCACAGAACCAGGGCCTCCCCCACCCCTCCCATTGATGCCAGATAAAGCCCCTTTGCTCCTTCCCCTAACTCCTCCATTGGGGTCCTTGTGCTTAGTCTGATGGTTGTCTGTGAGCCTCCAAGTCTGTATTGGTTAGCATCTGGCAGAGCCTCCAGTATATGTAAGGTCATCATTGGAGGGTTCCTTTTCATGCCTTTTTCATGCATTCTACATTGATATTTTAAACACATAATTGAAAAAAAGGCCTTACAATACTGCTCAGTAAGTAGAGGGTAGAGGTACTAGCTATACAGGCCTGATGACTTAAATTCAATCCCCAGCTCATAGAGTGGATCATAGAGTAGATCATAGAGTGCAGAAAAATCTCTCTCTCTCTCTCTCTCTCTCTCTCTCTCTCTCTCTCTCTCTCTCTCTCTCTCTCTCACAAATCTCTCTCTCTCTCAAAAATCTCTCTCTCTCTCAAAAATCTCTCTCTCTCTCTCAAAAATCTCTCTCTCTCTGTCTCTCTGTCTCTCTGTCTCTCTGTCTCTCTCTCTCTCTCACACACACACACAGAGATATTTATATATGCACACTCACATACACATACACAGAAAATAAAATATTTATAAATTTATAAAGAATTTAAAATGGCTTATTGGAAAACAATACAATTGTAAATCAAAACATAAGTCCCAATTTTCTCCTTTGACTGTCAGATTCAACAGATAATATCATGTCCTGCCAAACTGCCATAAACATTTACTCTAAAGTCCTATACCGGCCTCCTACTGATTAGACATCAAGTGTGTGAGCCAGGACAATATTTGGGCCTGCACTTGGCAAAGCCCTGTGGTAAAGCCAGCAGTCATTTGACAGCTGCTAGTGAGTGCCCAGGCAAATGAACCAACCAGCCAAAAAAGATGTGTGATAATTGAGGACATTTGTTGGGCAAAGAAATAGACTTGAGGATCATCTTTTTGCAAAGATGAGAGTAGTTGATCCTCTCCTTCATTTTTCCATTTTATTTTTTGCTTTAAAAAATATTCTGGGTAAATATATTTAATCCCCTTTTCTGTACATTTTTTTTATTTGCAATAATATTTAAGCCTTGTGAATATAATCCCCATAGGAAATCTTTCATATTTCTCTGCTTGTGGTAATCATAATAAGGCATCTCTAGTTATCTCCTGTGGCTTGATTTTAATGTAAGGCAGTAAGTAGGTAAACCTTGTAGTGAGCCTGCCACAGAGCGTTTTAGCTAGTTGGTCAACAGCAGATTGTAACTGCAGGGCCGATGCTATCATTCATTGCTTGGATATGATGACCTCCACATTCTCTGAGGTCGTGAACAAATTTAATTTTTAAAATTACACAAATGTATGAAATCAATAAAGAGAAATGAGATCAAAATAAATGTATTAATAAATACCTCAAATTGGTTCAATACCATTTCTCCAAAACACAGGCAGACCCTGAACTGACAAAACTGAGCATCAAGTATTACTATAGGACCGACGTGTCAGTG
Organism: Mus pahari; assembly: GCF_900095145.1. Taxonomy (NCBI): domain Eukaryota; kingdom Metazoa; phylum Chordata; class Mammalia; order Rodentia; family Muridae; genus Mus; species Mus pahari. Next base: position 45,703,993 of record NC_034601.1, on the reverse strand, counting down.
CAGTAAATGGTACCTGTGAGAGCTGATGTATAATGAATTAAAAGGAGTAATTCAAAAAGAATCCCATAGTTCTTTATTTCCTGTAATTTCTTCGTTCATTATTTCTTTCAATTAAAAGTGAACCAAGGAAAAAGAAATAAATTATGTAAATGTGCTTAGTTTAATTATTTCTTGATATTAGAGAAACTACTAAAAGGTAATATCAAAATAAGTTTCTTCATGATTCAAAGGTAGAAGAGGAAGATGTGAATTTTGAACAAAAAGATATTTGTGACAGTGTTTTCACTGAATATTTTGTAACTTTGATATCACTTAAACTTAATGAATTCACTGTAGCCTGGTGACGGCATACAATTTTGATGCTAGCACTCAGGAAGAAGAGAACCGAAAAATCTCTGTGATATTTGAGGCCAGCCTGGTTTACATAGTGAGTTTCAGACCAGCCAGCAAAATATAATAAAAACCTGTGTAAAAAACCCAAATATATATATATATATATATATATATATATATATATATATATATATCTGTAATTGAGACTTTAATATTTCCTAGTAAGTATTAACAACTTACGCATTATATGAGCATTGCCTTTTATGACTGTAAACAAATAAAGTCTACTGTGAATTTCTCGTTTTACTGTTTTTATTCATAATAAAAATAAATGCAACTTTTATTGCATTTAAGCATATGCAACTATTTCAGTATCCATATACAAGACAAATTTATTGCTATGTACACAGCCAATGGGATGGTTTAGAACAGAACTTAGAGGTGATTTAAGTTGGTAAAAATGTGTACAGTGACAAAAGAATCCGGGATGCAACTATGTTCATAGCTGCCCTATTTATAATAGCCAGAAGCTGGAAAGAACCCAGATGTCCCTCAACATAGGAATTGGTACAGAAAATGTGGTACATTTACACAATGGAGTACTGCTCAGCTATTAAAAGCAATGAATTTATGAAATTCTTAGGCAAATGGATGCATCNGGAGGATATCATCATGAGTGAGGTAACCCAATCATAAAAGAACTCACTTGATATGCACTCACTGATAAGTGGATATTAGCCCAGAAACCTAGAATATCCAAGATACAATCTCCAAAACCAAGAAAATCAAGAATAAGGAAGAACAACACGTGGATCCTTCATTCCTCCCTAAAATAGGGAATAAAATACCCATGAAAGAAGTGGCAGAGACAAAGTTGGGAGCTAAGACAAAAGGATGGACCATCCAGAGGCTGCCCCACCCGGGGGTTCCATCCCATAATCAGCTACCAAATGCAGACACTATTGCATATGCCAGCAAGATCTTGCTGAAAGGACACTGATACAGCTATCTCTGTGAGGCTATGCCAATGCCTGGAAAATATAGAATTGGATGCCCACAGTCATCTATAGGATAGAACACAGAGACCCCAATGGAGGAGCTAGAGAAATTACCCAAGGAACTGAAGGGGTCTGCAACCCTATAGGTGAAACAACAATATGAAATAATCAGTACCCCCAGAGCTCGTGTCTCTAGCTGTATATATAGCAGAAGATGGCCTAGTCAGCCATCATTGTTAAGAGATGCCCCTTGGTCTTGCAAACTTTATATGCCCCAAACAGGGGAACTCCAGGGCCAAGAAGTGGGAGAGGGTGGGCAGGAGAGCAGGGTTGGGGGAGGGTATAGAGGACATTCAGAATAGCATTTGAAATGTAAATGAAAAAAATCTAATAAAATAAGTTAAAAAAATAAAAAAGGAAAGAAAAGAAAACAAAACAAAAAAATAGAATCCGGGATGCATAAAACTGGAAATATCAACACTATTCCTATATGTACGTCATCAGAAGTCACTCAACCTTAATTGAATTCTTCGTTATTCCATCAGAGTAGCTATGCAGAAATAAAAACAAACAAAATCAAAACCAAAACAGAAAACGCCACAGGGCACGTAGATAGAAAGATGGCAAGCAGAAAGAAGTAGTTCTTAAAAAAATGAAATAAAAAAGGAACTGCTTTCTCTAAGGGTAGAGAGGCCAAGAACACTGGAGATTTGCTGTTTGTTTTCTTCCTGTGCATTGAACAGAAGCGAGAGCAAGGCCTTTTGGTGACTGGAAATGTCAATTGGTCAATAGGGGATGAGCAGACAAGAAGAACATAAAGAGAATCTTAATAACATGAACTCCAGATAAGTCTCCAGCGAGACATTTAAACACATTGCAAGATGTTAGGAATTTCCAACTTGCTAATATTTCCCTGGTTTAAGTATTTTCTTTTTATAATACCACATCAATAAATGTTTCAGTTTTGATTAATGAAGGGATCAAAATATAATATAATTCAAGGCTGAGTACAACTGACATTTATTTTCCCTTGAGAGAGATGATGGGGATGCTCTTTGGTGACAATGTCACCTTTGTAAGCTTCATGTAAAGATTACAATCACAACAGAAAGTATACACTATATATCTTTCTTTTATAAACATTCTTCATGGTCTTTTAATAGAAGTTTTTTAGAGAAATGAGATGTTTAATGTTGGTAAAAATCTTCACTTTGAAAGGCCCGAATGGCTGCCACTTTGGACACAAAACCAATTTTTTTTTTTTTTTGCATTACATATTTGTCTATATAAGTAAAATCCTTAAGTTTGGTAATCTATGTATTGGGATACTGAAAGTTATATTTAGGGCTTAGCATATGATAGACTGACACTCTGCCACAGAGCTACATCCTTAGTCCTAACTTCTTCTTTTTTGAAATGAACAAAAGCATGAACACAAAAAGGTTTAAAGACCTTATTTAATCCCAAAGAATGACTCTTAATGAAAAGTATTGCATTGATGACTAAAAATAACAAAGTTTTTGTTGGAACTCTTACATAGCCAGATAGTTTAAAAGGTAAGGAAGCTACCAATTGTTTTCTTTAATAAGACAAACATAAGCCTTTTATGTGTAAATGATTTTAAAAGGTCTCACTTGAGCATTGTGCATTATTAATAGTAAAAATCATAATTTAGTACATTTGTAATACGTTCAGTATTATTTAAATTTAATTTAAATGCTTTATGGAAGAAAGAAAAGAAGTCATATTTTTACCCAACTTTGATGATCCAACTTGAAAATTGAGGGTAGCTGGCTTCAATTTATATAGAACCATTTAACATACATCAACAAAATGATGACATCATACTCAGAAAAACTGATATTCTTCATTCAATCACTATTTTGAGAGATGGAGAACATTGTGAAGTACAATGAAAAAAAAGTCAAGAAAAAAATCTGGGGTCCAGTTTGTGTCTGTAGGTGAACTTGAGTGAAAAGTGCCGAAATGATAAAGCAAGTTCATTATACTGGACATCTAGAAAAAAAAAAAAAAACACGGAAAGTTCTAAGGATAACTTAGACCTGTCTTAGGATTTATTTACTATGATGCCCTTCGATATTCCCTAAAGGAGATTATGCATTGTCCATTATATTCTTCAGTAAATACAAATGTTCATCTTGGTATTCGTCAATGGAAGTATACAAATATAGAAGATTGTTTTTAGCAGTGATATGCACATGCTTAAATAAAAGCAGCCGGGTCCAACCTGGGCATCAGTGTAAATGTAAATGAATATTGCAGTAAGAGGCCCTGTGTGGAAGTAAAGCAACTTCCAGAAAAACCTGAAGTAGTAAAAACTAACCAGATTAGTCATGACGGTGGCAGAAAAGTGCTTTTAGGACAGATATCCAAAATACTCTTTCAGACTTGAAGATAGAGGGGCGAAGGGTGTGGAATATGGTTGCTGAGCCTAGTGGAGACGATGTCTTTTCTATTGCTGGGATAATACCATGACAAAGGCAGCTTATAAGGAGGTTTTTCAAGCCTCAAAGAACCTTCAGTGACAAACTTCCTCCAGCAAGGACACACCTCCTAAACCCTCCAAGCTCTTGAGGTCACAAAGTTCATTGCATCCACAGATCCCTAGGGAAGCCAAGAATGTTCAACACACAGAGAACTCTTCTCAATGCCGGAGATTAAGTACTTGTTTTAAGCCCAGACAGCTGTGAGTGGATATTGTTAATGACCTGGTGACCTTTTTTCTGTGTGCAGCAATTCTCACCCTAAATGTTTATCCCAGACTAGTCCTTCCCAAACAATTATTTTTAGTTCCCAGTTAATAGAGTCTATCCTTAGTTGGGGGATGCCACGTGTACTTTATGGTCTACTGATCTCTATGCTAGCTCCGTCAGAGACAATATTTTATTTTAGGCCTTTTAACTATATAGCCCAACCTCATGGTCCATATACATTGCAATGGAGTTTCTATGTACTCACAACTGAAGCTTTATTGTGCATCTGGAATTGGAATGACTGACTGTTCTCCAGTAACCCTCCTCCCCAGCTTTTCTGTATTTTAAATATGTTGTCAATGAATCACCTGGCGTCAGACTCTCTAGGTTTGATCCAGGTTGATGAAGTCAATCTGAATTATGTTTTCAGTCTCACCTCTTCAGGGTTAGTTTCACTGCCTGACACCTGTGGGAGGTCCCCTTCAGCAAACAGTTCAATCAACTCAGAAGCAAGTATGCAAGCAAATGAGTCTAAGGGGTCACTCTCATTTAAGTCACACCACTCAGTTAGGCATCTTCTCAGAGCAGGTAGCCCTTAGCTAATGGAGATCCCAGAGGAACCTGGCATCTCCTAAAGGAAGGTGATGATTCTGTATTGCAAACTACTGAAGCAGTGCATGGACAAGCACTGAAAGGGTCTAACAGTTCTAGCACTTATCACTCTGTTATGCCCAAGCTAATGCAAGAGTGGTCACCTGTCATTTACTTTGACTACACTAGCTTTTACAGAAACATCTGTGGATCAAGCACTATGTTGAGTTTTTAACAATTTTAACTCATCCATGTCTCTCATTAATTCTAGTGTTTCTATTATAATGTTTCTTGAACTGAAAATTTTTGGGTTGTTTGGAGTATTAGTTGTGTCAGTGGTATTTTCTTTTCCTGGAAACTGCCTTATGACAGGATGTTTTCATGAAGCAGATATGTGAGAGGATGTTTTGTGGAGAAGAGACAGATGGTATTTTCTAGAAGCTGCCTGGTGAAAGGGCATGTGATGTTGTGCTGGAGTGGACATTTGAAAGGACACATGATATTTGGAAAGAGTATAAGTATAAGGCAACAGACAGTGGACAATGCTCTGGCATTAGTTCGCCTTGCCACTCTTTGTTGGGCTTTCCTGATGATGATCTAAAAGGATGATGCTCTGGTGTTAGTTTACCTTGACTTCCTCACTGATCATCACTTGTCATGACTTTGTACAGTGAAAAGCACCAAAGATAATTTCTCATGATAATTTGGTGGCTTCTTATTGCTTCCTCAGATTCAGACCAATTTGCAGAGCCTTGTGGTTTCTTCTGGATTGAACTGCTATTGCTGATTCATGAATGGTGTTTATGACTGGATGTAGCTACATGCAAACTGAACTGCTGACTAGAATGGCCCCAAGGAACGATTTATATACAGGTCCACTTTCCCCTTTGTCCTATTAACCTTTTGTTTCCACTACCTCTTGTGGGTGATGGGCTAGAAGGGAGGTTAAAGCATTTTAAAACTCTTATTACAGTAGGTTTTGAAAAATCTATGCCTACAATTTCAGAAATAAAGAAACTTCTTCTGCTATTATTGTGTATCTTAGAACGCTCTATATTTTGAAACCTGACTCATAACTCCCTACTTCACAAGTGATTTTCAAAAACAACTTTGAGTTATTATTTGATAAATGTTTTAACATTTGTTCATGTCTTAATGAAACATGAACCTCTTATGCCGGTGCTTGGTAATCAGCTATTGGTGCTGTTGTGGGAGATTCTGGATACATCAGAAGTTGGATGCATCCAGATGGAGAAAGGAGGTCACCAAGGATATCTAGTCCATGCCCCCTTCCTTTCTCACATTTTCTTGTCCACCCTGAAATATAACAGACACTTCTACATCACATGCTTCTAGAATGTTCTGCCTAAATACATGATCAAGAAATCATGAAGAAAAGAAAATACTCTTAAGACCATGAGCCAAGCATTTTCTTTTTCTGCTTTTACCTTATTCCTTCAGACATGTTAATTAGCAATGCAGAATTTGTTAACATAATTACACTTACACCTAAGAAGCTCATAGCTAGTGCATAGCATCATCCATACATTGCTTTCTTTGTATGGGAGGGTGGACAGTTTGATGGGAGTGGAGGAAGCAAGTTATGTACTCACTAACATAAAGTGACTAGCCAAGTATAGAAAGATCAAGTAAATTGGATCTGCAGGGTGAGGGGCTCTTTGCCTCAAATGTCTCTTAAAAATGAGAATGAGGATCCAATCACCTGTTCCCAGATGAAGAAAGGTAAGAACAAAGAGAATCTTGAAATAAGAAAGAACAAACAGAGCTGAAGTAGAATTTCTTCACCCCCTACTCTGAAAGAAAGTCATCTAAAACTCACAGAAAAATCTTCCTTTATGAAGCTACCACAAGTGGGTCTTTTTTTTTTCTTTTTCTTTCAATTTATAGGCCAATCAACTTTAAGTATACCTAATAGCACCTTGTAAAATCTAAGCAGTTTAAACAGCAGGCCTTGTCCTGATGTGATTGGTTTTCTGAGTCATTGCTCCTTTAAAAGGCTGAATTGATCTTTTCTATCTTGACGCTGGTAGAAATATGAGGAATTTTTGGTCAAATGACAAGCACTCTGCCTACTAAACTACTTTCCCTGATTTTTGAGGACAGAGTTGGTTTTCCTTTCTATCTTTTACAGAGCAGCTTGAAAAAAATAAATTGAATTTTTTTTTTCCAGAATGACTCATTTTGAACCTTAAAAGATAGCCATTAAGTTTTATTGTGCTGATGGTAGTCCTGCCATGAAATGGGGTTGAATTTGATTCCCCTCTGCCTTCATGGTAATACAGAATGTTAAAACTGAGAAAGGATTCAAAAGTAAATTTTCAAATGAATAGGCCGCCAAACATTTTGGCCAGTTTTCTTTTATTAATTAAAACACATACTTACATTTATTTAATCAATGGGGCAGGGGTGGGGGAACGGGAATGTGGGTGCTTGCACATGTCTGTGTTTGTGTGTGCCACAGCATACATTTGAAAGTCAATAGACTACTTGTAGGGATTGGTCCCTGCCCCCAATGCTTGTCTCTGGGACATAATTCTCATCATCAGGCTCATCAGCCAGCACCACCCACTGAGCTGTTTTTTAGGCTCCACTTCTTGGCCAGTATTTAATATTTTGTTTTTGTTTTTTGCTTTTTTTAAGTAGATTTTATCTTCCTTTAGAATTGTAACTTTGTATACATGAATTTGTGTTCTTAAGTAAGAAGCATATGATGTTAGAAGAATTAAAGATAATTTACAGTAGTTTATTTTTATTTTTATTTTTTTCTAGTAAGGCAGCAAGCCAGTAAAAAGAGAGCTTTTAGTAGCAGTCCACACAGTTTTTAAAATATTTTTCTCTGTAAGATATTTAGCTTGGATACTCTTTTAATCAGTGAAGGGTGGAACTTGGCAGGGAGAAAATCATTACAGTCTAAATTACAACAGGAATATGGCTGAGAAAGGAATGCAAGAAGAGTGAATTGGAGAATAAAAATGCTTTTAACTGTTAATGTACATACAGGTCAGCAGTGCTGTTTGCTAATGTTGTTCTTAACCATGCGGGAGACTGAGCTGTACAGCTGCAAACTGTGTTATATGGAAAGCAAGAAAACCTCATTATCATGTCCTAGATTTCCCCCTCATTTTTTCTTTTCTCCTTTGATTTGATGGGTGTGTGTGTGTGTGTGTGTGTGTGTGTGTGTGTGTGTGAGTGTGTGTGTGTGTGTGTGTGTGTCAGACAGAGAGACAGACAGAGAGACAGACACTTTCCACCAAGTAGGCCCCAAGTTAGAAGCAAATGGCTTGACCAACTGAGTAATCTTGTGGGCCTCATTTCATTATTTAAAAAGAAAATCACGGAAACTTTTAGAACGTGTTACCTGAAAAGTCTTAGTTTCCACCAACCAAATGGCTACGGATGGAAAATAGACAGATAGCACCTTAGCTCATAGCATGGTTTTCCTACTCTACGCCTAATCCACAGACCTAAGGTTTCCAAAAATGTATTTAAAATGTGTCTTGATTTATGACTTTCTTTGTTACTATAAAATTTTACCCAACTGTTACCACATGAAAACTGGTAGCTTATACGGTGTTTCTGGCACATGGTTATTGGGCCCCATTTGGACCTGGTTTGGGCCTTGAAGGCAAACCTGAGCCTGGCTAGAGTTTTGAAAACTGTCTCAGTCACTTCAGTACTGACGTGACTCAGCACAACCTCCTTTGCCTAAGTACTGCTGACTTAACTTTGTTGGCTATGTTAGTCACCAATTCCCTTCATCACTTTTTCCCTCCCCCTGTGTCATCTCAACTCAGCAAAAAGCCCCACTTCTTCTCTCAGCCCTTTTATTGATATAATTAAACAAATTCCTGCTTCAACAGACTCCCAGCTCGGAGAGGTTATTCTCCAGATGGCAGGAGATCGGCAAAAGATCAGAGCTCTAACATTCACCATCCTGCTTCAGTCCTGGCTGGACAGGGTTCTCTCCTCTCAGCCGGCCTGCCCTTGGTGGGTATAGTTGTACTTACTTGGACAATCACCTTATTCCTAAGTGTGTTGGTTTGAATGAGAATGGTATTCATAGGCTAATATGTTTAAATTCTTGGCCTCCAGATGGGGGGTCTGGGAAGGATTAGGGGGTGTGACCTTGTTGGAAGAGATGTGTCACTGGAGTTGGGCTTTCAGGTTTCAAAAGACTATTCTTAGTGTTTCTTCCTCTGCCTCATGGTCTCAAGATGTGCATGCTTGGCTGTTGCTCTAGCACCATGCCTGCTGACATGCTCTATACCATGATTGTCAAGGCCTCTAACCCTGTAGAACCAGAAGTTCCAGACTTGGTCCTTTCTAAGTTACCTTGGTCATGGTGTTTTATCACAGCAACAGAAAAGTAGGACATTTGGGCCCTCACATCTCACTTGATACTGAGAAACCCAGATGCTGTTTTGACAAAAAATAAAAAACAAAAAAAAACAACCAAACCGCCAGGCGTGGTGGCNCACGCCTTTAATCCCAGCACTCAGGAGGCAGAGGCAGG
>NC_034601.1:45689540-45694791 GCF_900095145.1 Mus pahari | reverse complement strand
GTCAGACAGAGAGACAGACAGAGAGACAGACAGAGACAACGAGAGCTACTATGGAACCCAGAGGAATATGCCTGGTTCCTGAGCTATCAGTCTTTCACTCATCCCCTTCAGACAAACTCCCTCACTGAACTCTGAACTCACTGATTTTCATATAGAATGGGTGGCCAACAAGTCGGAGCATCTTGTCTCTACACCCTGTAGTGCTGGAGTGATAGGCACATGTGGGCCCATCTGGATTTTTATGTGGGTGCTTGAATCGGAAATCACATTCTCATGCTAGTACACGTGTATTTACCCACTGAGCCATCTCCCTAGCCTTACATTCTCCCTCATTTTAAACTTGTATTTGCCTATTGTCATGTGATAGATGAGAATATTTTTTCATTGAATTAAAAACAAGTGAGGTAGCAACAAATGTTTTATTTAGACATAAGTACCCATGTCAACCTTGGTATTTTAATACCTGTTTAGTCATTCTTTTGAAAGTATTTACAGGAAAGTCACTGTATAGGAAAATAATTCAAACTATCAGGTTCATGCATGAAATATGACTATAGCAGAAGAGACAGGTCTCCTATTTCCTATTCTCCTTAGTGAGTAAAGAGACCTTCTTGGAAAATAAAAAGTTTTGATTTGTTTTTGTTATAAGGAACAATTGTTTTAAAAAAAAAGCAAATTATTCAAGTTGAGATATAGGTCAGTGGTCGAATGTGTTTTATATGCCTGAATCTAGGGTCTAGGAGATACGATAGCATTAGATTTTTGAAGCAAAAAGCTAAGAAGATAGAAGGAATGTGAACAGGAAACTAAAAAGGAGGAGACCCAACAGGACATGATTGAAATCTTCATTCAATTCCATACTTGGCTGACAAATGTCAACCCACTGAAAGAAGAAGCAGGTGCTATGAGTGTGCACATGCTCAGTGGTCGCTTCTCCTGGATACTTTTTTATTATTAGATATTTTCTTCATTTACATTTCAAATGCTATCCTAAAAGTCCCCTATACCCTCCCCCCGCCCCTGCTCCCCTACCCACCCACTCCCACTTCTCAGCCCTGGCCTTCCCCTGTGCTGGGTCATATAAAGTTTGCAAGACCAAGAGACCTCTCTTCCCAGTGATGGCCAATTAGGCCATCTTCTGCTACATATGCAGCTAGAGACACGAGCTCAGGGGGTACTGGCTAGTTCATATTGTTGTTCCACCTACAGGGTTGCAGCCCCCTTCAGCTCCTTGGGTACTTNCTCTAGNTCCTCCATTGGGGGCCCTGTGTTCCATCCAATAGCTGACTGTGAGCATCCACTTCTGTGTTTGCCAGGCACTGGCATAGCCTCACAAGAGGCTGATATATCAGCGTCCCTTCAACAGAATCTTGCTGGCATGTGCATTAGTATCTGGGTTTGGTGGCTGATGATGGGATTGGATAGTCTCTGGATAGTCCATCCTTTCATCTTAGCTCTAAATTTTTTCTCTGGATACTTTTCATAGTCTGAATCAAGTAACAAAAGTATTAAAGCAGGACTGTGTGCACTACTCTGCGTTATGAATAAATAATTGGGAGATCATTAGGCTTAAGTGATTTCCAAAGAACTCAAGTAGATGCTAACTATTAACTTCTGTTTTTTTGTTTTGTTTTGTTTTTTGTTTGTATTTTTAGTTTTTTTCTGATAAAGGGTTTCTCTGTGCAGTCCTGGCTGTCCTGGAACAAACTCTGTAGATCAGGCTGGCCTCGAACTCAGAAATCTGCCTGCCTCTGCCTCCCAAGTGCTGGGATTACAGGCGTGAGCCACCACTGCCCGGCTGACTACTAACTTCTAACTAGGGGTTTTCCATTTTAAGTCATTTAGGATTTGGGGTTTATTTACTTAATTTATTTTATTATTATTATTATTTTTATTTTACTGTTTTGGTTGCTCAGACAAATGTTTCTTTCTTCATCCCCCTTTCTGAGGTGGGCCACTTGCTTTATGGTGTTGTCTAATTCACAGAATGGTAAATGTACATATAAACTCATCAAGATGCCCATTTGCCCATGCATTTGAACAGTGTTAAGTTTCAAAATAAGGTCTCGTTACACCAGTTACAGAATAAACAAAGGTCAGGCAAATCTTTGTTGACCACCGAGTGCTTCCTTTCTCTCTGCAGGGTCTGTACTGGAGATCTCTTCTGATTCTTTTATTCCTCATGTGATCTATCACACCACCAGTCATTTTATCTAGAAATTGTGTTGTATCACATTACATAGGACCTGTTTGTTCAAGTCTATAGTGTATTTTGAGTGGATGTTCAATACCATCCTACTTTCTCCACTTATCATCCAGTTCAACACTTCCCTTGGTCCTAGCCTTCTAAACAGTCTCATGGTTCAGTGTCTCTACTCTTCTGAGCTCTTTATTTTCCTTTTAGGCATCATATTTGAAGATAAACTGGGTCCTACTTTGGTCTTGCAGGATAAGATCCTGAGAGATCTTTAGAAGTCTTAGAAGAGTTGTAAATGAGGAAGATATTTGCCCAGTATTGAATGAGTTGCACAATGTTCTACTACTGTAGTATTGAAGTTCTATGATGTAACTTCTCTTGTTCAGAGAGGAGTTCACTCATCTGTGGAATGCTCACCATTTTAAGAATGTCTTAATTGTAAAGAGGTTATTGTGGATGGAGTGGGAATCTCTTTCTCAGTTAATTTAAGGCAGGAGATTCTGGTTTCCAAGAACCAACATAATTATGCTGGATCCTTAAAAGATGTGGTCACAATACTTCTCATCTGGTCAGTAGAGACTGAAGCCAAAGGCTTTCATGTGAAAAATACCTCAAAACTCTGAAAGACAATATATTGCCTTTCTTTCTAGAATATTAAGAATGAAGTCAAAGTTCAAACTACTTCTATGGTTTAGAAATTATTTCCTTCTTTATTTGGACTGAGAAATCACAGATAAAACAACTAGAATAAGGATCCTTAAATACCAAATGAATTTATTTATAGAGAATAGTGATGCAATACTGCCAAGTACAATTTGTTAAGGAATACAAGGGAAATTTCCAGAAATAAATTAATATTGTTTAATATTTATTTCTAATTAATTTAATTTGGTTATAGATGGGTATATCAATATTTATTCAGTTTCTCATTATGGATGCTTATTTCTTCTTGGGAATACTTACAGCAGCTATCAGAATTCATAAAGAGAATAACATTGGTATCTTTTTAGTTTTATGGTGTTTAATGCAATTTTTGTTTTGATGGTGCACATCCAGAATCCACCCACACTATACTTGACTCACTTCAATTAGGATGTTAGCTGCATATCTGGGGATTCCTAGACACCTGACTGCAAACTGGGTTTCCATTTACTTGACAAGTTGTGGCTTCTGAGGTTGGAATCTCAGAATACAGGGAAATACTATGCTTAAAGCTCAGTTACATTACAGCAAAGATATAAAGAAGAGTGAGTCAATCAAAAAAATCACATGGTGGGGGGGGGACATCTGAGAGTAATACAGACAATAGCTCCATGACTCCAGGGTGAACTGGCTTAACTCTGTGTGTGGAAGGAGCATAGGATTCCCCAAACTACCATTGTTGACTTCAGGTGTCCAGGTGACAGCATGAGATGTTTAGAAAGTTTCCCTCTGAGTTTGTAAAGAGTTCTGGTTGACTAAACCACTGATTACATGATCGACTTCTACCTTCAGCTTCCCACATCTACTCATGAGGGGTTGAGAGTTTGGGTTGCCGTCCCTCAGATCTCACATTTCAATCGTCGTCTCCTGTCTTTCTGGTTTCATATCCTGAAGCCATCTAGAAATCCAGTGTAAATCATTTCATTAGCATGATGTCCAATGATCCAAGGGGTCACAAGATAAAGTAATTACTACCAGAAAATTCCTAGGACTTGGAGGTTCCTTCTGATTCCTATGCTGAAACCAGATACAAACACCAGACAACTTATTTATATAGTGTGTTATCTAGGAATGGCATTCCCTGTTCTACTTTATATAAAATAAGTTATTGCAAAATGGATGTAAATTTCCATTCTCTGATAAGCAATAAGCCCTGTGAATTCCACTTGCTCTTCACCTTTGTCTTTAGCTGTGGCTAATTTTAGTAGTATTTGGTAATATCACATAAGAAATTTATTTGAATTCCCATAATGATTCACTGTTTTGAAATGTAGAGTTTTTGTATATTTGTCCATATTTTTATGTTAGAGATGTATTAAAGTATAAGTCCTACACTATAGATTTACTCATTTGATGGGTTCAATCAAATGATGTTTATGAACAAAGTTGTTCAAACCACTGCTACTCTGGTAGATAGAACAGTGTGCTCAAATGTCTATGCTGTAGTGCCAGTCCCAAGTATATCAGAATGTAGCCCTAAATAGCCTTTACAAATTTAAGTAAGTCATCATCCAGTGTGGTTGTTGTCATGAGTGAGGGAAATTAGAACACTAAAATTTTCCTAGAGAAAAGATACTGGAGAGAAACCAAAGATATAAAAAGACTCGGATTGCCAAGGATGAAGGTCTGGAACAGAACCTACCTCACAGCCCTCAGAGGGAGACAAATTTACTAAGACTTTGATCTCAGAGTTACAGCCTTCACAGCAGCGCGACAATAGATTTATATTACTTAAGTCATTCAGTATGTGGTTCTTTCTTATAGCCGACCTGGCAAACCAGGGAACCCACAATCAATTTCATAACCTTTAAAATCCTCCCCAAAGAACTATATACAATTAGGAGTCTGTCCACATTTCCCTTCAGATGCTCCCAGAGCAAAGCCAATCACTTTTTAATTGCAGTATAGATCTTCCCATTCTGAACGCTTCTATGTTATTTTTGAGCAAATGCTCAAGTGTTCCACAAAGTCTGTACCCGTTCGTTTTCTCACAAGCCCAGTGTGTGAGGCTGTCAGTTTTTTCACATTCTCACCAATATCTGTTATTTGTTTCTGGTTGCCATCAACATAGTGGGTGTGAAGCAGTATTGTAATGTGGCATGTATTTCCTCAATGTTTAATAATGTTGAGACTCTTTAATACAGGTCCTTGTGTCATAGGACCTGTCAACATAAAATTACTTTTACTGCTACTTCCTAAGTGGGCTACTGTTAAGAATGTAGTGTAAATATCTGTCTTTCAAAGGAAGGGGGGAGTTGTAGAATTAGGTAACATATACAGTTTGGAGAAAGAAAATTTTATATATATATATATATATATATATATATATATATATATATATATATATATATA
>NC_034601.1:45666893-45689397 GCF_900095145.1 Mus pahari | reverse complement strand
GACAGACAGAGACAGACAGAGACAGACAGAGACAGAGATAGAGAGAGAGGAGAAGGGGAATTTGAACATGTACTTATTCTTAAGGTTTATAATTTCAGATTCCTTTTAAAGGTAGTATTTACTCATACAATGAGTAGTACTGTGATAAATCCCTCTAAATTTCATAGGACAATTTTTATAATTATTTATTTGTATTTATACTATTTCTTTCTTAAATATTTTATACCATTTAAGAAAACCCATGAGATCCTAGAGCTTTGTATTTAAATTTCAGAATATACAGAGGAAGTCGATTTTTCATATAGTAAGCTTTGGGAGTTGTTGTCTTCCAATTTATTTGTTCATTTCATACATGTCATAGAATGTATTGGCATAAAACTAGTCTTGCTTAGCCTCAGAATTCTAACAGATATATACTAATATGATTTCACTGAAACCTCGCTGTTTTTGAGAAGAACCACAGAACTTTCTGTGTATAGCTGCCATGTCGCTAGAAAATTACCCATGTGGTGCTCTTGCATTCTAGCCATAGAGCATCCCTCAAACTTGGGATTCTCTTCCGTATGTTTTGACATTATGTCTTAGTATTTACCAAGTGTTATTATAGGTTCACCTCTTTCTCCTACCGCTATGAATTGATCCGTCTTGCCTGGTGTCAATAACCAAAGAACTTTTGTTCTATGTGTATGTCTTCTTTTTCAGTTTTTCCAGAAAAGAGGTTTATTTAAATTTAGTTTTTGTTTCTCCATCTAAACTAGAAACAAATATTATGCATTATGCTAAATACATGGAAATGGATATAAATGTTCTCAGGGATGCATTCAGAGAAAAGCAAGCTAAGAATATAGACACCAAAATGTTTAAGACACTTATTTTTAAAAATTTAGATTGGAAAATTTCTCTTTATTCTATTCTTTAATATTTTTATAGAAATCATATATTGATTCCATGATAAAAACAAAGCAGTTATATTATAGTAGAAAAATAGAATTAAATAAGGTACTTTAAAGTAGCATAGCCTTAAAAACATGGAATTTTTAGCGAAGGAAAATATAGAACAATTTATCTTCCTGTTTGTTCATATTTCTGTAAATGAGAGTCAGGAACTGTATTTTAGTTGCTTTTATAGCAACAATATGTTATTACTGACTAATTTAGAGTGTATAGTTCATACAGTCTCCCATATTTTGTCCCAACAATGATCCCTAGGCCTCATTTTCAGCAGTCACCCGTTTTACTTTATTTGAAAGAAAATGAAATTAGATTCAATATAAGTATTATATTACAATTATTTTATAAAAATAAAATCCAATTAAAACAAAACAACCTACATATGCACATTGTTTATTAATATGCAAATTACTATTAAATTGATGATCCTGGCCCTATGTACTGCTCTGTAATATTAATTACTTTTATACTGCCTCTGTGTTAAAACACAAATTCCCTTAAATCAAAAATTCTTTTATATTGTTCTCTTTGTCTTTTCTTGCTCCCATTCCCCATCTTTCTCTACCTTTCCCTACCTCGCATTCTGATCAACCTGCTAAACAATGAATTTAGAAACTCGATGAAACCTAGAGACAGTTCCTTCCACTTTCGATTCTCCAGATGAAAATGTAGCACAGGTAAACGACTTCATTTCCATTTTTCAAAAGTCAAGCAAAGTCTGCACAAAAAATGCATAATAATAGAGGGTTAAACTAAGATTTTTGTGAAGAAATTTGGAATCTCTTTTAATATAAAAGTGATAAGGCTCTACTTAATATATTAGTTTATTAGAAAAGAGTTATGCTATGCCATTCTTTTTCCCTTTAGGTTCAAGGAAGCATACCAAACCAGACCAAGCAAACTATTCTTTGAGAAGCCATGGAAAAATTTCCCTAGAGCTTAACCTCCATCCCTAGGTAGATGAATCTCTATGTTGTCAACACTGGCAGATTTTTTTTTTTATCATTCTGTTATTTTTCCACTAAGTCCATATTGAGTCCATGTATTAGAGATTTTTTAATATGAAAAATGATCTTGTTTTCAAATCATTTAATGGATATAACTATGATTTTTGTAGACTTAAAAATCTTCATAAATACAAAACATTTTAAGTTCAACAATAATGAGGTCAGAGAGGAACATATAGCTTTATTTTCACTCGATTGATGTTATTTTTTTAAAGTATTTAATACATGAAGATAGCATTTCTATTACTTCCCTTATTCCTCCTCTTCCAATTACTCCCATGTTCCCCTTCCTTCCAAATTCATTATCTGATATTTATTGATGATTTTTTACTACATTATATATGCAAATATAGCCACATGATACATGCACCTACAACTTACTTATTCTATTTGCTGTTGCTCATGGTACATGTGTCCATGACTGACCAGTTGGGATTGGACATCATATGCAGAAACTTATGCCTCATGCAACTTATTCTTACTCTTTCAGTAGACATTGCCCATTTATAGGTTGTTCACCTAGAGATGAAACCATGTTGAGTTTCTCTACTTCACACTGGCATGTCAAATGGTGTTGTCATTATTCTGGCCCTGTTTATGTAACCATATTGTTGAGAGTTCATGGGTACATATTACTTGTCACTGTAGCAGCACTTGTCCTGAGTGTGTGGCTCTTACAATCATTTTACCTCTTTTCCAATGATTTCACCCAAGTCTTGGTATTAGATTTGCATTGTAAAAAAATAATTAGGACCTTATTCTCTTAATTTTAATCAGTTTTTGGTCTCTGTAATGTCTCCATTCTGTCTTATTTAACTGTTATATTCTGTGAAAAGGTACCAAGAGCAGAACCACTTGAAGATGACAGCATTTAATTGAGGGCTTGCTTAATTTTAGAAGCTAAGGAGGCAGACAGGCATGTTGTTGGAGCAGTAGCTGCAGACTTACATACTGATCCACAGGCAATGGGGGGGGTGCAAGGGGAGAGAGAGAGAGACAGAGACAGAGACAGAGACAGAGACAAACAGACAGAGAACAACCCCAAGTAATACGTCTTCTCAGAAAGGACCACACATTCTAATACTTCCTAAACAGTTCTACCAACTAAAAAAATAAATTCAAATATATGAGATTAGGGGGACCATTTTCCTTCAAACTACCACAATTCTGTTGCAAGAAGAATATTTGTTTCTAAAAGGGACAAGAGATATACTTACCTGTGACTGTAATGTTAATTGTCTAGAATATAGCTAGAAATTACATTGTTTAGGAAAATAACAGTCATATATTTTACTCTCAGGTTAATAATCTCTCCAGACATTGGTGGTTGTCTAAGATTATAATTCAAGGCATGAATGCCCTCCTATTGAATGGTTCTTAAGTCCCATTAGGCATTCATTGGTTACCTCCACAATATAAGTTCCACTATTACATTGTAGATGACATCGTACTGTTTTCGTCACTGTTGTGCCTCATAGTTTTTATGACTGGGTAAAACTACTGATAACTCATCACCATCTTCTGATAATATGAGAGCTTTATTATTTATTCTCTAAAACATTAATGTATGTATACACCTGCTTTGATCAAGGCCATCTCTTCACCTCCTACCAGCTCCACTCTGGACACCTCAACCTGTCTCTCTACTGACTTGATATAATTTATTATTGTTATTTTTGTTGTTAACTGTCATTATTAGTAATATTGGTGTATCCAATTCATGTTGACCACATGTGCACCCATAACTTTTCAATGAATGATTCTTTCATTCTCTACAAATAAGCACAAGTAAGAAAAATACTTGTGAACAACTTTTCAGTTATGTTTCCTTTGTTCCTTTTCTTTATATCATGTTAACTTATTGTTCCAATTGAATGTGCAGACACACACACACCACACACACACACACACACACACACACACACACACACGCACACACACACACATACCATTTCTGGCTCACTTATACAACCAAACATAAAAATGTAATTTGCATTTCAAAGGAAATAAATATAAGCTTAGGAGGATTGAAATTTGGAACACAAGACCAGGATTTCCAAAATATACGTTCCTTAGATATTGAGATAAGTATAATGTTCACATTTGTAAGGCAGATGTTGTCAAGTTATATTATTATAGTAGGAAGAATGGAACTTCTGGGAAGGGATTTACAGTGACTCCGATGTTTCAGAATGTTCCTCAGTTAAGCTGTTGGCTGTGCTTGTGCCTTAGAAAGTTTCTCTTACAGTGTATTCATTGGTGATTCTAGAATCTACAAATGCAAAGTGGGTCTGATGCTAGTATATGATTCATTACACTTAGAGCAAGCATTACAAACTACCAACTGTAGTACATCTCATTATAAAACAGCATATTAATATATATAATATGTGGTTAGTATGTATTTCATGTAGTTAATATGTATATGTTTTTATTTCATTCACTTGAGATTGAAAGTGGCAGAATGTACCACCCTCTAAAATGTTACTTCATGTGTTATGTTTAGCCAGAGATAACTGATAGAATAAAGTACCAGGAGTCTCCTCTTTTTAACCTAACAGTGGGCTATAGGATTTGCCATGTCAAAGATTTCATTGTAGTACCAGAGGAAAGAGAACATTCTTAATATTAAAACTATAAGTCAACCAAGAATTGGGTGGATAAGTAACATGTAACTCTCATTTTCCCTTTGCTTCATCACATTTTTTTTCTAAAATTTTTCTTGTAATTTACAAACTCCCCTTTCCTTTATCTTATAACTCCTCCACAATTTGTTAAATCCAGTACAAGAGTATTCATGGGAGCTCTCAGACTTATTGGTTTCTTTGAGTTTTTGTTGCTTGAACATCAAACCCCCTATGATGTTTATTTATAAGTCTTAGCTTCCTACTACCTAGAATTACCACAGAAGTGAGCCTCTCTTGAAGACTGCCTAATTCAGTTAGTCTGTGGGCTTACCTGAAAGGAATTGCTTTGATGTTTAATAGATGAAGGAAGACCCGACCCCTTTGGGCAGCAACATTCCCTTGGCCTGGGGTAGTGATAAGCCATAGGAAAAGGCTAGATGAAAGCCAAAGTAAAGCAGCAAGCAGGCAGTGTAGGTGTAATAGATTCTCTGTGCTCTAGATCATGGGTGCTGTGTGGCTGACTGCTTTCAGTTGCTGCATAAGTGTGGAAATGTAAGTCATAGAAACCATTCCTTCCTTTAAATTTCTTTTGGTCATGGTATTTTATCGCAACATCAGAAACCAAAGTCAGACTGCTCCTGTATGTTCAAAAGTAAAAACTATCAAGTAAAAATTTTATACTTTTTTTTTGTTGTTGATCTGTCCTTTTGTCAGCTTATTTTTCAGGCTCAACCAGTAAGCAGTGAGAAAAGTGAGAAAGCTTCTTTAAGCTCGACTATGTCTTTTTTTTTTTGGAAGGCTAACTCATATAGAGACTCCCTAATAAGGCAGAATCTCCTCTTTAGCAATTTTTTTCTATTGCGTTAGTATGAGAGATCTCAATATAATGGTGAAATTTCATTTTATTATACCCGTGATAATTATGAGTCTTAAATGTATTAATAGTGTTAATATAATTTTGATTGCTGCTCTTACTAGTATTACATCTGGCTAACATTTATTGAGTTGTTTTTATGTAGTATTTACGATTTTGAGCATTTCGCAAATTGTCTTGCTGAATGTTCTCAGTAACCGTCTCTTCACATCCCTTAACCACACTCTTCCACAGGAAGGCTGTGAGAGCTGAAAGAGGAACCTTAACCTCGCCGAGCCAAGGTGAAGCTGAGGATAAGTTTGGATCGTCCTCTTTTACTTCCTGTACCAGTAGTAAAAATTGGATCTTTCCAACCTTCATTCCAGTTTGTATGGATCGCTGGAGAAATATATGGGGAAGTAAAAATTTTGACAGGTCTGGGAAGATTGAGAGCTCAAGTGTAGAGAGATTTCATGCTAGAGAACCTTTCTTCCGGTACCAGAGAAGCCAAGAGGAGAGATCAACTCCAAATGACAAACAACAGGGCATCGGTGTGCCTGTGTGCATAAATTATCATAAATCGATATGGGAGCAAGTCAAATATATGCAGCAGTAGAAAGACATTAACAAATTAGGGAAATGATGCGTGGGTCTCACTCTACTGTGAAGACTCATTTATGGGCCAGTCGTGAATGAAGACACCACTACCTTCCAACCTCTAGCCTCCTAAGATCCCATTTCCTCCCATGCCACTGCCGTTGGCTTTCTGCATTGAAATTGCACTGACTGTCTGCTGATCCATTCCTTACCCTGCAATTAGAACTGTTTCTGTATGACTCAGAGTTGACAACAGTCCTTGCTTGGGATGTGTCATTGCCTGTGACTATTCAAAGCAGAGACGTCAGTCTTTCAGAATGATGCCCAGCTCTGTCTAGACGCCTCCTGACTTTCTTGTCACTTTCTGCTTTTTCTTTATAACTTCTTTCCCTCCTCTAATACCATATACATATTTTCAGGGCTGGGGGACAGGAGGTGGATGGAGGAATGTGGTGTAATAAGCTGTGAGATTTAAGTGGCTTATCTGAAGATTCCGGAATCATCTCCCCACAACATTTTATCAAGTTGTTTTGGATTTATTCATTTCATGGGCTATGACCGTGGCTTTAGATTTAAAGAACACTAAGAACAGCTTTACTAAGAGGATGAGAAGGGATTTTTATCAATGAACAAACTGCAAAACAATGAAGGCCTAATTATATGGAGAATATGCAATCCTTTTAGATTGAAGGATAGAAAAACTCAGGAATTTTTTTTATACACGCAAAGATTAAGAAAGTAATTTTTTAAAGTCTAGAATTAAAATATGCCTTTTAGTATTCAGGCTTGCTCTGAAACCCCAGGAGGAAATAGCTTTGTTTTTCAATAGCCTCTAGTATTAGCTCTCAAATGAGACAGAGTGGAAGAGACTGAGAGAGGTGGGGAAAAGACGAAGCTACTTCACTGCAGAAGGAAATACTCCTAAGCAAAAGGTTAACATATTAAAGAAGCTGACTGGAAAAGCAAAAAAAGATGTAACTGCAAGTTGGCATTATCCTTCATTCTTCATTGCCCTCTCTATGTGCTACTTAGAGATAATTTCAGATTATTACCTAATTTTGTTTTTTCTTTTATTTTTAAATAACTTAAGGCTTATTGGAAAGGTGGAAAATAAGTCATTATTAATCAGAGTCATCAATACAAATAACTTGAAGTAACTTAATCCTTTCTCTTAAGAATTTGAGTGAAGGCTGCTGATACAGTGCATTATTTGTGATGGTTTGTTTGGGGTATGGCTTTTTAGCCTTGTCCATGCTAATCGGGCATAAATCATATTGTCAGCTTTCATAATGCCATTCTAATCACTGACATGCACATCCTTTTCTCTACTAATGCAATATAAAAGGCAGATATAGATAAAATTATTATGACTGACTGTAGAGATTAAATGCAAATTTTCATCACTTGCCCCATAAAAGTAGCAAAAAAAATCCCAGTTTTTACATTGACTCATTCTATTGTCCTATATATTATGTAAATACAAAGATAAGCAAGCAGTAACAAACCAGACTTTCACTAAATGGGCCTGGAGATCCTGGCACTCACTGTGTCGACCAGGCTGGCCTTGAACTCACAAAGATTTTTACCTCCTAAGTACTGGGCTTAACAGTGAGAGCCATTAGTTCCATTTTGATAATTACTTTAATCCAAGTCTGTTTATAAGGATCTTGGTTTATTTGAAAAATGAACTTCAATAATTTTATAGAATATTCAGTTCCATCATAGACTCACACTAATGACCTCATATCGCCAGCATGAGTGTTGGGACTGTTATGTCAGCCTGTGAGTAGCTTGCTGTAATTGAAATACCTGACTTTATCCCTTCACACAGAATACCACATGCTCATCCTGAATTCTGTTTGGTCTCCAAAATATCACAATCTGCTAGATTACCTTAAAATTACTGTTCATTCCTTCATTGCTTCCTTTTCTCACTTGCTACTACCCTCTGTGTGGTACATTAACTGTGAAACACTCCTGACTCGTTGTTCAGACCTGCTTCCATGTCTTTTAATATATTTATTGTTCACAGAAAGCTGATTTTTTACCTCCAAATGCAACCTTATCTGAACCCCAATTTCGCTACTTTCTTATTTTACTGTTGTCACGGTGTTGTCTACCTGGCATTTCAGATGAACATTCTAGAAGCCAGTCTGTGGCAGTCTTCACCTCAGCCCTGCATTTGCTCTTTTCTTTTTTCAACCTCAGTACACAGCACATTGGTTCTCCAAAAAAAAAAAAAAAAAAAAAAAAAAAAAAAAAAAAAAAAAAAAAAAAAAAAAAAAAACAAACTTTAGTCAAGTTTATAGTTGATTCAATAAAACCCTTTGTCATAACTGACTTGTTTCTTCCCTTGACATGTCACAAGTAACATGTCAGAATAACTTGTTTGTCTCACTTTCCAAACCCTGTGACTGTTGTCACCTCACTTTCCAAACCCTATGACAGTTGTCACCTGATCTCCAAACCTAATCATGTTCTGCTGTAGTTTCCTACTGGTGTTGCAATTCTGCTGTTGTTTCCAACAAGGTAGGAAGAATGCACATATTAAAGTGAGCATCAAATTTCTCCAATGCTTTCCCCTCTACGAAGGAATCTTCACATAATCTCTTGGCCCACTGTGATCTCTGCCCACTTTGATACACTAGTTGGACAATGGTGACACACACCTTTAATCTCAGCACTTGGAATATAGGGACAGGAGGATCTCTATGAGCTGAAGGACAGTCTGGTCTACTAAGAAAATTTCAGGAAAGACAAGGCTACATAGCAAGACTCTATCTCTAAAAGATAAAGAAAAGGAAGAAGAGGAGGAGGAGGAAGAAGAAGAGGAGGAGGCAGAGAAGGAGAAGGAGGAAGAGGAGGAAGAGGAGGAAGGGGAGGAAGAAGAGAATGTCAGATGTGAATATCAGTTTTACATTATTATTGTCTACTTCCTGTTCATGTTCACTCTCCCCTCAAGTTCATGAACACTTCTATAATTATTTTTGCTACAGACACAAACACAGATACAGACACACACAAACACATACTAAGGCCATTTATTTTTGCTCTTAGACACTTAGTGCTGAATATTTGGAGTTAAATAAACCACCGCTGGAGTTCATCCAAGGACAAAGCTTCTTCCTCAGACACTAATTGCTTGTAGTACCTCATCTGAGGGTGGGACCTTATAAAATAACCTCCATTGTGTTGAGATACATATATATATATATGTGTGTGTGTATGTGTGTGTGTGTGTGTGTGTGTGTGTGTGTGTGTGTATGTATTCTATCACAGTCTCACTAGCATGTGATTAGTAGCTACATGCTTCTGTCATTCTAAAATGTACCAGAATATATCCCTTCTCATTCTCTGCTTCCATTAACAGACCATGGCTCAAATTTTTTTTGTTTTTTTTTGTTGTTTGTTTGTTTGTTTGTTTTTGTTTTTCAAGACAGCATTTCTCTCTGGTTCAATTTTTATAAGAACTTCATGTTTGTCTCCCCCCATCTGCTCAGACTTCTGATGTGCTTTTTCTTCAATATACCCATCCAATCTTCAGTCTAGCTAATGTAGGGACTTATATCCCTCTTGCACTGAGCACTAGGTCTTTTGGAAAATCTATGATTCTACTCCTAAACGTTTCCTGTTAGTTTCCCATCAGAGTAAAATGAAAAGTTACTGAGAAAATACATTGTGGTCTGTTCTTGCTTCCCACCTGCCCTGTGTCTCTTACCTAGGTCCTAAACCCAAACATGGCTTACTTGGTTTTCATTTTCACTTGTTACACATAACTCCCTAATTCATCGTCATCAATTTATCATCTGTCAATCATTTATGGTTCTGTCTTTTCTCTTTCTATTGAATTGCTGTTACCAAGCTACTGTTTATGCTGTGTCTTCTCCCACAGGAAACATTTGCTCTGTGAGGGCAGATCTACTCATTCTTGCTTATCTTTGTCCTCCATCTCCAGAAGAAAGTATGATACCAAGAATGCACCAGGTACTTATTGTTAAAAGCACTTAAAATAAATATCATTATACATACACTCTCTTTTCCATTGAACAATATTTTAACAACTCAATGATTAGTGTTAACCTAGACAGTTATATTTTGAATATATCATTTAATAAAGCAAATTTGTGATCTTAGAAATTGTGTGTGTACATGTGTGTGTGTGAATGTGTGTGATAATGTTATCATGGTTGAATGAGAAAATATATTGCTAGATCTTGGTGCCTATCCTCTTGTTTCCTGAGAACAAATCATCCCAATAAGAAAATAATCAGGAGCATAGAAGATCTTCCATCTTCTGAGGTCGGCTTTGATTTCTTTCTTCAGAGACTTGAAGTTCTTGTCATACAGATCTTTCTCTTGTTTGGTTAGGGTCACACCAAGATATTTTATATTGTTTGTGACTGTTGTGAAGGGTGTTGTTTCTCTAATTTCTTTCTCAGCCTGTTTATCATTTGAGAAGAGGAAGGCCACTGATTTTTTTTTTTTTGAGTTAATTTTATATCCAGTCACTTTGCTGAGGTTGTTTATCAGCTATAGTTCTCTGGTAGAGTTGCAAATAATGATACATGGATTCCTTCAAGTTTTTCTTCATTTAGTTTGATGTTGGCTAATGGTTTACTGTATATTGTTTTCACTAGGTTCAGGTATGGGCCTTGAATTCCTGATTTTTCCAAGACTTTTTAACATGAAGGGATGTTGAATTCTGTTAAATGCTTTTTCAACATCTAATGAAGTGATGATGTGGTCTTTTCTTTGAGTTTGTTTATGTAGTGGATTACCTTGATGGATTTCCATATATTGAGCCATCTCTGCATCCCTGAGATGAAGCCTACTTGATCATGGTGAATGATTATTTTGATGTGTTCTTGGATTCGGTTTATGAGAATTTTATTGAGTATTTTTGCATCAATATTCATTAAGTAAATTAGTCTAAAGTTCTCTTTCTTTTTGGGTCTTTGTGAGGTTTTGGAATCATTATAACTGTGGCTACATAGAACAAATTTGAAGCCTAAGAAGAAGGAAGACCAAAATGTGGATGTTTCAGTGCTTTTTAGAAGGGTGAACAAAATACAGGAAGAAACATGGAGACAAAGTGTGAGGCAGAGATTGAAGGAAAGGCCATCCAGAGACTGCTCTCCTCTGGGGATCCATCCCATATTTGACCACCAACCCCGGACATTATTGTGGATGCTGGAAAATGCTTTTATATGGAAGCCTGATATGGCTGCCTCCTGATAGGTTCTACCAGAGCCTGACAAAGCAGAGACAGATGCTTGTAGCCAACCATTGTACTGAGCTCCGGGGTCCCTGACAGAGGAGTTGGAGAAAGGACTGAAGGAGCTCAGGGGTTTTCCAGCCCCATTGAGGGAGCAACAGTAACAACAGGTCAGACCCCCCCAGTGCTCCCAGGGACTGGACCACCAACCAAAGAATGCACATAGAGTGATCCACAGCACTGGTCACATATGTGGCAGAGGATGGCTTTGTTGGTTATTAGTGGGAGGAGAGGCCCTTGGACCTGAGAGTGTTCAGTGCTGTAGTGTTGGGGAGTACCAGCGTGGGAGAACAGGAGTGGATGTGTGGGGAGCGTCCTCATAGAGGCAGGGGAGGAGGGGTGTGATAGGGGTGTTTCCTGAAGGGCGACCTGGGAAGGGGAAAACATTTGAAATATAAATAAAGAAAGTATCCAATCAAAAAGAAAAGGAAATAAATAAATAAATAAATAAATAAATAAATCAGGTCTCTGCCAATAAGCAGTTTAAACATTTTGTAGTCTTCGAGAAGTTCAATTCAAAAACCACATTTCAGATTGCACCTGATCCTATTCCTTCCACTCACTGCTTTCATAAAGCACAGCGTTTTAACTTTTCTTGATCAGAAATAATTAATTTCAAAAAATTTATGATTACATTTTCTATGTGCTACCTTGTCACTCTTGTCTAAATAAGTTTCAGTATGATGTCTTCCTAAGCCTTTAAACAATGACCTTTTAATTTCATATTTCATTCCCCCACAATTCACTCTTTTGATATAAGAATTCATATTTTATTGTATGACATCACATAAAGTTTTCCTTTTGTACAGAACTTTTATTATGCGATAATATATAGACACTTATAAATCTACTTGGTCACTTTTCTACATATATACAATAGTAAAGAGTGTATATTATTCCATCCTATCTCTATATTGTGAAGTTGTACCACACATGAGTGTTAATTTATACTCAGTAATGTAGTAAAGAAAAACTCAAACACATCAAATGTATTCCTGGTTAGTGTTTATTGAGTGAGAATGGAATAATTCATGGGCAATATTAGAATATTCTTAAAGTCACATACATTGAATCTATAGCTTGCATTTGGTAGGATGGCCATTTTTTACTATGTTAATTCTGCCAATCCATGTGCATGTGAGATCTATCCATTTTCTGAGATTTTCTTTGATTTCTTTCTTGAGAGACATGAAGTTATTGTCATATAGGTCTTTCACTTGTTTGGTTAGAGTTACCCCAAGATATTTTAAATTATTTGTGCCTATTGTGAAGGGAGTTCTTTCCCTAATTTCTTTCTCAGCATGTTTATCATTTGTATAAAGGAAGGCTACTAATTTATTTGAGTAAATTTTCTATCTGGCAACTTTGCTGAAGTCCTTTATCAGCTAGTGAAGTTCTCTGGTAGAATTTTTGGGGTTGCTTATATATACTATCATATTATCTGCAAATAGTTATACCTTTATTTTTTGGCCAATTTTGTGTCCCCTTGATCTCTTTTTGCTATCTTATTGTTCTAGCTAACACTTTGAGTACTATATTGAATAGAAATAGGAAGAGTGGGCATCCTTGTCTTGTCCCCAATTTCAGTGGGATTGCTTCAGGTATGTCTCCATTTAATTTGATATTATCTGTTGATTTTCAATAAGTTGCTTTTATTATGTTTAGGTATAAGCCTTGAATTTCTGATCTCTATAATACTTAGAACATGTAGGGGTGTTGTATTTTGTCAAATGCTTTTTCTGTATCTAAGGAGATGATCATGTGATTTTTTATTTGAGTTTGTTTGTATAGTGGATTATGTTAATGAATTTTCTTATATTAAACCAGCTTTGCACCCCTGGGATGAAGCCTACTTGATCGTGATCAATAATGGTTTTGATGTGTTCTGGGATTCAGTTTGCAAGAATTCTACTGAGTACTTTTACGTATTCATAAGTGAGATTGCTCTGAAGTTCTCTTTTTTGGGTTGGGTCCTTGTGTGGTTTAGGTATAAGAGTAATTGTGGCTTCATAGAATATGTTACATAGTGTTCCTTCTCTTTCTATTTTATGGAATAGTTTGAGGAAAATTGATGTTAGGTCTTCTTTGAAGGTCTGGTAGAATTCTGCACTAAATCCATCTGACCCTGGGCTTTTTTTCCCTTTGGTAAGGAGGATTATAAAGACTTCTATTTCCTTGTATGATATGGGCTGCTTAGATAGCTTATCTGCTCTTGATTTAGCTTTGGTATGTAGTATCTGTCTAGAAAACCATCCATTTCATCTCGATTTCCCAGTTTTGTTGAGTATAGGCTTTTATAGTAGGCTCTGATGATTTTTTTGAATTTCCCCCCTTTCTGTTGTCATGTCTCTCATTTCTGATTCTACTAATTTGGATACTGCTTCATGGCCCTTTAGTTAGCCTGGCTAGGGTTATATCTACCTTGTTGATTCTATCAAAGAACCAGCTTCTGGTTTTGTTGATTCTTTGTATTCTTTTCTTTGTTTCTATTTGGTTGATTCAAAATCCCCCCAAAATTATTCAAAGACATAGTAAGAACAATTCTCAAATTCATCTGGAACGGAAAAAAAAACCAGACAAACAAACAAAAACAGAATAGCAAAAACAATTCTTAACAATAAAAGAATAGCTGGGGGCAATCACCATCTCTGACCTCAGGCTTTACTACCGAGCAATAGTGATAAAAACTACATGGTATTGATACAGAGACAGACATGCTGATCAATGGAACAGAATTGAAGACCAAGAAATAAAATCATATACTTACAGACACTTAATATTTGGCCAACATGCCAAAAACATATAATGGAAAAAAGAAAGCATCTTCAATAAATGGTGCTGGTCTAACTGGCTGTCTGTATGTAGAAAAATGAAAATAGATCCTTATTTGTCATCTTGCACAAGTCGAAGTGGATCAAGGACCTCAACATAAAACCCGATACACTGAATCTAATAGAAGAGAAAGTAGAAAAAGCCTTAAATGCATTGGCACAGGGGGAAATTTCCCAAACAGAACTCCAATGGCTCATGCTCTAAGATCAAGAATTTATTAATGGGATCTCATGAAACTCTAAAGCTTCTTTAAATCAAAAGACATAGTCAATAAGACAAGTTGGCAACCTACAGAGTGGGAAAAAAATCTTCATTAACCCCACATCCAGTAGAGGGCTATATCCAAAATATATAAAGAATTCAAGATGCTAATCATCAAAAAACCAAACAACCGAATCAAAAAAAATTGGGTAGAACTAAATTGAGATTTCACAACTGAGGAATATCCAATGGCTGAGAAGAACTGTAAGAAATGTTCAAACTCCTCAGTGATCAGAGAAATGCAAATCAAAATGACCATAAGATTCTACCTTACACCAGTCAGAATGGCTAAGATTAAAACCTCAGGTGACAACAGATGTTGGAGAGGATGTGGAGAAAGAGGATCACTCCTCCATTGCTGGTGGGATTTCAAACTAGTAAACCACTCTGGAAATCAGTCTTGAGATTCCTCAGAAAATTGGAAATAGATTTACCTGAAGACCCAGAAATACCACTCTTGGGAATATACCCAAAAGATGCCCCACCATGCCACATGGGCATGTGTTCCACTATGTTCATAGCGGCCTTATTTGTGATAGCCAGAAGCTGGAAACAACCCAGATGTTCCAGGACAGAAGAATGGATACAGAAAATGTGGTTCGTTTACACAATGGAATACTTCTCAGCTATTAAGAATGAGGNCATCCTGACTTTTGCAGGCAAATGGATAAAACTAGAAAATATCATCCTGAGTGAGGTAACTCACCCCCAAATGGGCATGCATGGTATGTACTCACTAATAAGTCAACAAACAAACAAACAAAAATGTACCAAATACCCAAGACAGTCCACAGAACTCTAAAATGTCAACAAGCTGAAGTGCCCTAGTAAGGATGCCTCAGTCCTACTTGGGAGGGAGAAGAAAGCAATCACAAGTGGGGAGGGAGGGAGGGAAAGTGGATGGGGTGGGGGGGGGGGTAGAGGGGAACCTGATCTGGTATTGGGTGAGGGAAAAGGACTGAAACCGTGACGATCAGCAGAAAGAATGGAAATGGCAACCTCTGGAGATAGAAGGTTGGGTGAAACCCCCAGAAAGTACCAGAGATTTGCAAGGTGAGAGACTCTCAGGACTCAAAGGGTCCTTAGATGAAATACCCTACAGTAGGGAGAGGGAACTTATAGAGCCCACCTCCAGCAGGAAGACAAGGAATCAAATGAGGGATGGGGTTGCCATGCCACAGTCACACGTCTGACCCATAATTGGTCCACTCTGAAAGAATTACAGGGATGGAAATGGAGAGAAGCCTGAGGGAAAGAAGGTCCAGTGACACACCCAAAGTGGGATCCAGCTCAAGGAGAGGTCCCAAGGCCTGATACTATTGCTGAGGTTATAGAGCACTCACAAAAGGGGACCTAGCATGACCACACTCCTGAAGAACCAACAAGCAGCTGAAAGAGTCAGATGCAGATATTGGCACCCATCCAATGGACAGAAGCAGCTGACCCTTGTTGTTGAATTAGGGAAGGTTGAAAGAAGCTAAGGATAAGGGTGATCCTGTAGGAAGACCAGAAGTCTCAATTAATCTGGACCCCTGAAATCTCTCAAGCACTGGACCACCAAACAGGCAGCATACACCAGCTGATATGAGGCCCCCAACACACATACAGTAGAGGACTTCCTGGTCTGTGTTCATTCAGAGATGATGCACCTAACCCTCAAGAGACTGGAGGCCTCAAGGTGTTTAGAGGTCAGGTTGGGTGCAAGGTGGGGACATCCACGTGGAGACAGGGGGCTAGGGATGATGTTTGGGATGTGGAATAGTTGGAGGGTAGATGGGGGGCGTAAAATATGGAATGTAAAAAAATAAATGTAAACAAAAGCCACATACAAAGAATAAGATACTCCTTGGTAACTCAAAAACGATTGTTTGCTGAAGACATAATTCTTTCCAAAATAATATTAATTTCCTTTGATATAAATTTCAAATGATAGGCATCTTTAATGAGCTGCATAGCAGTATAATATAAATTGGGTTCTAGAAACTAGGAAGAAAAAGTCAAAGTGCTAAGCAATCTGTTTTCTGGTGACAGACTTCTCTCTATTTTGGAGGAGTGAAGAGAAAGCAAGCAAGAACTTTCTCTAGTTACAAGGGTGTCAATCTCATTCCAACGGCTCTATCTTCATACTCGACTTATTCCTGAAGGCCCTTACCTTCTGGTACCACCCAACTTATGTCTAAATACATGAATGTGGAATGTCAACCCAGAATGTAGATAGCTGTGTAGTCAGCTAAATCTTGCTTTCCACAATTTATCTTATGTTATTTCCTCTCCTGTGTGTCAGAATAGAATTTAAATCAGAAACCAATATGCATAAAATAGTGTTGGAAAGAAATGTTTTATTTTCATAGTGTTTACTTACTTTCAATGTTTCATGGCTGCTTATAATACAGTGACGTGTGGATGTAGGAACTTTTCTTTATTTCCTTATATTTCTTACAACTGGGCCAAAGTTTGCCCACATTCTCTATGTGTTTGCTCTGTTGATTAATTGCTTTTCTGAAAGATTATGAGAAGTTCCATTATTCTTAGTTGGCTGGAGGCATCTATCTTGAGATATGTAGGGTTTTAGTCATTGGGGATATAGGGAAAACCATTTATGCTTTACTATCAGCATGAGCAGAGACCTACAACCAGATAACACAAGCATACTCAGCCAGAGGGGAGCGAGCACCCAGCCTCTACTTGGAAAGAACTTTGCCTGGTGACTGCCCTGGACAATCAATAGCTATTTTACCATAGTCACTGACAATACTGTGCTGGTTACTTACTGGGATTAAAGCACTTTTCACATTTTACTGTAAAACCACAAGACAAACTTACTTTCCAAAATATTTTTCAAGTATTCTATATTAGTAGCTCTCTCCAGACTATGGAAATATGAAATGTTAATTGTTTTTGCCTTTGAATTTGAGCACTGTATTGATCACCTGATAATTAATTTCCTAAGGACAATCCTGGCCAGTACCCTTTTGCATTTTAAGTATGTTTTGAATTATTATTTTCCATTTAATCAGTTTTAAAATAATTGTATTTTATCACTACACCTTAATTGTAAATATTTTAAATTAAGAATGAGGCTTAATTTTATTTTTGGCACCATTGATTTTGATTAGCAAATTATTGATAATATGCCTAAAATGTACAGAGTGAATCTTCCAATGGAATGCAAGCCATCACGTGTGATGTTTTAAGACACTAAATAAGCTGTCTGTATTTTTTCTTAAACTTAGATTCACAACAAATGAAAGACCACAGAAACCAGTTAAGCCACAGACTCTATTACAGAAATCTCTGGAA
This sequence comes from Mus pahari, assembly GCF_900095145.1. NCBI lineage: Eukaryota > Metazoa > Chordata > Mammalia > Rodentia > Muridae > Mus > Mus pahari. The sequence goes on along the minus strand of NC_034601.1, from coordinate 45,671,694 downwards.
CCTTGTGTTTCCCACATTATCACTGTTATTATATGCAGAAAGTAAGGTTATCATGTCTTTGTATCTATTGGAAAAATGAAATGGAATTTAAAGTATATATATATAACAGCATATACCTTATGAAGCTTATACTTCATTTAGATACTAAAATAAAATAATAAGATGGCACCCCATAGTGCTTCATTTGTATTATCCTTATATTCTAGGATTCCTAGGGTATGGGAAATAATCCATTCTCATCAGTAAACCCTGAATTCAGGCAATATGATTTTCAGGAACGTGTATCTCAGCAGAACCACAGCACCCCATTATCTTTCTACCTGTTTTCTAGGATGTAAGTTTGATTTGTATCTGTAACCCACATAATATAAGAGAAACACAGATTAAATATTAAAAGGAACTAGGATGACCTTGGGCCTAGATTATACACCTCTTCAAATGCTCAGTTCTTCTAATCTATAAATCGACCACACCAATAGCTGATAAACCTGTAAAACATTTAGTTCAAGTATAGTGGATTCATAAATCTTATTTTGATATGGTGAGAGGACATTTGACTGCTGGAATCCAGAGGAGAGTTAATGTGATGGTTATTTTTTTAAGAAAAATGAAGACGTATTTTTGCTGCAAGATGTGGAAAGTGGGTGGATAAAGTAGATGAGAAGCTGCCTTCAATGTTTACCTCAATTGCTTCTATTCAAACTTTAAGTAAATATCTTTGGAAATAGTTATTGATTCTTGCTTTGCAGTTAAGGCCAAAGACATTCATCAAAGAGACAGAAAGAAGATTAATTTTTTATTGTTATATAAACACAGAGAATTAGGAGTTAGAAGGTACATTTTTAGTATTCGCCTTTTTATTTTGTATTAAATAAATAGAAAAATGTTCCCACATTTCATTTAATTTAAATAACAAACCTTGTGTTTCTCAAGAGATTTTTCCATTATGCAGATGATTCGTATATGCAGACACACAACACACATGAACACAAAAGCATATATAGACATAATTATGTATGTAGATATGTGGTTATATAAATACATACCTAGGTGCTGTGTTAGGTATGAGAGTGAATTGATTTGAGCTTTGTCATTGGGTCAGATTGCCCTGTTATAAACTTCTATATTACTATAATGTTTTATTCTGTGAAGCACTTGGCTGGAGTTCTAAATAAACTATACATGAGGATAGAAGATGCCTCTCCATCTTTGAATTTGTCATGAAATGACCATTAGGCAACATTTAATAGAAAGAATGTGGCTAAGGTGTAAAAGTGACCCTATGTAGCCTGCTCAAAATATGTGAGGGAAGAAAGATTTGGCAAATGAAGAGTAAGCGTATTACTTATTCAACTGTGAAAGTATCACATTTTCAGAAAGAAAGAAAGAATATCACATGGAGTAGATGGCTGATTTTAATGCAACTTCTTTAGTACTTATACAAATGCATCCATTTCAGTGATTTTTACAGCTCTAATGGGCATTTTTACTGGCTTTTATTATAGTGCTTTTCCTGTTATGATGCGCTTTCTAGAAGGACAAAATGAATGACATTGAATGAATTTTCTATACATTGTTAAATATTTAAAGGTGTCAGATAAGGACATTTTAAAATTTCACTATTATCAATTTGCTCTTTCCCAAATAGAGATTGACCAGGTTAACAAGTTGTCCTCTTGTAGACACTTGAACATAGCTGTCTTTTCATACTCTTTGGTGGTCTGTTTATAATGACTGCTTCCATTGACAGCTTACAAAAGGGGGTAAATCAAAGTCTCCTCTGGCAATAGTGACTTTATTCAGATAAATAAATGGGCTAATGAAACCATGCAAAAAGAATTTTTAGGATTGTTAAAAGTATATTGACACAAGTCATTTGATTCCTCTCTTGTAGTGGCAAGAGAGGTTCTTATGCCATCACCCTTAAGGGTTTCCATCAATAAAAGAAGAAGTGGCATGGGAAGTAATGGCAAAGCGATAAGGAGTGTGGAAGAACATGACCCACAGAGGTTGGCCTGGAAGTCACTATGAAGACTAATCTGTACTTCAGCTCACAAAGGGTCTGTCTGATTTTGTCTCCTATGTGCAGAGATTTAAGCTTTCACTAGCCCATGCATACAGCCACACTTCTTGTGCATTCTAAAACATTTTTCCCTTCATTATCTTTCTAACAAAAGTCAATCCTGTCAATAATTCAAAGGATAGCTTTTGTTTTCCTTTTCACTGTTAAAATTGTGACATGTTTTTATTTTGTGTAACTCTGAATTAATTTGTTTGGAATCATCTTTTTTTTTTTTTTTAACCTAAGATAGAATGGGGTTTTGTTTTGAGATCAGTTAGAAAGTACACTCTCTCCTGTCTATCTGCTGCCTAACATCTACATGTGTGAGGAAAAAATATTGAAGGAAAATTGAATCTTTACTAAGTGTGTACAGATTTCTTGTTGTTTTTTCCTAAACACTGCTGTATAAAAACCTTTACATTGCACTATGAATGATAAGTCATAGGGCATTTAAAATATTTGGATAGAGGTTTACAGGCTATAAGCAAATGGCATGCTACTTTATATTAGCTTTTTCAGCATCACAAAGTTTGCTACTGTTGGGGACAGTCGATCTATTCTTATAAGAATATCAAGAGGTAATTGTATTTATTTTAATATTGTGGCTTTCCTCATTTGCTATTCTGATGTGACAGACATGTTAAATTTTACTTCTGTCATGTTATTTTATCTAAAAATGTCTTTATCCATGTAGTCTGCTATCTATGTACATGCACATATTTGAACGCATACTGTATATTAAGCATGTACTTGTTTATTCTTGGGAATTTCATGCATATATCCACCCAGTTTCTCCCCTCCAACTATCCCATATCACTACAATGTATTCTCTTCCCAATGTCATATCTGTCTGTTGTTGTTGTCATATGTTTGCTTTGTCTTTTTGATAATTTGATAATTCCAATTAGTGCTGTCTATGTATGCATAGGTTTGGAACCATCCAGTGAACTATGAGAAACCTACTAGCGCCCATATCCCCTCAAAAAGATTGTTCCCAGTATCTACCACCCTCTTTATTTCTTCTTTCTTGGATTTTGTTTCTTAGGAAAGAAATGGGCTGCATCCCAAACTGCTCTCCCCCAAAGTAGCAAATTTTAAATGAGATAATTCAAGTAAGCACATACTACAATTTGGGGGACATAATAAGTAATTGATAAATGTTCATTGTTAATAAAACTGCCTAAAATACTTGGCCCTGTAAAAAGGAGAGACCCTGAGGGAAATGGCTGTGTTTCTTTCCTAACTTAGTAAACACATGTTAGAAAATGCTTCCTCAATATTCTTTTTTTCCTCTAATGCCTCCTTTTATACAGATGTCCCCACATCTATAAGCATTCGAAATTTGGATTTGCTTGCTTTATTTATTTATTTATTTATTTATTTTTATATCTCCGCATATTCACTAGATTAAAAGAAAGATCATTGCTTCCAAAAATCTTTCAGTATATCCAGCATGTCTGTAGCAATAAAATGAAGGCAGCTCTTGGTTTGGATCATAACTTTTGATATCAAATGTATCAAAGTGATATAGAGCTTTAGAAACATTGGACAAATGCAGTTTTTGGGAATCCTGTGGCTTGGCAAAGTGGTCATTGGGCTCTTGTCAACTATTCTGAATTTGATCCTTTTTTGTATATTAAACTTTATGCCACATCACCAACTTAATTTAAAGTGATAAATTGAATATTGTACTTTGAGCTCAGCATCCCAGATGATCCTCTTGGTGGGAGGTGAGCAATGTTGGGATGTCTTGAAGGAAATATAATGGATATCATATGTTGTTCCTTTCTTTCTGCCTTTTTTCTGCAGCCACTGGTGCTTATAATATTATTTTGTTTATTAAAATCATAGTTATTTTATACATGCTTTACATAGGTCCTTAACTTTATTTTCAGATTTTGTTTAGCAGTTAAAAAAACCATTTCAAGCAAATTATTAATTTACATTTTGACATATTTTCATTGAAAACTTTGACAGTGTGGTAAGCCAAAGAAGATCAAGATGATGATCCAACTAATTTAAACTAACTCCTCTTCATATAACAGAAAAGCTAGAAGGTTTGGATTTCTTTACAGACATGTCAGAATTTATTGGTTCACAATATCATCTTAGTATAAATTATTTTTCTTATACAGAAAATGTGTGTCTTTGATATATATATATATATATAATCCTAAATGTAGAAGTAGACTTTAGTTCAACTTGGAATTAGGACAAAGTGACTTAGTAAACCATCTTAACAATGATTGCTGCTCATATGGTCTCAGACTGTTTTTAATGACAAGCTTGTTTGGGTTATATGATGCTATAAAGCTGAATATGGAAAGTTTGTGGAGGGAAGTGGCATTTTCTATAAAGTTGTTTTAAATGACATCCTCTTTTATACACATGCCAGATTAGCTATGAAACACTTTAAGCTCTGAGTACATACTCCAACCATTATCTACCTTTCAACCATTCCCCTACAACCCTCTTCGATTTTCCATCAAAGAGGTTTTATGTGTTCATGGTATAAAAGCTGCTAACTCGATATTTTAACATATATTTAATAAAGACAATGTACTGGCTAATTTTGTGTCAACTTGACACAGGCTGGAGTTATCACAGAGAAAGGAGCTTCAGTTGGGGAAATGCCTCCACTAGATGCAGCTGCAAGGCATTTTCTCAATTAGTGATCAAGGGGGGAGGTCTCCTTGTGGGTGGTGCCATCTCTGGACTGGTAGTCTTGGTTCTATAAGA